>NC_081559.1:158937144-159014941 GCF_022355385.1 Mustela nigripes
AAAAAAAAAAAAAAAAAAAAAAAAAAAAGGAAAGAAATCTTGGACCAAAAACCATATTGCAGTAAGCTGAGTAAATGTTTAGGGAAGCATAGTGACAATTATAAGGTTTTTCTAAAGTAAGTTTGGATAGAAATGGAGGAGAGGTAGTGGATGAGAGCACACTGTAGTATCAGGAAGGGTTTTGTTGGGGGGTGTTTGTGTGGTTTGGTGTGGTTTGGTTTTAAAAGATTTTATTTATATATTTGACAGAGAGAGAGATCACAAGTAGGCAGAGAGGCAGGCAGAGAGAGAGAGGGAAGCAGGCTTCCTGCTGAGCAGAGAGCCCAATGTGGGGCTCGATCCCAGGACCCTGAGATCATGACTTGAGCCAAAGGCAGAGGCTTTAACCCACTGAGCCACTGTTCAGGCTCAGTGGGTTAAACACCCAGGCACCTGGTGTTTGTGTTTTAATGATAGAGATTTTAGTGCAGGGTCGGTAGACTTTTTGTTAAAGTTCCATACAGTAGTGCAAAAGCAGCCTTAGACAATATGGAAATGAACTTTATTTGCAAAAACTGGCATCAGGCCAGATTTATAGTTTGTCAACCCTGCTTTAACTTACTTGTAGACACAGAGGGAAAGGATCTAGAATAAAGTAAAGGTTAAACATAAATGGGAGATTTGGTTAATAGAGTAAGATCCTGACAGTAGAGGTGGGGGAAACTTGGACATGAGTGGATTTGGGGTTGGCCTTTAGTATAATAGAATGGTAGTACCTCTGATCTTTAGAGACCAGAGAAAGGAAGAGATAGAAATGGGATTTATGGGGCACCTGGGTGGCTCAGTGGGTTAAGCCGCTGCCTTCGGCTTGGGTCATGATCTCGGGGTCCTGGGATCGAGTCCCACATCGGGCTCTCTGCTCAGCGGGGAGCCTGCTTCCCTTTCTCTCTCTCTGTCTGCTTGTGATTTCTCTCTGTCAAATAAATAAATAAAATCTTAAAAAAAAAAAAAAAGAAATGGGATTTATTGGGGCACCTGGGTGGCTGAGTGGGTTAAAGCCTCTGCCTTTGGCTCAGGTCATGATCCCAGGGTCCTGGGATTGAGCCCCACATTGGGCTCTCTGCTCAGCAAGGAGCCTGCTTCTTCCTCTCTCTCTGCCTGCCTCTCTGCCTACTTGTGATCTCTGTCTATAAAATAAATAAATAAAATCTTTTTAAAAACATTTTAAAAAAAAGAAATGGGATTTATTACTAAGGGTGTAAATAGGTGTAGAGGGGGATGTGATAGGTAATGTGAAGGTTGAGGGGGTTAGGGAGAGAGGAATGAGTGGGTAGAGCATGGAGGGTTTTTAGAGCAGTTAAACTTCTCTGTATAGACACTGTAATGATGAATGCATGTCATTACACATTTTTCCCAAAGCTGTAGAATGTACAGCACCAAGAGTGAACCCTAGGGTAAACTCTAGAGGCTTTGAGTGATAATCGTGTGTCAGTGTAGACTCATCAGTTGTAACAAATGTACCACTCTGGGGAGGGATAGTGATAGTGGGAGAAGCTGCGCTTGTGTGGGGGTAGGGAGTATATGGAAATCTCTGCCTTCTCAGTTTTGCCATGAACCTAAAATTGCTCTAAAAAATAAAGTCTGTTAGGAAAGAAAAGCTTCATGGTACAGTATCTTAACACACCGTAATCTTTCTGATATTTGTTGAATGTTTAGTGAATGTGCAACCAAAAATCTTGTTTCTCTAATTAAAACTTCCTTAATGCCCAATCATCAGAATTACAGAGTAGAATCAGTGAATGGAGTAAAGACTGTTACATATCATATCATTGCAGTTCTTTTTCTGAGAACATATTCAGAGATCATCTTTCATTTTTCTTAGCAAAAATGGGGCACCATTTAAATGCCCATCAGTAAAGGAATGGAGAAATAAAATGGGATAGATTTGTACAGTCGCATATTAGATGTTAAAAATCAATGAAATAAGTTACATTAATATCAACTTGAATAGAATCTCAAAAATGTGAAATGATACTCAGGTTTACAGAGAGGTGTACAGTATGATACCATTTGTATATTTTGTATGTGTGAACAAGCAAGAATTTATAAAAAGAAACTTGAGTGGATGGACACACAAGAAGTTTATGGTAATGGTTCATTTCTAGGGGAGATGGTGTGGAAATGGGAATTGGGAAGGAGTGCAGAGGAATTTTAAGTTTATCATTAATGTTTAATAATCTAAAATATATGTGGCAAAATGTCAGTTTCTGTTGTGTGAGTTAAAATATGGTGTGGAATTGATTTCAGCCTTCTTCCCCATGAGCAAAAATAGTGTTTTGCCATAAGGAACTACATTTCTTTTACAATTGGTTGTTAATTAGCTGAGAAATAGACTGACCAGAGTCCTTTTGACCTGAATATTCCTTATAGGATGCATTTTTTCACATGGTATTTTAATCACTATGAGCTTGTGGTGAAACTTCTATGGAAGTTTCTCCACAACTGGCAACCAACTTGTACTAAACATTTCTTAGCTAAGTTTATGTAAGATTTTGTTTTTCCATCTGCTAATAATTTCTGTGAACTATTTGGTGGTTCACAAGACCTTCAGAGTCATCCTAATGACTATGCTGCTGAGCAGAGAAATTGTAGTTACCCCATTATTTTGTCCTAGAAGGATAGGCTGGGAATCTTGGGTGTCATCTGTGCAGAAGAAACAAAAAGCATTTTCTTCATAGAAAAGTCCAACTAGGGCGCCTGGGTGGCTTAGTGGGTTGAGCCGCTGCCTTCGGCTCAGGTCATGATCTCAGGGTCCTGGGATCGAGTCCCACATCGGGCTCTCTGTTCAGCAGGGAGCCTGCTTCCTTCTCTCACTCTCTATCTGCCTGCCTCTCTGCCTACTTGTGATCTCTGTCTGTCAAATAAATAAAATCTTTAAAAAAAAAAAAAAAAGTCCAACTATATGGTATGTGTAAAGGGCTGTCATGAATACTAATTAAACTGGTCTAATTCACTGCTTTTGTCATGCGGCGTGTTACTTTCAGTGCCTTTCCATCTCAAGTTCAGTTTTTTTAAATTAAGCCTTTTATTTTGAGATAACTGTAGAGTGACAGGCACTTGTGAAAAATGATACAGAGAGATCCCCTGTGCTCTTTATCCAGCGTCCCCCAGTTGGTAACATCTTGAAGAACTTCAGTACAGTATTAGAACTAGGATATTGACATTAATGCAATCAAGGTACAGAAAACATTCCCATCCTGCAAGGACCCCTCATGTTGTCCTTTTTTATAGCCACCCTTTCTTTCCTCCTGTCACCAACCCCCTGGTAACCCCTGGCAACCAGTAATCTGTTTCCATCTGTATAATTTTATCATTTCAGGAATGTTCTATGAATAGAATAATACAGCATGAAACCTTTTCATACTGTTACTTTTTTCACTCAGCATAATTTTCTAGACACTCATCTAGACTGTTGTGTATCATGAGTTGGTTCTTTTTTACTTCTTTTTTTACTTTTTTTTACTTTTTTACTTCGTGGTGGGATACACCTCATTTAACCATTCTGTTGAAGGACATCAGGATTGTTCTTAGCTTGGGGCTATTGTGAATAAAGCTGCTGTATACATTTGTGTACACGTTTTGGTGTGAACATTAAGTGTTCATTTTTCTGGGATAAGTAGCTAGGAGTACAGTCCCTGGGTTGTGTAATAGCTGCATATTTAGTGCATTTAAAAACTGCCAAACTGTTTCCCAGAGTGGTTGTATCCCTTCACATTCCTGTTTACAAAGAATGTGTGATCCTATTTCTCTGAATTCTTGCCAGCAGTTGTTGTTGCTGTTTTTTATTTGAGGTGTTGATAGGTGTGTAGTGAACTCATTGTGATTTTAATTTGCATTTCCTTAATGCCTGAATAGGTTGAACCATCTTTCCATGTGCTCCTTTGCCACCTGTCTGTCCTCTTTTCATGAAATGTCTGTTCATATCTTTTACCCATTTTCTAATTGGATTGTTTGTTTACTATTGAGTTTTGAGTGTTCTCTAGGTAGTCTTAGACACAAGTCCTTCGTTGGATATATGGTTTGCAAATATTTTCTTCCATTTGGTAGCTTGTCATTCTCTTAACAGGGTTAAATTCAGTTTTATTGCAAATAGTTCTGCATTTAAACTCTGAAATAAAACAGTCACTTATCCGATGAGTTTTTGTTTTGTTTTGTTTTGTTTTTAAGATTTTATTTGTTTATTTGACAGAGATATCACAAGTAGGCAGAGAGACAGGCAGAGAGAGAGGGAAGCAGGCTCCCCACTGAGCAGAGAGCCCGATGTGGGACTCGATCCCAGGACCCTGAGATCATGACCTGAGCCGAAGGCAGCGGCTTAACCCACTGAGCCACCCAGGCGCCCTTATCCAATGAGTTTTTAAAAACCAAGTCTTGCACAGCTCTCTAATTTACTGTGCAGGGAGGGATGAAAGATGTAAGGGAAAAAAGTGGTCTATCATAGACAATAAGAGAATGAAGTTCCATCTACTTTGTTCTTTCTAAATATGTAATTTTAGATTCATTTTATCATTAGATTCATAAGAATTATACAGTACTAATTCTTATTTAGCGTTTGGGAGATAAAGACTGAGCCTAATGAATGAAATTATGCCATAATTTGTGAATAAAGAAAACTAAACCAATTTGTTCACTTTAATACTTTCGCTTTTAACATCAGGTTTCAGATGATGATAAAGAAAAGGGAGAGGGAGCTCTTCCAACTGGGAAGTCGAAAAAGAAAAAAAAGAAAAAGAAGAAGCAAGGTGAAGATAACTCTCCTGCACAGGTATAGTATCAAAACGACAGATGTCATTCGCTAAGCACCTGCTGCTCAAATGTGAAAAGGTAATAGGTAGATACTAAGACTGTGTAGATGAAAGACACAATATAGGAGATAGGTTTACTTGAGTAGCATTCAAAAAGTTACAGAATGTTTTAAAGATTTTTTTGTATCCTATTGTAATAATAACTGTATTGCTCTAAAAAAAATCATACCATAGGTGTAGACCCAAAAGTAATAAATTAAATTAGATGCATTTTGGTTTATATTAAGGTGAAATGGAAAAAAAGGTACAATACTTATCACATACAGAAATGCCTTTTGAAAAACAAATTTAGCAAGTTAGAATTTTAGCTCAGTATAGCCATGTGGGTCACAAGTAGAGTGTCACTAACTCTGAGTTTGCTCTCCACTTTTAGCATCTTAGAATCTTCTGCTTGTTTGGCTTCTAACAGAAACTTTGAACGTATGTTACTCTTCCATTTTCCTTCCTTTTTTTTTCATGGCTCTCTCCTATTCGGAAATTTTTTAAATTACAGTATAGATGGAAACAAAGCTATTTTAATTGCAAACATACTAGATTACTAGAAGTATGCATGGGTTTCTCTTTGAAAGCAGCATCACCATTACATTACAAATTAGGGAAATCTTATTCCTTACCTATAGCCATGTGGCTAGTTATTTTTATTCCTTTAAATGTAGGAGATAGCCAGAATTCCTAGAGGATAGTCTACAGAGTAGTTTTCCTATTTATTGTTCTTTTCAGGAAAAGTTGCTGCATAAGACTTTTTAAGGAAATACAAATTGCATTCATTTTTTTGTTGAGGGAAGCACAGCCCCTCGTAAGTGACACTAATCCATTTTCAGTACTAGTTGTTTCTCACAGTAATAGTTGAGTGTTAAGGTTAACGTAACTGAGACCAATGGATGTGAAAATCTAAAACTATGTTTAGCCAAACTCTTCCTGGACTTCTGTGACTTAAATTACAGCCTTTACTAAGACTACTTTCTGGTTTGTGGATTAGGTGAGTTCCTTTTAAAAGCAATTTTGTGAGATAGATGTCATCTATATATTTCAACTTACTGGCAAAGGTCATTAACTTGTGGAAGTTCTTTCAGTATTCTGATACTCCTTTTTAAAATGTTTGATATGTCTTTAAAAATAACGGTGAGGGGGCACATGGGTGGCTCAGTCATTAAGCGTCTGCCTTTGGCTTAGGTCATGATCCCAAGGTCCTGGGATGGAGCGTCACATCAGGCTGCCTGCTTCGTGGGGGGCCCACTTTTCCCTCTCCCACTCCCCCTGCTTGTGTTGTCTCTCTCGCTGTGTGTCTCTCTGTCTAAATAAAATAATAAAACCTTAAAAAAATAACAGTGAATATGGGGGCGCCTGAGTGGCACAGCTGGTTAAGCATCTGACTCTTGGTTTTGGCTTCTGTCATAATCTCAGGTCGAGAGATTGAGCTCCGCATCCGGCTCTCTGCCGAGTCCGCTTGGAAACTCTCTCTTCCTCTCCCCCTCCCTCCGTCTCTCTCTCTCTCTCAAATCAATAAATCTTTTAAATAAATAAATAACAGTAGATATACAGGCTTTGGAGTCGGATCTCCATTCAAATTTCAGTTTTGCCATTTACTAGTTTTTGTTCGTTTGTTTTTCTTTGCACCAGTGGCTTAACTGTGGAGGTTGCTTAGAGAATTAAATGAGACATCTTGAAATTCTGTTGTCAGGTTCATAGAACATAGTATCCTATCTGTAATACATTTGGGAATTTGTTCTTTTTATTTTTTATTTTACTTTTTTTAAGATTATATTTATTTATTTGACAGAGAGAGAGTAATCACAGATAGGCAGAGAGGTAGGCCCGGGGCGGTGGCGGAGGTTGGTGAGCAGGTTCCCCACTGAGCAGAGTGGCTGATGCAGGCCTAGAAACCTGGACCTTGAGATCATGACCCTAGCCGAAGGCAGAGGCTTAAACTGAGCCCCCAGGCGCCCGGGAATTTGTTCTTTTTAGTTGAGTATGCATGTTTGGTGGGCGTCTTTACTGTTCAAGTATAGCTTAGTTTAAAACTAACCGATGTCCTCACATTAATTTTGTTCAGATTGCAAATCTTACATATGTGCTTCCAGAGCTACTCATTCCATTTAAATTCACAATAAAATTTCCATTACTGTTTAAACCCACTACCATCCTGAAGAAGTTTTATAAACTACCAGTACTGGTTAAAGACTTTCAAAGCTCATCCTAGCCATTTGTTCATGTGTGTGTGTTGACTAAAGAACAATACAACGAGCAATGATGGTCCTGTTTAATGTATTCTAGTTCATATTTGTTTCACATACCTAAGCATGTAACATGCTTTATAATTGCTTTGTTGAAACTTAAGTCCGAAGGCCTTGGGACACCTGGGTGGCTAAGTAGGTTAAGAGTCTGGCTGCAGCTCAGGTCATGATCCTAAGGTCCTGGGATAGGAGCCTGCTTCTCCCTCTCTCTCTGCCGCTCCCCCTGCTTGTGTTCTCTGTGTCTGTCTGTCTCTCTCTCTCTCGGTGTTAAATAAATAAAATATTTTTAAAAATAAAATCTGAAGGCCTAAGAATGGAAATGGTAAAGCTTGGATAGGACCTTAGAAATTATCTAGGCTGGGCGCCTGGGTGGCTCAGTGGGTTAAGCCGCTGCCTTCGGCTCAGGTCATGATCTCAGAGTCCTGGGATCGAGTCCCGCATCGGGCTCTCTGCTCAGCAGGGAGCCTGCTTCCCCCTCTCTCTCTGCCTGCCTCTCCATCTACTTGTGATTTCTCTCTGTCAAATAAATAAATAAAATCTTTAAAAAAAAAAAAAAAGAAATTATCTAGGCACATTTTATTTTATAGTTGAGCAAAGAAATTAAGGTTCAGGGAAATGAAATGATTTGTCCTTGACAGTACACAGCTAGGCTACAGCAGCCCAGAACTGAAATGTACTTTCTGCTATGTCAGCCTCATTTATCTACAGATTATACTTATGTACAGATATTTTGTTCCTTGAAGAAGTCATTAAGTGAAATGTTATTTCTAAAGTCTTAGTTCAAGTATCACCTAATTCACTGTATATTTTGTCTAAAAGAAAAAAATTCTCGTTTATTTTGTTTGAATTGGTTTGTAAATTAGAATCGTTTACATTTGGGGATGGGAGTGTATTGGTTTTTAATTTCCAATTGATTTAAGTCCCTGGGGAGAGCAGGGATGATCACTGTTGTTCCAGATGTGCCTGTATATTTTAAATCTTTAAATGATTGTTGCTATATGCTCTGTTAAACTGTTTAGACAGTTACTGAAGTGAAATTAGTTTCTTGAAATATCTTCTGCACATTAATACTACAAACCAAATCGATTTTTAATTAGTAAAAAAAAGAGTGATTTATATCATATAATAGACTACTTTTCTCCATAGGACACAGAATTAGAAAAAGAGATTAGAGAAGAGCTTCCAATGAATACCTCTAAAGTCCGTCCAAAACAGGAAAAGACTTTTCCTTTGAAGACCATAAGCACTAGTGATCCAGCTGAAGCACTCATCAAAAATAGCCAGGTGATTTTTTGGTATTTAAGGAATAAAATTTTGATGAGAATTGTGCCCTAACTCCTCTATTTTATCAGAGCGCTAAATGCTAAGCATTGCTAATCACTAATAAAGTGCTGAGCATTTTAAATACACTAACTTAACCCTCATAACAACCCCATGAGAAAAGTAAGAGCTATCATATAAATGAGGTTGGAGAACTTAAATAACTTGTCCCAAGCTGCGTAACTATCAGTGGTGAAACCAGAACTACTAGAGTGTATTTTCTCCTACTAAATACCTAAACATACAGGGGATAGATTGCTTAGAGAAAATGTCACTGGTTGCATTTTCCTGAAATCCATCCTCTCAAATGTAACATTTGTTTAACAGGTTCTTGAAATATGTGCCATTGGTAAAAAATTTTGATGTGTCCGAAAGGACCATTTTACAAAAGGTCTAGGCCAGTGACACATAGTTCTTTAAAATTTAGGGGCGCCTGGGTGGCTCAGTGGGTTGAGCCACTGCCTTCAGCTTGGGTCGTGATCTCAGAGTCCTGGATCAAGTCCCGCATCTGCTTCCCTCTCTCTCTCTCTCTCTGCCTGCCTCTCTACCTATGATCTTTCTGCCAAATAAATAAATAAAGTCTTTTTTTTTTTTTTTTTTAAAGATTTTATTTATTTATTTGACAGAGAGAAATCACAAGTAGATGGAGAGGCAGGCAGAGAGAGAGAGAGGGAAGCAGGCTCTCTGCTGAGCAGAGAGCCCGATGCGGGACTCGATCCCAGGACTCTGAGATCATGACCTGAGCCGAAGGCAGCGGCTTAACCCACTGAGCCACCCAGGCGCCCCAATAAATAAAGTCTTTGGGGAAAAAAAATCTAATTTCTAAAAAGGTAAATTGCACAGAAATCTATGAAATCCTGCTAGAGTTGCATGGTTCATTTATATGCTCATTCAAAAAAATGTAGAGAACCCACTACATGCCACACAGTAATTGAGGTTTTGAGGATGTATCAGAGATCAAAGCAGATGAAAACAGTCTCTGCCTTTGTGGAGTGTACATATTTAATGAAACAGCTTCAGACCGGCCCCTGAGTTACAGGGGCATCTGGCTGACTCCGTTGGTAAACCATATGACTCTTGATCTCAGGATTGTGAGTTCAAGCCCCCCGGGGGGGTGTGGAGTTTACTTAAAAATAAAATCTTAAAAAATAATAATAATAAAAAGAACCTGAGTTACTAAATGAAGTAATTGGTAACAGTCTTGTGCTAAAATAAAATCTTAACCATACTTCCTATTTGTTTTTTATGCTTTTAATTCCCTAAGAGAAGAGTTCCCTTTTGAGATGTAAGGATGAGGTCTCAGTACATGCATAGGTTTAATTGTAGGGCTACAAAGAGTCCTTTGACATTTTGATGTTTTATTTATCAAAGTAAGTCGTTTTCAGAAGCCATTTTGTAAAGACTGTTTTGAGTCCTTCTGTGATTTAACATAGATTAAGTGAAAGAATAGAGGGGAGAATACTGGAAATAAATACTAAAACTTTGGGGTATGAAATAAATATAGAGAGCACTAAGAAAGCTGAACCGAGCTAGACACATGGAGCTTCAGGGTACCTGAAATAGAAGGAAGGAATCCTTGTAATTACCTGCGTGCACACAGCTTCCTCCTCTCAGTTCCTTTTCCATTGAGCTTTCTTAACACCCAGAGAGCCTGAAGAACAAAGGGCAAGAGAAACATGACTTACCCTTGTTTACATATTCAATCATGATGGTAAGTAAGGCTAAGGATGAATTGATCTCATCTCCTCTTCTGTTACTACCTCAAGGCACTCCAGAGACTAGAGTTTCCATCCTTACCTCTCCTGACCATGCATTCACAGGCCTCATGGAGGCCTTTCTGCTTCCAGGTTGGAGAGGAGAAGCAGAGCATAAGAGTCTAGGCCCTCTGCATTATGATTTCACTACCAGACTAGATAAAACTCTGAAAATCTGGACCCAAGTTTTACTGCTTCTTTTAATGGTAGTAGCCCTAGTTTTGTCTGAGACCCATCACTTTCCATGGGTAGGAAATGGAAGCAATTGCTGCCCTGTTTGAGTTTGCCTTACCCTTCTAAAAGCAGAGAAGGAAGCATCATCTACTGGTAGTTCAGAAATTAGCTTTTTTTCTTTTTGTCTTCCACATGAAAAAGTTTTGAGGAATTAAGAGTTGGTAAGAAGTGCACAAAACATTGAATCACTAAAATAATATAAAATTGTTCTATTTGTAATGAAAAAGAAAAATGTAAAGGTTCATGAAAATGGAATTATTCATTCCTGTTTGAGATTCTGTAACATTTTTAATTTTATGCTTTCTTCCATTTTTATCGCAACTTACATTGATGGCTACTGTAGGTAAAGATTTGTTTGTTTATGCCACTAGAGGGCAGGCATGAGTTGTAGTGCTTCGGCTGGTGAATTTGGAAACCGTTTAGTGTTTACTTGTTCCTGTGTTATTTAATTTTATTTGAAACTTTTTACAAAAGAACTGAAGATAGTATTATTCCAAAATAGCCTATCAAGACTCTTCCACCTGCTATTCCTACCGAGCCATCTGTTATTTTATCAAAAAGTGATTCTGACAAGAGCTCTTCCCAAGTGCCACCAATACTACAAGAGACAGATAAATCCAAGTCAAATACTAAGCAAAATAGTGTGCCTCCTTCACAGAGTAAGTAATCCTCACTTCTGGTTCTTTTGTATGTTTTTGTACTGTTTGTAAGTCTTAATATCTTAGAAGTCTGAAATATTTAGATTTCTGATCTTAGAAGTCTGATCGATTAGTAGTCCGTCCTCCTTTGGCAAAGGCTAGATTCCCTGGAACCTTATGGACCTCAGCTTTGAGGGCCAGGGGACTGAAATCACTCTAAGCAAGAGGGGGTGGCCAGGGACAGAGATGGCAGAGGATTGGCTAGATCCTTTGTCCATCTGGTCCCTCCCTTTCTCCATGCGCATGTTCTTGGGACTGTGAATGGTTCTGAGCCCCTTTTCCCCCTCCTTTTCTCCCTTCAGCTACCTGCAGTGTCCATTTTGCCCATTTTTCGTTTTCATTACTTAGATTGAGCCGTATTAATGATGGGTTTTTTAGATCAAAACCAGTGAGATATCTTCCATGTGATAAACCAGTACAATACATTGGGATTCAAAGGAAGAGAGGATGGCAGCCATAGAGTAATCTACAAAACATGTCTCTGGAACTTGAAAACTTAAACGTAAAGGTTGAAGCATTCTTAGTGGATTTCAAAGCACGTTTTCATTGATGCTGCTTTTGTATTTTTGAGACATAATAGTATTTACTACTGTTTTTTCTTTGTTTTTGTCCTTTTAGCCAAGTCTGAAACTAGCTGGGAATCTCCCAAACAAATAAAAAAGAAGAAAAAAGCCAGACGGGAAACGTGAATATATTTTTCCTGAATTGGACATGTGTTTACAAACACTGTCTGGAAGATTATGCTGTTTATGCAATAATTTGTGAACATGTACAGAGTTTTATATAAATTTAAACCAATTTTTAAAACAAAACTGTGAACACAACCACCGTAAAAATGGAATCAAAGGAAAGTTAATTTATGAAATTCAGAGGTCAGCAGAATATACTCCAGTGCTGGAAGACACTTGGGGAAAGTCTTTTCAATTGAACAAGAACGATCTTAATTTAAAAATACTATCCTGGTTTTACAGCAGTGCCCTGTTTACAACAGCTTGTGCCCTGTCTCATCTGCAGCTGAGGAATAAAGGATTCTGATTAGAGAGAGCTGCCTACGGGTGCGTAGGCAGCATCTGCAATCTTATGCACGGAACTTAAACCATTTGAATCTGTTTTATGCTTAAATCAAAGTGCTTTGATCAAGTGCATAATCTGCCATATCTTTACATATATGTTGGTAGCGATTTGTATTAAAGGAATCACAAGTGCAAATAAAAGGTCATTTATCATTTGTTAACTAAACTCATGGTTTAGTTTACAATTTTTAAAAAGTTCTTAATTAAAACATTGAACATGCAGTTGATGCTTGTATGGCTTATGAAGTTATTTTTGATAGTCTTACATTACTTGAATTGTTCAAAGTTCAGTATATTTTAAATTAAGAAAGGTAAACTATATGTATTTGTTTTATACTTTGAAGGTTCAGACTCACAAATAATGCTCTTGTTTAGAATTTGGAAACTTCCAGGCCAAGTCCAACTTAACATTTCTCCCTTTCCCTAGCAGTTTCTTTTTTCCAGCGTCAACTCTTCTCTTCATTGCTAATACTTCTTCGACTTTAAAAATGAAACCTTTCACAAATTAGTCATACAGACAGAACTTTGAGTATATGATGGAGAATGAAAAACTAGAGTCAGACAGCTTTAATTGACATTGTCAAGACCTCCAGTTATCAGGAATACATTTTTTTACTGCCTTAACCAATAGTGCGTAGAATATGCATCAATTTCTTGAGGGGGATTCGTGTTTTTATAAGAATTTTCATGTAATTATTGCAATCGTGGTCAAATAAGGAACGTTTTCTGCTTGAAACTATTGATTTAAATGACGTGTGAGATGTTTCACCATTTTCAGGCACTGTGTAATTCTATTGTAATAAACTGGCAGGTATCTTTGTAACTATAAATAGTGCATGCTCAGCCATGTACACTGTAAATAGTCTTTACCAAACGTGTTTGACAAGGACCATAATTAACATCACTTAGTGAATTGTGATAAAGAAAAAAAGCCATGATTTATTTGATGTGATTGGCTTGTTTTTACGTGGCGCCAAGAATGAAACTGTTGAACAGCTGTAACCAATGGTACTGATCTGTCCATCCAATCTTGTCTTTATTAGATCTGATTGTGGTTTGATAGTATTGCATCATCACACTAGGAAAGCTGAAGAAACACAATGGTTTTAGTAACTGCTGAAGACTGGCCTTATTAACGGACAGCTTTCCTAACAAGCGATTAGTAACTTCTATCAGGTGTTACCATCTGTTTCAGGAACAGGGCAGTATGTTTACATGTCAGAAGTCTTGTTTCATTCTATGAGATTTCTAAATTGATTTGTTTAAATAAATTCAGCAAACGGATAGCATTGTGTTTATTTGCTTCAATATTGGGGTAAATAAGCTCAACTGCCAGGAATGCATTTCTTCAAATGACTTTATTCTGTGAGCTTTACATAGATACTTCCTAACTAGATCCAAGGATTCCTGAAGTTGCCAGCACTTTGTAAAGGTGTCACAGAGGAGAATTTGAGAAGGAGTCTGTATAATTTTAGAATGTGCCAAAAGATCTATGCTCAGAAAAATCAGTTGAACTCTCTCAACTCTACCTCACCATTTCTTTGTCTTAGAATTTTGTTGGCTGTGTCAGACATTGGACTTCCTTTCTCTGGCTTCGTATCTCCCCGACAGCCACCTATAGCGGGTGTTAGAGACACTGTCTTGTGAGGAGAGAGCTGGTGTGGAGATGGAGGAGGGCGTGGCCAAGCGGGTGCATCCATGTGGAGATGCCGCTGGCTCTCCTCTCCTGCTCCAGAGCGAGGACAAGAATTTTATGTTTTAAGAGATGGCAGCTATGAGTGATAAAAGGAATTTTCTTTCACGTGCATGAGATGAAAACTCTTGCACAATTAAAGTATCATTGTTCATTGCTCTTTACCTGTTCCAGATCTTTATATGGCATTAAATCAGTTTCTGGGTCTGAACACAGGAACTGTTCTCCATCGTCCACCTCAAAAGGCACCAAAATGAAGGTAGCAATTCAGGGAGGAGGGGGAAAGGGAGGAGCCTATTGTCCTTTGGTGACTTACATTAGATGCTCCCCACACCGTCAGCAGGGAGGTAACTGATCCCTTTGCGCTTTGTCAGGCCTGAAGGGGAACCTTGTACTGATTAGCAAAGGAGGGCTCCTCAGAGAACCTGCTTAGAAATCTCCCTAATCCTGACCTGTCTCACATGCTTACTGAAAATCCTTCCCTATCCTGGAGCGGGGGTTTAGGATTTCCCTAGACTAGAATCCTACCTATGTACCCCAGACTGAGCAAAACAATAGTTGAGAGAGTCCAAAAAAAAAAAAAAAAAGTGTTGAAATAAAATGTCGTTAATGTAATTTACCATGTTTACTTTGTGCATGCATTTTGGGGGTGGGGGGAGCAGTGGAAATAATTTATCCAAATCTAATGGTATTATTTCACAAGCTAATCCAGTTTGTATTTGGGTTAAAAATAATTGAAGGGCAATATTTAACTACAGAGTTTAGTTTTTCTTAATTAAAAACAGTCTTCTATTAACGTATGAAATATCTTTCAAAATTGAGAATTTAGGTGTAAGATGTCTAAGAGATGTCTTAAGACTTTTCTGTAAACTCCTTGCACAAACTGGAATTACTTTCCAAAAGACTTAGGGAATGCAAATATGTTATTTGTAAAATGCATTGAGTATTGTAAATAAAAAAATCATTTCTGTTTTGTTTAAATTGCTCGTTATAGTTCTCTTACGGGAAGGGACTTAAGTCATTTTGCATCTTAAGCTAGTCTAAAGGCAATTAGTTTGTGATGTTCTTGATGCTTCTTTCGAAAACCATAGATGCATTTGCAGGCTTTACCAGTGGAAAGTCATTTGGAGTTCAGCACCTCGTACAATAGCCATTCGTGACGCATGATGTTCTCCGTGGGAACCTGCTTCCACTTGATGTCATCTTAGCAGCGGACAGAACCGCCACCAGGTGCAGTGTTTAACTTGCATCAGCTTTTTAGGTTAAAGAAATGAGACTCAAATCTGGCACTATTTATTAGTGTCCCCAAACAGTAGTGACTTAAACAAGATAGAAGTTTTATTTCTTGTGCAGGTAAAAGTCGGGAAGGTGGTCTGGGGCTGCTCTAATACCACAGGGTCGGGAATCCAGGTCCTCTGGACTGCAGCCCGCCCTCCCCACGGTCAACACACGGCTTCTATGCCGAGGTTGCAGATAGCTAGCTGCTCAGCGGGAAATCTGTTGGCATTTCTGGCCCCTGCCTCTAAGAACACTTTTCAAAAGTTCCACCATGTAAGCTTATCAACTCAAACTTAGTCACGCGATCTTACTAACTACAAAGAGAACAGGAAATCCTAGTCTTCATTCTGGCTGTCGTGGGCCAGTGAGTCCTGAAACCAGGATTCGGTCTGGAGGAAGCAGTGGGGTGGACAGTGAGCCCAGCTGGCGGTCCCCTTCACAGGGTTGGACGTTCGCTTCGTTTACCCTGCACCCAGGCGTCCTTTCTGAGGTCAGGTTGTAGTGTTCCCAGCAAAGCGGAAATTTTGAAATCTCAAGATACTGCTCAAGAGCAGCAGCAAGGAATGTTCAGACTTACATGTAATATAGCCTTCTGGAAGAAATTCCTGCCATCCCATGGACGCTTTAAACTCTAGAGACAGGCTGACAGAAACTCAATAGCCTGCTGTCATGCCTGTCCTGCAAGTATCAGTTACAAGTTTCCTTAGAAAAATTGCCCTGCTGTATAAAGTAATCTTTAAAAAATAAGCCTTACGATTCTTTCTAAATGCTCTTAATAGGAGAAGGATTTCTAACTCAGCATCAAGACAGGAAGTACATTGTGACATGTTTGCTATTAATAGTTACAGTACTGAGATTTATAAATAGGCTAACTGAAGAAAAAATTCAGCAGATTCAAGGTCTTCCCCATGATAATGGCATTCTTACTTGTATATGTATGCTTTTTTTATTTATTGTATCAAAACATTCTAAATGAATATATGTAACATGTACATAAGTTATAAAGCATAATAAAATGAACACCTCTGAAACCACCATTCTGCTTAAGAACTAGAACCTTACCAGCAGAGGGGATATTGGGGGGGTGGTGAGCCTGACTTTTGCTGTTCACTTAACAGGCTCAAGGGTAGGGGGGCAAGACAAGGCATTGACGAAGATGGGCGCTCCCTGGTGCCCTAAGCTGGCCCTGGTCCTTTCTCGAGCCCAAACTAGCTGCGGGTCCAGGTAACTTCTAGCCTGTCTGGGAAGGGAGTCACGGCCTCACTGGCGCCCCTTCCTCAAGTTGTTCCACGGCCATCTGCAGGGAAATTGTTATAGTAAATACAGGCAGGCACAATGTCTGAATGTGAATGGCGCCCCCAGAGCTGTGTTGTGCGCATGCTCCACAGCCGCCTTCCATGGGGAAGGAGGGTAGCAAGGCTCTAGCTAGCAGGAGCTCCCCCTCCCCTCCCCACCCCACCCCCATCCCACCCGGAAGTCAGAAGAGCAGCTTGTGACCCCATTCAGAGTGCAAATTCCTTATGAAGTTTCTTGAGGCACTGCCAGATTCTGACAAACACCACAAAAGGGGTTTCTGGCAACACAGGAGCTAAGATAGTGTAATAATGAATGATTTGTCTTTGCAACTGTGTAATAACTTCCTAAAATACAGGATTACCTGGAGATACTGCAACTATTCCCGTTTCTCATCAAAATTGAAATGATCGCAGTAACATAAGATGGAAGAAAACCCACCGTAGTACTGGAAGTGGAAAGGGGATTACCCAAATGCCAAAACCTTGGGGGCATTTCTGTTACTAGCAAACAAAAGCCAATAATTTATCAACAGACTAACACACTGCTAGTGTGTGAAAGATGCCAGGTGTGGGCTGATACCAGGAAATCCAGTGACACATTTCATTCTATCACAAACCTAGAGCAGAAAAGGCCTATGATCATGACACTGCAGAAGAAATATTTTCACAAAATCCAATAGCCATTCCCAATTTAGATTTAAGAAACAAAAACAAAAGGGAAATACTAAAGTCATCTCAATTGAAATCAGAGCAAAGCAGGGTTACCTGCTAGCCAAGATTGTCTTGAGCGGTATTAAAAGATTATTAACAAAATTATTTTTTAATATTATTTATTTATTTGACAGAGATCACAAGTGGGCAGGGGGGCAGGCGAGGGGTGGGGGAGCAGGCTCCCTGCTGAGCAGCGAGCCCGATGTGAGTCCTCAATCCCAGGACCCTGGGACCATGAAGGCAGAGGCTCAACCGACTGAGCCACCCAGGTGTACCTATTAACAAAATTATTAACAGAAAATTTTAAAACTGGCCTAACATCAAAAGAGAAAAAGTATTTATTCCTGATTGTACACCGACAAAGCTCAAGAGATTTTAATGAAATGCTATAATCACTAGGAAAAGAGTACACTCAAACTGCAGATATACAAAAACCAATAGAATTTTCTGTACTAGACTAAGCATCTAGAGAAGTGGGAAAAAATTCAATTACATCACATCTAGAAGCATCATATTTAATAAAAGTTTCAAGAAAGATATGACCAAATGGAAACTATAAAGCCTTTTAAAAAAGGACAGATAATCTAACAAATGAAAAACAGTATTAAATGCGTCTGAAGGAAAAAGGAAGGAGGGCCCAGCAAGACTTCGATGTGCCAGCAGAATTTGTTCTAGAACAGTACTGAATAAGCCATGTCCGGTTAGTTCACGGGGATTCCTGGAACTACAACAAGCCTGACTTGGCTGCTCAAAAAAAAATATTTGTCCAGGGGCGCCTGGGTGGCTCAGCGGGTTAAAGCCTCTGCCTTCAGCTCAGGTCATGATCCCAGGGTCCTGGGATCGAGCCCTGCATGGGGCTCTCTGCTCAGCAGGGAGCCTGCTTCCTCCTCTCTCTCTGCCTGCCTCTCTGCCTACTTGTGATCTCTGTCTGTCAAATAAATAAAATCTTTTAAAAATATATTTGTCCAATGACCACGTGAATAAACGGATCCGTGTTTAGCGTGTTGCCCGTTTTCTAAAGAAGGGCTGAACTGAAGAGTGTCGCCGTGTGTTCCCGTGCTCCCGCGAACAGTCAAGAAGCAGCACTTTCCTCCTGCGGCACAAAGTGTCTCGAAGGCTCAGGGTCCTGTGTTAGGAGCAGGGATGCCACAGTCACCTGAGCTTCACGACAGATAATTGCTCGTCCCAACCTGGATGACAAACAACAGGCAGGTGATGGTGGGCAAGGGGACAGCGGCCCCCACCGGAGAAGCGCACAGCGCCAGGGGAGCCAACAGTAAGCCCAGGTTTAGTTTGAAAAGAAACCGCCAAATCCTTTTCCAGAGTGTCTGTACCATTTTACATTCCCACAGTAGCAGAGGGAACAGCGGCTGGAGGGAGATGCCAGACTCCCTGCTGAGCAAAGAGCTCGATACAGGACTCTATGCCAGGACCTGTGCTAAAGGCAAACCCATAACGGACTCAGCCACCCAGGCGTCCCAGCAACACCATTTGATAGTGTCATTTTTTTACACATTGTGATAAGGCTGTGGTAATACCCCATCGTGGCTTTAATTTGCATTTCCCTGATGGCTAATAATATTGAACATCTTTTCTCCTGCTCATTGGCCATCCATACAATCTTCTTTGGTGAAATGTCTGTTGATTTGCTTGTTTTTTCGTTGGGTGGTATGTTTTGACTACTGGATTTTTTATTTTATTTATTTATTTATTTATTCAGAGAGAGATCACAAGTAGGCAGAAAAGCAGAATGAGCAGGGAAGCAGGCTCCCTGCTGAATAAATTTATTTATTTTTTAAAGATTTTTATATTTGACAGAGAGAGAGGGAACATAAGCAGGGGGACTGGGAGAGAGAGAAGCAGGCTCCCTGCTGATCAGAGAGCTCAAGACACAGGGCTCGATCCCAGGACCCCAGGATCATGACCTGAGCCAAAGGAAGACACTTAAGCTTAACGGCTGAGCCACCCAGGCACCCCCAAGTCCTCTGTATTTAATGCGCACATGAATAGACATTGCAAACCACTGCTCATCCCATGCACAGGAATAAACCCCAGCAGATCAACAATCCAAACGTAAGACACCAGACTGTTCAAGTACTAAGGAAAACATGGACAAATTCCTATATGATGTGGCTATAGGGAAGGACTTCTAAAAGTCTTTTAAAGTAAATTACAAATAGCATCATGTATCAACTCAAAGTACTTATAAGTGTGATTTGGGGGATATGAAGAATAAAAAGTGCCCTGAGAACTGTAGAGTGGGACCAAGACTGTGTCCTCTCATCTTGTTAGAAGGGGGGCGTCTTATGTGCCTTCATGGCAGGAAGCAAAGGGAAATCCAACTGAGGACGATGCAGGAGAGAAAAGCCAAAGACAGGCTTCGGCTGAGACGCTAAGCTCCAATATGGGCCACGCTATCCCTTCGCTGGGCTTGAATGCAAACCCAGAGCTGAGGGGCAGGTGGGATATCACGTCCAACCTAAGAGCTGGTTCTAGAACCTAGTTGAGGTTCGGTGGGGTGAGGTTCAGAGCCAATGGCTAAGAAAGAATTCTTAAGACGTCTTTGGTGCAAAAAGGTGGTTTATTAGAGCACAGGGACAGGATCTGAGGGCAGACGGAGATGCTGCCCAGGGGATGTGAGGAGTGGCTAGTTATATACACAGGAGTTGGGTAGGTGAGGACAAAGGGGTGTTCAGAAGGGCTATTGGAGTAAAGAAGACTGTCAGGGTATTAAAGGCCTGGTTGCTGTCAAGCCAAGGCCACTTTCCCTCTAATGAGGCACTAACATAAAGACAATTGGGAGTCTCCTGGTTGTATGTTACATTCCTGCTATCAAGCGTCCTTGTTAGTGAGATTTGGGTTTAGAAGAAATTTTAACTTTATTTACTTTTGCTTCTAACTCAGCCTCCTTCAGTTTTGTTTATGGAGGGGAGGGTACATTAGGGCTTGAGGAACTGAGTTATGTGCCTTTGGAAATTGGGTATTGATAAGGTAACGTCTTTGTTGTAAATCTCAAGGACATTTATAAACCAAGGAAGACTCCTGCCTTGTAGGATTGTGATCTCTGCAAGTTAACTATTTGTTTTTCTTTTAGGGCAGCCAGAGGTGCCTGAGGAATGTCACACATATTACCAAGGGCAGTGGGTGGAGAGGGGGTGCAAGGTGCCAGCTTTTGCTTTGTTTTCAGCCAGCCTTCTGCTCCCTCATCAGAGCTAAAGAAGACCATGGTGCTGACAGATACCGAGGACATCTTTGACTCCAAGCAGTTTTGCTGGTAAGTTGCTCATGGCTGGCCTCCTGGCCTCCAGCCCTGCCTCGGCCACTGCCCACCTCAGGGCAGATTTATTTATTTATTTATTTATTTATTTATTTATTTATTTATAAGATTTTATTTATTTGACAGACAGAGATCACAAGTAGGCAGAGAGGCAGGCAGAGAAGGGGTGGGGGAAAGCAAGCTCCCCGCTGAGCAGAGAGCCCGATGTGGGGCTCAATCCCAGGACCCTGAGATCATGACCTGAGCTTAAGGCAGAGGCTTTAACCCACTGAGCCACCCAGGCACCCCATCAGGGCAGATTTTAAAACCTTCAGGAGGAGGGGCCTTTGGCTCAGGTCATGATCCCAGGGTCCTGGGATTGAGCCCCGCATCAGTCTCCCTGCTGGGGTCGGGGGGAGTCTGTTTCTCCCTCTCCCACTCCCCCAGCTGTGTTCCCTCTCCCGCACTCTGTCAAATAAATAAATAAAATCTTAAAAAAATCAAACAACCTTCAGAAGGAATCTGAAACCACCACAAGATGGCGGTTTGAACACAGGGCATTCTCGACCCCCACCCCACCCCTGCTATTTAAATGAGAAAGGGCTAGAGAAGTGGGTTCTAGGCTGGCCCCCAGGCGCCACCCCTGGAAGCACAGGGTTCAAGAGGACAATACCAAAAATACAAAGTATCTTTTACATTAAGCATTTGCTGGTAGCAGTGAGACTCTGGAAATCAGCCCAGGTCCGCATCAAGAGGTGCTCCTGGAGTAAACCACGCTCAGGGGTGGAGTTCTACACAGCTGTGAAAAAGAATAAGGACAGTCCCAATCTACGGGTATGATCCCCAGGATCTATTTGTCAAACGAAGAAAGAGAGGTCCTGTTCTTCATACCCCTGAGCGTGCCCTTGGGTCCTTTAGAAATGGATTCCAATTTCCCCTCCCCTGTTACCTCAGACTGCTGCACTACCCTCCCACCCTTCTGCCTCTTCTCGCGGCCTCCTCCGGAGTTGCCTTCCCATCGCCACAGAGCCAAACTGGAGGCAGGCACAGCCCTCCAGAACTTCCTCAGTGACAGAAAGGTCCTGTATCTGTGTTGTCACACACAGGAGCCACAAGCCCCATGGGGCTGATGAGCACTGAACAGGGGGCCATTGCTGCTGAGGAACTGAATTTCTAATTCAGTTGTGTTGTGTTATGTTTCAAGACCCGCACAGGCAATCACTTCAAGGTCATTTTTTAAAGAAATATTTTTATTTATTTATTTGACAGAGATAGAGATCACAAGTAGGCAGAGAGGTGGGGGGGTGTGGGAATCAGGCTCCCTGCTGAGCAGAGGGCCCAGCGCAGGGCTCTATCCCAGGACCCTGAGATCATGACTTGAGCCGAAGACAGAGGCTTAACCCACTGAGCCACCCAGGCACTCCTCAAGGTCAGTTTAAATACTGTCTCCAGTAATCCTTCCCTTGTCTCAGTCCTCATTTCTAACTCTCTCCCTCTCTCACGCGCATGAGTGTGCACACACACACACACACACCCCACAGCCCCCTCTACACAGCCCTGGACCGCATCTCTACCTGTCCAGAGGTGTTCTCATTACGCTCCTTGTCACTGCTGCCCTATCTTCCTCAGTGGATTCCTGTAAATTCCTGGAGACTTCCTTGTCCACCATCTTTCTGCCTCACCCCCGGCCCCCAGCAGTGCCTTCCACACGGCAGGAATTGAAGAACCATCCGTTGCATAGACTGTTCCTAAGTGGCAAGAATACTGGTTAACGCCCAAACACTGAGACCGGCCGATGTGCCGTCTGAAGTCTGGGCCTGCTCAAGTACAGAGTCCCATTCTGAGCTTAAAGAGTAAGAAAGGTAATTGAGAAGTTCATCTTCGGAGTTCATTGAGAATTTCTTGAGGTCACTCTCCTCTCTTGCTGTTCTCCTTGCACTGACTTCTGGAGGAGGCTGATACCACATTGCTTTTGAGGTAACAGAAGTGGCTTCTGACTTTCTGACGCCTATGGTTCTGTTCTGCAACGCATGCTGTTCCTCAGGAAGAACAGAGGAAAACTTTCCTTTGCCCTGTAACGGTCTATCAAATTTAAGGGATTGCTTTCCCTGCACGGTCTTCGACAATAAGCAAAGGCTTATTTCAATTAAACTTCTTTACTGTGAGACAAATGTAGATTTGTGTGCAAAGATTTCCTAAGAAATCAGACCGAACCCTTGACCCAGTCTCCCTCCAAGAGAGCATCTTGCAAAAAAACTGTAGTGACAATATTGCAAACAGGAAACGGACACTGATACACTCCACCATCTTATTCAGATTCCCTCGGTGTTAGGCACTCTTCTTGGTGGGTATTTATGACGGTGCAAGTTTATCTTGTGTAAGATTCATGAAATCAGCAGCGGTCAAGGTACACAATAGCCCCTCACCGTGCGACCCCTCCCATAACCACACCCTCTTTCCCAGCCCCACCCCTGTTCCTCACCCATGGCAACATGGGCTCTGTTCTTTATAATGTTGTCATTTGAAAAATGTTATATAAATGGAATCACATGGTATGTACCTTTGGGGTACATACCACCCCGCATAATTCACTTGGGATCAGTCCAAATTACTGTATCAAAAATAGCCCATTCCTGGGGTGCCTGCGTGGCCCAGGCGGTTAAACATCTGCCTTTGGCTCAGGTCATGATCCCAGGATCCTGGGATCCAGTCTCTCATCCGGCTCTCTGCTCAGCAGGGAGCCTGCTTCTCCTGCCTGCCGCTCCCCCTGCTATGCTCTCCTGCTCTCTCTCTCTGCCAAATAAATAAAATATTTAAAAAAAAAAAAATAGTTCGGGGCGCCTGGGTGGCTCAGTGGGTTAAAGCCTCTGCCTTCAGCTCAGGTCATGATCCCAGGGTCCTGGGATTGAGTCCCGCATCGGGCTCTCTGCTCAGCGGGGAGCCTGCTTCCTCCTCTCTCTCTGCCTGCCTCTCTGCCTGCTTGTGATATCTCTCTGTCAAATAAATAAATTAAATATTTTTTAAAAAAATTTCTTTTTTAAATAGTTCATTCCGCATTCCATGGTATATATGTACCAAGGTCCTTTAACTGTTCGTCCACTGAGGAACAGTTGGATTGTTTCTAGATTCTGGCTATTATGAATAAGCTGCAATAAACATTTGTGTCCATATTTTTGTGTGAACATAGGTTTCCATTCCTCTACGCTAAACGCTCAGGAGGGAAATTGCTAACTATATTACACGGTAATTGCTTGTTTCATTTTATTAAGAAACTGTTCAACTCTTTTTCCAAAGTGGAGGTCCCATATTACATTTCCCAACAGCAAAGCTTTCAAAACAAAGGCCAATCTGAAAGTAAGTTCAAGTTCTGTTGACAATCAGGTGTCGTCTTCAAGTAAATTCGACCAAGGTAAGACTTTAGACTACGGTAAGCTCCAGTTTCCACAGATTCTGCTGCTGCATAACAGGCCATAAAATCCCCTCAGGGACAGCTGGTTGGCTTGTTATCACCTAAAGCTGGATTGTGTCAGAATAACTGAAGTGAATGTTACGTTCTGAGTTCTGAATAGTCATCTCCTTAGGCAACCCACGGGTCACTGATAAAAAATGTGGTGAGGCCAGGCGGTTCTGGGCTGACAGTGGGCGTTGGAGATATATTAGCAAAATAAGAAAGATATTTTTCAGGCCGAAATGTTAAATTGAATTTAATGCTGCCTACCCCAGAACGGCAAATACTGCATGATTCCACTTACAGAAGATACGAAAAAGGGTCAGACTCCTAGAAACAGAGAGCAGAAAGGTAGTTGCCAGGGACCGGGGGAAGGGAAAAATGACTGTTCAATGAGTACATGTCAGAGGCAGGCCCCTGGCCAGGGCATGCCTCCGCCATTAAAAGATGGCGCCTGGCTAGTTGCCAGGTTAGGATTGTCTCGTGAGACTAAGCAGAATGCCCAAAGAGGAAGTAAACAGCATTGGTTGCTAGTGAAGTTGTTCGTTTAGGTGCACAGCCTGATTCGCTCCCTCTTGTACCCTGCTCGCTGATTGGTCATGTAAACGTATATAAGTGTGTAGACTTGCAGAAATAAGGAGAGAGAAGATGCATCCGAACCAGGGTTCTTGTCGTCCTTGCGGGGCGAGGGCGAAAAGTACACAGGTTTGGTTATGCCAAACAAGTATGTTCTAGAGATCCACTGTACAGTGTTGTGCCTATAATCCACAATACTATACTGTGTACTTAAAAACTCAGGGATGCCTGGGTGGTTCAGTCATTAAGCATCTGCCTTCGGCTCAGGTCATGATCTCAGGGTCTTCAAATCCAGCCCCGCGTTGGTCTCTCTGCTCAGCGGGGAGCCTGCTTCTCCCTTTCCCTCTGCTGCTCCCCCTGCTTCTATTTCCTCTCTTGTTGCCTCTCTCTCTGTCAAATAAATATATAAAATCTTAAAAAATAAAAATAAAAATAATAAAAAAAAATAAAAATTTGTTCAGAGGGTAGGGGTCCCTGGCTGGCTCAGTCAGGGGGGCATGCAGCTCTTGATCTTGAGGTGGTGACTTTGAGCCTCACGTTAGGCATAGAGATTACTTAAAAATAAAATGTTTAAAAATTCTGTTAGGAGGGTAGATCTCATGTTGTATTCTTACCACAATAATAAATAAATACATCTTTAAGATAACCTTGATGAAAATCGAGAACATGAGATTGTCTCTGACAGAGTCTGAGAGATGGAGAAACTTAGACTCCTGAACAGAAAGTACAGCCCCGGCCGTTGCCTTTTCTTGTACAAGGAGGATAAGAGGCTGGAGGATATGACGCGTCACATGCCTTGAAGACATCAAGGATATAAGCAGTAGTCAGTTGGGGGTAAAAGTCTTTCCTGGAAAATGTATGGTACTCTGTATACTATCCTCATAAATGTAAATATTTTATGTACAAGGAGCTCTCTTTCTGAGACCTTCAATGATTAAATGTTATATAGCTTTTAACTTCGATGCTGTGTAATACAGTAATAACGGATGTGTGGACTCCAAATATTTCATCACATAAATCACATAAAAGATGAGGTGGCGGTATTTTTGCAAACTAACAAAAAAACACTAGTTTTCAGCCAATCTGTATACATCAAAGAGCACAAAAGTAAAGATAATGGGACTTTCACATATCTGACCAAAGCCTGGGGTGAGGTTTTGAATGACAGAAGAGGAGAGCTCCCCTTCAGAGCCGCCTCTTGCCCCTGAGAGGGCGGCTGAGCCGAGGATGGGGACAGTGTAATTGTATCCCAACCCCTCTTATCTCTGGATGTCCTGTCGCCTTCACTGGTTTGTTTGTTGTAGGAAATCGTATTTACTCATTGCATGTTTGTAGTAGCAAATCAAGTTTTCTAACAGTTAACCCATTCTCTGTGACTTCACTGATCTCTTTCAAGTTAACCTGAGGGGCGCCTGGGTGGCTCAGTAGGTTGAGCCTCTGCCTGCGGCTCCAGTCATGATCTCGGGGTCCTGGAATCAAGCCCCACCTCGGACTCCCTGTTCAGCGGGGAGTCTGCTTTCCCTCTCTCTGCCTACCTCTGCCTGCTTGTGATCTCTTGTCTGTCAAACCAATAAATAAATAGGTTTAAAAATAAGTAGGGGCGCCTGGGTGGCTCAGTGGGTTTAAGCCTCTGCCTTGGGCTCAGGTCATGATCCCAGGGTCCTGGGATTGAGCCCCGAATCAGGCTCTCTGCTCAGCAGGGAACCTGCTTCCCCCCCTCTCTCTGCCTGCCTCTCTGCCTACTTGTGATCTCTGTCTGTCAAATAAATAAATAAATAAATAAATCTTTTTAAAAAAATAAAAATAAAAGATAAAAATATAAATAAATAAATAAGCCCCGCCTTTCCGGGCCCTTGGGAGGCATGGTTGGTAGGGCTTCTGGCTCAGGTTGGGATCTCAAGGTTGTGGGATTGAGCCCTTGGTTGGACTCTGTGCTCAGTTCAGAGTCTGCTTGAGATTCTCTCTCCCCTACCCTTTGCCCTTCCAATTTATTCAAATAAATAAGTTTGAAAATAAATAAATAAAGTTAACCTGGCCAGTAGAAAAACTATCCAGAGCTTGGAGTTAGGAAAAATGCTCTGATTTCCTCCATGTCCAGTTTGAAACAGAGAAAAATAAAGAGTGATGATAGCAGAGATGTGCTTAACACACAATTCAAGGGTGCCTGGATGGTGCAGCCGGTTAAGCAGCCAACTCTTGGTTTTGACTGGGTCAGGATCCCTGGGGATTCGTGAGAATGAGCTGACCTTAGGCTCCATGCTCAGTGGGGAGTCAGCTTGAGGATTCTCTCCCTCTGCTCCAAGCCCAACTCACGAGTTCTCTCTCTCTCTCTCAAATAAATAAATCTTTTTTTTATATATATTTTATTTATTTATTTGACAGAGTGATCACAAGTAGGCAGAGAGGCAGGCAGAGAGAGAGGAGGAAGCAAGCTTTCTGCCGAGCAGAGAGCCCGATGCGGGGCTCAATCCCAGGACCCTGGGATCATGATCTGAGCTGAAGGCAGAGGCTTAACCCACTGAGCCACCCAAGCACCCCTAAATAAATAAATCTTAAAAAGAAAATAAAAAACCCACAGTTCATAATTTAGACCCCTTAAGAGTACATCACACATTTGGGGTGCCTGGGTGGCTCAGTGGGTTAAAGCCTCTTCCTTCGGCTCAGGTCATGATCTCAGGGTCCTGGGATTGATCCCCGCATTGGGCTCTCTGCTCAGCAGGGAGCCTGCTTCCCCCACCCTCTATCTACCTCTCTATTTGTGATCTTTGTCAAATAAATAAATAAAATCTTTAAAAAAAAAAAAAAAAGAGTACATCACACATTCAATTGTTCTTACAACAAAAGAGTCATTGGTGAAATATACCTATTGATGATAGGACGGGTTATGAGTTGATCCCATACCCATGAACACCAGATCTTATTCACAGTAATAGCTATCACTTAGGGAACACTGATTCTCTGGTATGTGCTTTGTGCTTTGTCCTCAGTTGCTCACAAATCTCAGGAAGTCAAGTAATTAGTCCCAAATCCCAGAGAGGCTGCAAAGTTGGAAAGGAGCAAGGAGAGCCAGGGTCTCAGCTGCCTCACTAACTCCCTATTTCCCAACCTGGTGTCCTGTGAAACGCTTCTGGGAGTTATTTCTAGTTAAGTCTCAAAGTTGAGTTCCAGAGTGAAGGTTCAGGAATTCCAGCATGTTTCCTCTTGAAGGAGCTTACCATTCACATCAGCGTGGTGAAGCTTCAGAGAAGCCTTGTGTTAAAGTGTTTAACTCTATTTCACTTAGTTACCCCAAATATATATTGAGAACTTGGAACTTTTTTTTTTTTTTCAAGGAAAGCCTGGTAGCAGATCCTGAAAACTCACTGTAACAGAAGCTGAGTTAAAGTTTTCCCATTGTCCTGGAACTGACCACTGAGGTCTATAGCTGAGGACTGAGGAGCATCAAGAACCCCACATTCTGGGGTGGCTGGGTGGCTCAGTCGGTTAAGCATCTGACTTTGGCTCGGGTCACGATCCCTGGATTCTGAGATCAAGTCCACCATCTCCGGCTCTTTGCTCAGCAGGGAGTCTGCTTCTCCCTCTACCTGCTGCTCCCCCTACTTGTGCTCTCTCTCTCTGAAAAATAAATACATAAAATCTTTAAAAAAAAAAAAAAAAACACATTCTGAAGAGAACTGCTACCACTGGACACCATTTTGGTCCATGCCCTCCCATGTTGTCAATACTTGATTCCCACCCAAAAAGACTGTGGAGGGGAGATGGGAAGAGAGTCACAAGAGTGGAATGTTGTCGGCTTCGAGCAGTGCACTGTGGCTTTCTTTACCGTCTCGGTGAGGAGGAAGGAGGAGGCGTTCTCCCCCACCACCCCAGCCAAAGAAAGAGGTATTCCAAGAGAAACTCTTCTGAAGATTAGGGTGTCTGCACTACACACAGAAGCCATTGGCACAGACCAGTTGGGGTTGGCAGAGAAGCAGAGAAAACCTTCTTAGGATTCTCCAAAGAGATGGAACCAATAAAATGTGTATGCTTGGCACAACAGGCACACACACTCACACAATGTGGGTGGGCTCGTCCAATCAGTTGAAGATCCTAAGAGGAAACACACACACATATATGAGATTTTATGTGGCTCAGTGGGTTAAAACCTCTGCCTTCGGCTCAGGTCATGATCCCAGGATCCTGGGATTGAGCCCCACATCGGGCTCTCTGCTCGGCAGGGAGCTTGCATCGCCCTCTCTCTCTGCCTGCTTTGCTGCCTACTTGTGATTTCTGTCTGTCAAATAAACAAAAAAAACTTTTAAAAATTTTATAAAATGATTTTAAAACAGACTTTATTTTTTTTTTTAGAGCAGTTTTGGTTCACAGCAAAATTGAGCAGAAGCTATAAAAATGTCCCATCTACCTGTGCCCACACATGAACGGACTCCCCTATTATCAACGTCTCCCACCAGGGCAGTATGCTTGCGGGGGGAGGACAAGGGACACATGATCATCATCTGAAAGTCCTTAGCTCACCTTCGGGTTCATTCTAGCCATGGACCTTGTATGTTTTCGGACAAATGTATAATGACATGTACCTATCATCATGGTTTCACGCAAATTATTTTCACTGCCCTAAAAATCCTCTGTCCTCCACCTACCTGTCCGTCTCTCCCTTCACCCCAAACCCTGACAACCACCGATCCTTTCACGGTCTCCATAGTTTCGCCTTTTTCAGAATGTCCTATTGTAGGAATCATACCATATGTAGCCTTTTCTGATTGGTTCCTTTCACTTAGTGATACGCATTTAAGTTCCTCCGTGTCTTTTCCTGGCTGGATAGCTCATTTCTGAGAGAGAGATTTATTTTAAGGAGCTGGCTCATGTGGTGGTGGGAGGTGGCAAGTCTGCAAAGTGCGTGGCAGGCGGGCGGGTGGGCGGCCTGGAAATCCCAGCAGGAATCAGCAGGAATCCATGCTGCCGTCTTGAGTCCAAAGGTAGTCTGGAAGCACAATTCCTTCTCTTGTGAGGATCTGGGCTTTTCTCTTAAGGCCTTCAACTGATGAGATGAGGCCAATCCACGTGATGGAGAATAATCTCCTTTACTCAAAATCTGCTGATTTAAATGTTAATCACGTCTTAAAAAATGCCATCACAGCAACATCTAGACTTGTGTCTGGCCAAAGAACCAGGCGCTGTAGCCCAGGCGAGAGACCATGGTTCGTTTTAATTAACCATCACAGCCCCCAAGAGAAGATCAGCAGTAGGAAAAAGGCTCAGAGCCTGTCTTTCCTCACAGCTGACACCCTAACACATTGGAGAAACTGGAGCATGGTTGGTGGGGAGGCTCCAAGCTCGATCACAAGCCCCCTCCGCCCCTCCAGGAGGGAGCAAGAAAGAAATAAAAGCAGAGACAAGCTCTGTCTACCTCCACACCCCTAAGCCATTGTTAGCCTGCTGAGGGCAGGAAAGGGGAAGAGGGAGTGGGATGAAGTTTAAATTGGAGCTATACAGGGACTTTAAACTTAAGCTTTAAGGACTGGAAATGACTGGGAAATGATGGAATCTTCTGGATGTCTCTACAGGACAGAAAAGCAGGAAGCAACAGAAAACAGATGACAGAAGGCACCGAGGGAACGAATGAAACCACTTTGTGTTTAGAACCTACGGCCCTATTATTAACTAATTAAAATGGTGTTATCTTGTTTGGGAGACCCTATTTCATGTTCTATGCCCCATTGCACAGATACTAATAAACTAGTGACATATTGTTTGAGAGACCTTCAAGTTAGGACACAGTTCTTTAATTCATTTCTATCACCACCACCATAAGAAAGGCAGGTGAACAAAGATTTAAGAAATATATATGTGGGGGCACCTGGGTGGCTCAGTGGGTTAAAGCCTCTGCCTTTGGTTCAGGTCATGATCCCAGGATCCTGGGATGGAGCCCCGCATGGGCTCTCTGCTCAGCAGGGAGCCTGTTTCCTCCCTTCTCTGCCTGCCTCTTTGCCTACTTATAATCTCTGTCTGTCAAATAAATAAATAAAATCTTAAAAGAAAAAAAAAAGAAGCTATTAGTCCCTTCTGATGGTTTAAAAAAAAAAGAAAGAAAGAAATATAGATGTGCATATATATATGATTAAAAGTAGAAAAATACTGTTATTTGAATAACTGATTGGAAGTGAACTTATTTTCTCAGATATCAGTTCTAGGGGAAAAAAATCTGTAAGAATCTGTACAGAGAGGGGCGCCTGGGTGGCTCAGTCGATTAAGCATCCAGCTCTTGGTTTCAGCTCTGGTCATGATCTCAGGGTCCTGAGATCGAGCTCCGGGTTGGATTCCGCACTGATCATGGAGCCTGCGTAAGATTCTCTCTCCCTGGGGCACCTGGGTGGCTCAGGTTAGGTATCTGCTTTTGACTCAGGTCATGATCTCAGGGTCCTGGAATGGAGCCCCACATCCAGCTCCCTGCTCAGCGGGATGTCTGCTTCTCTCTCTCCCTCTGCCTGCTGCATGCTTGTGCTCTCTCTTTGTTTAAAAAAAAAGAAAGAGGGGCGCCTGGGTGGCTCAGTGGGTTAAGCCGCTGCCTTCGGCTCAGGTCATGATCCCAGGGTCCTGGGATCGAGTCCCGCATCGGGCTCTCTGCTCAACAGGGAGCCTGCTTCCTCTCCTCTCTCTCTGCCTACTTGTGATCTCTCTCTGTCAAATAAATAAATAAAATCTTTAAAAAAAAAAAATAAATAAAAAAAAAAATAAAAAATAAAAAAAAAGAAAGAAAAAAAAAGTAAATAAATAAATAAATGAAATCTTTAAAAAAAAGATTCTCTCTCCCTCTAGCCTTCCCCTCCGCCCCCGCGCCCCTCCCCACCCCAAGCGCTCTCACACTCAAGAAGAAAGAAAAAGAATCTGTATAGAGAGATGATGGTAGCTGGGCACTTTCCCGCCACACCAGACCTTAAACATAAGAACCTGGCACTGGGGGGGCGCCTGGGTGGCTCAGTGGGTTGGGCCGCTGCCTTTGGCTCGGGTCATGATCTCAGGGTCCTGGGATCGAGTCCCACATCGGGCTCTCTGCTCAGCAGGGAGCCTGCTTCCCTCCCTCTCTCTCTCTCTCTGCCTGCCTCTCCATCTACTTGTGATTTCTCTCTGTTAAATAAATAAATAAAATATTTAAAAAAAAAAAAAAAAAGAACCTGGCACTGGAAAAGATAACACTGTGTGACACCGTGGGGCTCAGCTCACTTCAAAAACCTCCATCAATTTCTACAATATTACAGTTCAAAGGAAAACAGTACAGAGTGTTACAAAGACACATTCCAGGAAAGGGAATTAGAATTTATATCTAGCCCTTATTATCCAATTGTTCATTCCTTTGGGGCTATAAAACTTAAAAGGGAAGAATGACGGAGTAACATTTTTAAGGAGGAAATTGGGATGATAATGAGGACATTAAAAATCTCCCACTCTGTCCTTCTTGTTCCAACTCGCGGCTCCATTGAGATTTATTGAATACTTACCATAAAAAGCACAGCGTTAAACAGGTCTGAAGGGAAAAGGAAGGTGCGCCCAGAAAGGCTTCAAAGTGCCGGCGAATTTGCTCTAGACACAGCCCTAAGTAAGAGACCATGTCTGGTTGGCTCACTTGGGCTCCTGGAACTACAACAAGCCTGACTCTGTGGCTCAAAAAAGTATTTGTTCAATGACCACATGAATAAATAAATGGATCCGTGTTCAGCATGTTGTCCGTTTTCTAATAAAGGTGGGCTGAACTGAACAGTGTCGCTGTGTGTCCCCTGTGCTCCCAAGCTAACAGTTAAGAAGTGGCGCTTTCCTTCTGTGGCTCGAAGTGTCTCCATGGCTCAGGGTCCTGCATTAGGGACAGGGATGTCGCAGTCACCACAGCATCATGACAGATCAATTGTTCGTCCCACCAACCTAGATGACAAACAACAGGCAGGTGGCGGAGGGCAAGGGAATAACAGCCCCCGCCAGAGAAGCGCAGAGTGCCTGGGGAGCCAACCGTAAGGTCGCGGTGGCAGAACCCTGATGCTCTGGGAAGGATGCTGCACCCTCCAGCCTCCTCTGGGGCTAGTTGCGGGAGGAGACAGGTTGAGGCCGGACGCTGTGTGTGCCGCGGGTCCGGGAAGGCTGCTTGAAAGGACGGGGGTCACTTTCTGATCTGTGCCTGGGGCTTCATTTATAAAGGGAATGAGTAGTGGCATGGAGAGGCTAATGCCGCGGGCAGAAGAATCTATGACTTGTATGACTTGCAGTGATAGATAGGAAGAAAGGGCACCCACGCCGCACGGGGCCACACGGGAAGCCACCATCTTCAGTCGGCAGGCTGAAGCAGGTGTCAGGGGAAGCACCGGCCACAGCCTAGATCGTGTCCTCTGAGGGCCAGGCAAGCTTGGGGTTGGAGGGTTGGAATAATTCCAGCTGCCTCTGGGGCAGGGGCTGTCCCCGGTTGTATGGTCCCTGGCCTTGGGGTGATGTAGGTCAGGGGCACCACCAGCCTAGTGAGCAACCGTCAGGTAAAGGAGACAGTTCAGGAAATGGGCCCTGGTTCACTGGGAGATGCCAATGACCTTGACTGTTAGTTTGGTCTTAGGATGAATAGCGGCCAATCAGGCAAATACAGAATCTCAAACAGAATCTCAGCCTGGCCAACGAGGTACTACTCCAGGCTAGGACGGAGCTGTGGAGAGGAAGGAGCCTGGGTCTCCAGGGACCGCACGCCCCGGGCTGTCCAGCTCCGCGTCCATTCCACATGAGAGAGAAATTGGATTTCCACCCTATAAAGCCACAGTGACCGCAGTTCTGTCATGGGGAGCCCACAGCATGCCAATGGATAGAGGCACCTAACGAAATTAGGGTAAGTCAGAGAAGACTGGCCTCAGGAGGCGACGGCAGGGCGAGACCAGGGCAGACGGATCACTGAAGTGAAGAAGTGCATTTGGTTAGAGGAACCCACGTGAATGAAGAAGGCCTGGGGACAAGAAGGGAGCCTCAAGCATGGGCCATAGAAAGCTCGTATGGAGGAAGCCCACAGTGCAGCTTGCTGGGGGGGTAGGGGGTCCGCCAGGTGGGAAGACAAAGAGTGTCCATGAATGATGGAGCCAAGGGACAGCAGGGACTGACTCATAGGAACCTTGTATGCCCTGTGGAGTGACTTAGCTTTAAAGACGCTAGGGGAGGGGCACCTGGGTGGCTCAGTGGGTTAAGCCACTGCCTTCGGCTCAGGTCATGATCTCAGGGTCCTGGGATCGAGTCCCGCATCGGGCTCCCTGCTGAGCAGGGAGCCTGCTTCCTTCTCTCTCTCTCTGCCTGCCTCTCAGTGTACTTGTGGTTTCTCTCTGTCAGATAAATAAATAAAATCTTTAAAAAAATAAATAAATAAAAATAAAAAAAATAAAGACGCTAGGGGGCCCTCTAAGGGTTTCCAGCAAGGGAGCGACACGACCAGATTAGTTTGAATTCGGGCCATTCTGTGGTCAATGGATCAGAGAAAGGAACCAGAGGAGTGGCAAGGACACAGGTAAGAGACTGCTTGGGGTGACCAACTCCTCCAGGTTGCCCAAGACTTTCCTAGGCTTCGCATTGGAAGTTCTGCATGCTGGGACCTCCCCCCTTATCCCCCAACCCTGAGTCGCATGCAAACAGGCACAGCGGGTCACCCTAAGGCCGCTGTAGCACTCCAGGTGAGAGGGACGGCGGCAGATGAAGGGCGCAGAGAAGGCTCCAGGGTATTTCATGGGGAGACAAACACCAACTGTCTCCTAGAGTGGACAGAACTCCCTCAGGCAGAAAATGACACCAGGAAAAATTTTAGGGGTAGGCCAGAACTTCAGAGCCACTGAACTCCAGGAGAGGAATAAATCATGATAGTCAATGTCTAAGAAACGTCTTTTCTCAAAATAATAATAATAATAATAACAACATTTTGCTTGGATGCAAACAATCCCAGTGTCCATCTCCATGATTCTTCTTGCTACCATTATCCTCGTTTGATGAGGGACATCATTTGACCTACTCATGGATGGGACACTGAGCCCCAAAAGAAGCACAGGAGAATTCTGACCTCTTGTTCTGTAGAGTACCACAAGGATGGGCCATCTTTTAAATAAGACAAATGTGGGAGCACCTGGGTGGCTCAGTGGGTTAAAGCCTCTGCCTTCTGCTCAGGTCATGATTCCAGGGTCCTGGGATCGATCCCCACATCAGGCTCTCTGCTCAGCGGGGAGACTGCTTCCCCCCCTCTCTGCCTGCCTCTCTGCCTACTTGTGATCTCTGTCTAATAAATAAATAAAATCTTTTAAAAATAAATAAATAAGTAAGACAAATGTGGATACATTTGCTTCCGAACACTTAGGAATTCTGTCTGGCTTCTGCTGCTGTTTGTTGCAAGTTGTATACATTCCCTGGAATCTATAAGAACAGTAACTGCAGTAATTGATCAGAGAATCACAGCATAGGAGAAAAAAAAATGGCAGAAGTTCCCCAAATCTAGAAGTTTCTGCTGTGCAGCAAAATGTTTTACAGAGATAACAATGGTCCCCTGTCAAGTCACTAAGCATAGAATTGATAATGGAACAGATAATGGAAGGGATAGCTGACTTAATAGGAGATAAATGATACTTAGGAATTTTATTTCAATCATCACTCAGTTGGTCAAACAAACTCTCAAAATGTATTTTGGAGGGAATTTACTATGAAAAGTGCTAACTGACTTTTAATAATCTCGCCAACAGCTACCCAAGAGATCTCTTCCAAGTGTTAGCCTCTTGAAATCACAGAATTACACACACACACATCACCCACCAAGTATTTGTCTAAAAGTTACTACAGTGCTCCTTGAGCAGACATTTTTAAACTGAAATTTTTTATTTTATTTATTTATTTATTTATTTATTTATTTATGGTCAGAGAAGAAAGGAAGTGGAGGCTTGCGTAGGGCATGTTTATGGGCAGGCCCTAGAAGAAGGATGCCACTTTCAACCATAGTGCATGCTCTAAACTCAGACATAGAGCCTCACATAGCTGAAGGAAACCTGAGGAATATGATCTACCCATGTGTAGAGAGAGAAGAGAAGTGGATTTGGGGGCTTCCTGTTCAATCTACATGAAGTGGAGTGCCCGGCAGGAGGTAAAGACCCAGTAATTGTTGAAGGTCCCAGAGATGATGCTACTGTTAGAATTCCAGCTTCCTCCTGCTGGGCCATGCTGTGCGACCAAAGGGCCATATTGGCATGGATAAGGTCAGCTTGAAGGGTTTTCCTCATCTGCCCATTGAGGTTATCTCTTAATCTCTGTATACTGGGGAGAAATCGTCTCTTTGCCCCCAGGGACTCTTACCGTGGTCCCTGGACCTAAAAGGAACATGAGCTGTTCTCCACTACTCATCTTCAGAACAATAATGGAGACGGCTACTAGCTGCTTCAAGCTGGGTGTAGCAGGCTCTCCATTGAGCAGAGAGCTCGATGTGGGGCTTAATCCCAGGACCCCAAGATCATGACCTGAGCTGAAGGCAGAGGCTTAACCCACTGAGCCACCCAGGTGCCCCTCGATTCTGAGTTTCTGAAACATCTTGTGATATCCTCCAACCTTGCACGTTGTGTCGGGTCTTGAAAGAGCACAATGAAGAATGTATTGATGTAAATAATCTTCTAAGTGGGGAGTGGCAGGCAAATTGTTGCCCAAAAACAATCCCAAGAAAACCATAAAATAAAATGAACTGCAAAATAAAAGCTGTCACACAATGAGCACTTTATCAGAATAATAGAGGCTTGGTGAAAAGTTAAATGGGCTAACTCAATGAACATTTAAGTCAAAAATGGCATGTTTTTTTGCTTTAAATCCTTTAGCCAATAAAAAAAAAAAGTTACCAGGCTTTCAAAGGGGGCATTTACACAGTGATAAACAAAATGCACTTTGAGGACTATTATAGATTCATTTAGTTCATTTAAATGTTTGTCATATTTTCATTAAATCACAAAACATCCTTTTCTCCCTCTGTAAGGAGCATGTTAAGACTGTAAGTGGTGTCAAAGCAAATTCAGAGTTCTTCCAAAACTTCTGTTTTCAAAAAAACTGAGCATTTAAGAATTTTGTCTAATACCAGTTTGTTTGCTTTTTTTTTTTACTTTCTATTTTTTAAAAATAATCTCTATACCCAAAGTGGGGCTTGCACTTATGACCGCAAGATCAGAAGTCACAAGCTCTACTGACCAAGACAGCCAGGCCCCTTCTCGAATACTGTTTTACCATAGTTTCCTCCTTTCCTCATTACTGCCCAATTCACTTTTTTCTCTTTTTTAAAATGCACTTTATTTTTTTTTAAATTTTTTAAAATGAACACATAATGTGTTATTTGCCCCGGGCATACAGTTCTGTGAATCATCAAGATTGCACATTTCACAGCATTCACTATCACAGCACATACCCTCCTCAATGTCCATCACCCAGCCACCCTATCCCTTCCCTCCCACAACCCCCCAGCAACCCTCAGTTTTTTCCCTGAGATTAAGAGTCTCTTATGGTTTGCCTCCCTCCCAGATCCCATCTTGTTTCATTTTTTTCTTTCTCTATGCCCTACAACCCCCTCCCTGCCCTCTCAAATTCCTCATATCAGAGAGATCATATAATAATTGTCTTTCTCTGATTGACTTATTTCATTCAGCATGATACCCTCTGGTTCCATCCACGTTGTTGCAAATGGCAAGATTTCATTTCTTTTGATGGCTGCGTAGTATTCCACTGCAGGTATATACCACATCTTCTTTATCCATTCATCTGTTGATGGACATCTAGGTTCTTTCCATAGTTTGGCTGTTGTGGTCATTGCAATGTACTTTTTTTTTCTTTTAGGATAGTTTAAATCTGCAGAACAACGGTGACTATAATACAGAAGTCCCCATATACCCATCCTCACTTTCCCCCATTAGCACCTTCTGTTAGCACAGTACATTTGTCTTAATTAATGAACCAGTACTGATTCATTCTTATTAAGTAAGATAACAGACTTTATTCAGATGTCCTTAGCTTTCCTCTGACAACCTTTTTCTGTTCCAAGATCCCATCCAGGATACCACATTATGTTTACTCGTTACATCTCTTTAGGCTCCTCTTGACTGTGACAGTTTCCCATTTTCCTCATGTTCGATGACCTTGACCGCTTGGAGTACTCGTCAGATGTTATGGAGAAGGTTCCTCCAGTGGGATTTGTTAATATTTTTCTCATCATGAGACTGGGCTTAAAAGATCATAGAGACAAAATGTCATTTTCCTCACACCATATCAAGGGTACATGCCATCCCCCGGATTCAATCACTGTTGCTGTTGACCTTGACTACCTGGCCAAGGTTTGTCGGGTTTCTCCATGTTACTTTTTGCCCCACTTTCCATACTGTGCTCTTTGGAAGAAAGCCACGGTGCGCAGCCCACATTCACGGAGTGGGAAGTTGTGCTCTATCTCCTCGCAGACAAAGTATCCAAATAAATTATCTGGGATTTTCCTGCACCAAGGAATGTATCTCTCCTTCCCTACTTATTTATTCAATCATTTATTTATTTCAGTATGGACTCAGGGGTAGGAGCACAGTTCATTTTTCAAGATGCAAATTTCTCCCCACGGGGGAAAACAAGAGAGGCTGCCAAACATTTGCATAACAAAATGCCCTCAGCCTTTTCTCCAGCACATCCCCGGAATGCGTTAAATCCTCTCTGCAGCAAGGGACTTGGCACAGGTAAAGAGGGATTGCTCCCTGTCATCAAAAATGGTTGACTCACTAAATTAAAATACCCTTGCGAAAACTTCCCTGGTATTTACTTAATCTAAATCCGCCATTTTAGGAAGGAAAGGAAATTTAATTATTTATTTATTTATTTTATAAAGATTTTATTTATTTATTTGACAGACAGAGATCACAGTAGGCAGAGAGGCAGGTAGAGAGAGAGGAGGAAGCAGGCTCCCTGCTGATAAGAGAGCCCGGCGTGGGGCTCGATCCCAGGACCCTGGGATCATGACCTGAGCCGAAGGCAGAGGCTTTAACCTCTGAGCCACCCAGGTGCCCCAGGAAAGGAAATTTAAATGCACTCTTTATTTCTGAGTTTTACTTAAACCACAGCAAAATATAAACAATCAATGAAAAAAAATTAAAAAGACAGGAAACCTCCCTCAGACTACTAAGAGAAAAATAAACACACCAACAACAGCAATGCCGGTGGATGATTTGGCCAGACTTCATGGCCAGGAGCCTTTGGAATCCTGTGGCCCCAAGAACTTAGTTTTGATGAAGTTCTAGAACCTAGGTGAGGTTTGGTGGGCTGAGGTCCGGAGCCGACGACCAAGAAAGAATTCTTGAGACCTCTTTGGTGCAAAATGGTGGTTTATTAAAGCACGGGGACAGGACCCGTGGGCAGGAAGAGCTGCTGCCCCGGGTTGTGAGGGATGGCAGGTTATGTACCCTGCTGTTGGGGGAAGGTGAGGGGAAGGGAGGTGTCAGTGGAGTTTTCATATGCTAAAGAGGGCCTACAAGGTGCCAGGATGTCCCAGGCCTGCCGGAGGCCTTGCCCTTGCTGCTGGATCAGTGTTGTCTTTAGACCGGCCATTAACATTAAGATAGTTGGGTGACTTTTTGGTGGGGTGTCACAATCCTGCTATCAATCGTCTTTGTTAGTGAGATTTAGGACATTTGTAAGCCAAGGGAGACTCCTGTCTAGCAGGATTGTGAGCTCTGCAAGTTAACTATTTGCTTATTGTTCATGGCAGTCAGGGCTGCCTGAGGGATGCTACACTTATGGAGGGGAAAGGGTGCAAGGCGCCAGCTTTTGCTTTGTCCTCAGCCAGCCTCCTGCTCCCTCATCAGTTTCACTACGGGTCTCACCAAGTCCTAAGGCCAGCTCAAGGTAGCTTCCAGTGGAACTCCTGCCTGTCAGGGGGACCCCCCCACATGTAGCACTCACCTTCAGAAAAGCACTACAGACCATGGTTTTGGGGTAGTTACTAGACATTTCCTGACTTGCTAAGGTGTCCGGCTCTACTGGGAGACTAGTCCTCTCCACAGAAGTGCCCTGCTTTCTTTCCATGCCATCACCTTCGACACCTCAGGAATTTTCTCACATCTGCTATAGCTGCCCTGTCTTCACAGAGTCGGACAGTGGGCCGTCCCCTCTTGGTCTTTTCCTTATCAGTTTTGGGAGGTCCCACGGTGTGAGGGCACAGCTCAATCTGAGGCAAATTGTCTGCTCTGTCTCTCTGGGCCTCAGGTTCTCTAGTGTGAAATAAAGGTACTGATTCAATTGACTCCAACGCTTTCCAGCTCTGAAATGTTACCATCTTGTTTAATCTTTAAGACCTTAGTTCCTTTTTTAAAGGAACTAAGTATTACAGATACAATAGCAGAAGGCAGAGGCTTTAACCCACTGAACCACCCAGGCACCCCGACCATGAGTATTATTGACTTTAATCATATCATCTTCTGAAGAATAAAACTTGAGGGGTGCCTAGGTGGCTCAGTGGGTTAGAGCCTCTGCCTTTGGCTCAGGTCATGATCCCAGGAACCTGGCATCGAGCCCCGCATCCGGCTCTCTGCTCAGAGGGGAGCCTGCTTCCTCCTCTCTCTCTGTCTGCCTCTCTGCCTGCTTGTGATCTCTGTCTGTCAAATAAATAAATAAAATCTTTAAAAAAAAAAAAAAAGGAATAAAATTTGACATCTCATATCCCTGTTTTTCCTTTTGTTGACCATTTAATCGTCTGGTATTTGAACACACAGAGCCAGGCATTAAAATAGGACTGGGAAGAGGCAGCCCCCTCATCTAGGGTCTTTTTCTTTTACTTTTTTTTTTTTTTTTGAGATTTTCTTTATTTACTTGACAGGCAGAGATCACAAGTAGGCAGAAGCAGGCAGAGAGAGAGGAGGAAGCAGGTTGCCTGCTGAGCAGAGAGCCCAATGTGGGGCTCTATCCCAGGACCTTGAGATCATGACCTGAGCCAAAGGCAGAGGCTTTAACCCACTGAGCCACCCAGGCACCCAAGGACCTTTTTCTTTGAAGCTCCCATTAGGCTCTAGCTCCTCTGTGAGGCTTTTCTTTTGACCTTGATCTCCTGCAGAAATTTGTTAGTCAACTTCTCTGGTGCTTTTTGCTATAGAGACCCCTTTGAGGCACTTAATCCCTACTTAGTTAGGAACTCTGGGCTTGTCCACCAAGCCACATTTTCCTGTATGGAACACTGACATTCTGTACCCTCAGGAGGGGCGAGGTCACTCCCCGCTAACAAACAACCCCACAGGTCATTTCTTGCCCACACTCCCTGTCCAAAATAGGTTGGCTGTGGCTCCCACCCAGTGGTCTTCACTCTGAGACTGTGGATGGCACAGTCTGAACTGTCACACCACCTGTCTCCAGGTAGAGGAAGAAAGAGCCCCATAAGCCACATATGATTACTAAAACTTCCACGCACACATTTTTAGACCATATTATTGGACGTAATAATGCAGTTGGGTGGGGATATCCAATCTTCCTGGTGGGAAGGGCACCAGGGAGCAGGAATCTGATCATTTGGGGAATATATAGTGACACAGTCTTCCACACGCTCTTGGGAAATGTTTCCTCGGCTGGATTGTGGACTTTCATCTTTCAGCTGACAACCAATCATCCTGTGAGTTCACCTGGTGATGCTGCCAGTATCAGCAGTGTCGTCCTCTTAAGGAACTATTCGTACAAGCATTTAAATATTTTATTGCATTGTAGCCCTTATTAATTTATAACCATGGATGGAAAATGGAAAATTAAGGTGCTGATATGAGTCATAAGAAACATAGGTCTCAGAAACTGAAAACTGCTTGCGAGGAGACCTTAAGTGTGCCTTAGGCTGTGATACCCCAGAGGTTTCCTGCCCAATCTAGGTTCCTCCTTAGAGAAGAAAATATATTAAGAAACTTGTAAAAAGCTAGAGCAATATCATCAAAGCTAGTGTTTAAAGGTTGGGGTATAGGGACACCTGGATGGCTCAGCAGTTAAGTGTCGCCTTCAGCTCAGGTCATGATCCTGGGGTCCTGGGGTCCTGGGATCGAGCCCCGCTTCAGGTTCCCTGCTCAGTTTCCTCTCCCTCCGCTGCTGCCCCTGCAGCCTGCTTCCTCCTCTCTCTTTGCCTGCCTCTCTGCCTGCTTGTGATCCCTGTCTGTCAAATAAATAAATAAATTCTTTTAAAAAAAAGAAAAGAAAAGAATAAAAGAGTTTTTAACTCTCTAGGAACAGAAATTATTGCATCAAATTGGGACATCTTGTTTCATATCCTTATTTTCAGGAACACCTTATATAGGAGCTCTCGATACTGGCTGACTTTTTTACTTAGTGGTTTATACACATGCTTTGTTTTCTCAGATTCAAAATCCCTGGGGAGAGGCTCTAAGTGGCAGAATGGAGAATGCACTCAAGTTCTGTGAGACCATCCCAGATCCAAGTCCTGGCCCGGACACCGCCTTGCAGTGAGACACTTAAAGTCCTTCAGCTTCAGTTTCTCATCTGAAAAATGGGCGGCTTAATCCCTAGCTCCCAGGTTTGTTGTGAGCCTTATTTAATAAATGTAAAACACCAGCAGGTGCTCCACAATGTTAATTTGTCTAAGGCTACCATTTACTACACTTTCTCTGCACAAAGCATCTAACGTGCTTTGCTCTGTGATAACGTCCCAACAACCATAAATGTAGGACTAGCAGTCCCATTTTCGAAAAGTCCGAGAGATTAAGCGATTCCCCCAAAGACACAACCATTGGCGAATTATGACTCGAACTCATGCCCATTTATTATGAGATGCTGCAAACTGAGAAAGGGGAGATTAACTGGTCTTTCTGCCTCGGAAAATAAGTCATTGCAAGACTCTGCCTTTCTAGATCATCAACGAAAATAAATTGTACTTGATAACATTTCGGGGTTAGATGTCACATTGCCTAGATAACTTGCCTGCTTGTTCTCAATTCGTCTCCCTCCCTCCCCCTGCTCTTTTGGGTTGTGTGGTAAAATGCGCACAACACAAAAGTTAGCCTTTTAACCATTTTTGAACTTAACAATTCCGTGGCATTGTGTACATGTACGTGTTGTGTGACCATTACCCTTACCTATTTGCAGAACATTTTTATCATCCCACAAGGAAATTCTGTACCCATGAAACACTAACTCTCCATCCCCACATCCCCCAACCATGGGTAACCTCCGATCTGTGATCTGTCTCTATGAATGTGCCTACTCTCTGTACCTCCTATGAATGGAATCTTACAGTATTTGTCCTTTATGACTGGTTTATTTCACAGAGCATGTCTTCCAGGTTCATTCATATGATAGTATGTATCAGAATTTCATTTCTTTGTAGAATTTAAACAAAAATTGAAATAAAGAAGAATTTCATTTCTTTTAAAAAAGTTTTATTATGGCTCAGTTGGGTGGGTGACTGCCTTCCATTCAGGTCATGGTCCCAGGGTCCTGGGATCGAGTCCCATATTGGGATTGCCCTGCTTCTCCCTGTCCCTCTGCCTGCCGCCCCCCTGCTTGTGCTCTCTCTCTCTCTCTTTTAAGAAAAGATTTTGTTTATTTATTTGACAGAGAGAGATCACAAGTAGGCAGAGAGGCAGAGAGAGAGGGGGAAGCAGGCTCCCTGCTGAGCAGAAAGCCTGATGCGGGGCTCGATTCCAGGACCCTGAGATCATGACCTGAGCCAAAGGCAGAGGCTTTAACCCACTGAGCCACCCAGGCGCCCCACAAAATCTTTTTTAAAAAACGTTTTATTATGGCGAAAAAAACCACGTAACATGAAATCTACCATCTTAACCATGTTTAAGTGTACTGTTCCGTAGTTTTAAGTATACTCATGTTGCTGTGAAACAGATCTCCAGAACTTTCTCATCTTGCAAATCTGAAACTCTATACCCATTGAACAACAATTTCTCATTTCCTCCTCCCCACTGGCCCCAGGCAAACACTGTTCTACTATCTGTGAATTTTACTATGTTCAATAACTTTTATAAATGGAACCAGACAGTATTTGTCTTTCTGTGACTAGCTTATTTCACTTAGTTTATCCATGTTGTAGCATACCACATGATTTCCTTCCTTTTGAAGGCTGAAGAATATTCCATTGTAGGAGTACACCACCCTTGGTTCATCTGTTCTTCCATGATGGACCCCTGGGTTGACACCAGCTTTCAGCTATTGGGAATAGTGCTGCTACGACCATGGGTGTCACCCCCACTGGTTTTGTATGACAGGAAAGTACCTCTCCCAGACCCTTGTCAGGTGGTTTCTGGGAGTTCAGCCAATGGGAAGCACTGGTAAAAGACTAGAGGGTGGTGCAGGGGAGAGGTCAAGACATTTTCCTCTTTTCTCTCTGCTTTGGGAGGTATCTCCAACAGTGGCCACACATCTGACAGTGGCAGTGCCATCTCAGTCTGTCACCCTTCTTGCCATGGTCCCAGCTCTAGTCAGGTGAGCACTGGTGGCTTCCTTCCTTCTTTGGCCAATACATGGGCTGCCTCTTTGTCTTTCCTCTGACTTCTCACCTGGGTGCATCTCTGCTGTAAAATTTAACTTTTCTTTTGATGGTGGGACACAATACAGTGACACTTCAGGATAGAGGAAAGGCAGAATTCTTTGTTACTCATAGCTCCAAATGAAAGAAGACAGCCAGGCAGGATGTCATGCAGGGGGGAAGGGTTTGCACCCGTGCATGGAGGAACAGCAAGTTGGAACTGTAAAAGATGGCTTATGGGGACGCCTGGGTGGCTCAGTCAGTGAAATGGCTGCTCAGGTCGTGATCCCAGGTTCCTGGGATCTGGCTCTTTGTTCAGTGGGGAGACTGCTTCTCCCTCTGCCTGCCCCTACCCCTGCTTGTGCTCTGTCTCTCTGACAAATAAAATCTTAAAGAGAGAGAGTGAGAGCTTATGTATGGCAAGCAGGCTGAAGTTAGCTAGGTTGTGAGGGATCCTTGGGGGTTGGGTATTTCGAAAAATCCTGCAGATCCTATCTCTTAAGTATCTGGGGCCTCTCACCTTGGGTAAGTGTGTCTTATAACCTAGGTGTGTTAGGGTCTGATAAGGGAAGTAATTGGGGTGGGGGCTTAGCAAACGGCCTACAAGGTGGAGTTGAGAGCTTTGAGGTAGGACTACAAAACTGGGACAAAACAGCATTTGGAAACTATTACACAACCAATTCCCTATATTACCTTCCCTCTGTGTAGAATTTCTAGAATGGCCCCTGTTTCGCTGCCTGGACTCTGACCGATGCAGATGTATTTGATCACATTCCAGATCATTACACACCGATAAACAACTAAGGTATCGTATTAATATCACCAGGGATCAGACTACTGTTGCTTCATCGTTAGCCACGCTATCTCCCTCAAATGAATCCCTCCAGCCATCTTTGGCCCTCTCACTATTTCATGAGTTTCTTAGAGGCAGGGTTTGTGTCTTATGCATTCCTTCTCACAACCCCCATCCAGAACCTGACCAAACCCCAAATGTGTGCTTTAATAAATACATGATTAATTACGTGCATCTCTGAGAGCACATCAATCATGAGTTTTGACTTCCACCTTGGCAGCAGTTCAGGCCTGGAGCCAGCTCCTCGCTCTGACCTTCATAGTCCTGCCCTCTGTCTTGGACAAGATCCAGATTCTTCGATGAATCATCTGACATACTTATTTTCTTCCACACATTCCTATAAAATTGGCATTTATCACAGCTTCCATGAAACAGTTCTTTGTTATCGGACAGCTTTCCCTTTTCTTGTTGTTGTTGGTTGTTTTAATCTCTAAGAGAGACATGGGACCTATCTCCAAGGCCAGCCTCATGGGCATGTGACCCCGGCAGTAGCACAGGGTCCCCCTCCTTAGGACATCCCACACATGGTTTCATGTTGCCTTTTGGGAATGCTTAACACTTTTTTTTTTTTTTTTTAAGATTTTATTTATTTGAGAGAAAGAGAATGAGAGAGGAGGAGGGAGTGAGAACATGGAAGAGGGGAGGGTCAGAGGGAGAAGCAGACTCCCTGCTGAGCAGGGAGCCCCCTGCAGAACTCCATCCTGGGACCAGGATCATGACCTGAGCTCAAGGCAGGTGCTTAACCAACGGAGCCACCCAGGTGCCCCAAATGCTTAATACTTTTACATGAGAACCCCATCCCTATTCTCACTGTTGGACTGGAGCCCACAAATAATAGAGCCAGTCTTGCCTGTCTCATTTGTATGTGCCTAAAGCTTGTGACATTAATTGATTATGGAGGCATATGGATTTAATATGGGTTCAATATTTAGTTCAGAAGCTCCCCATTTTCCTTAGGAGATTTGCTCCAAATCTCTCAGTGCAACATGGGATGAAAAGCTTTTCATCTGCTGTTAACTCCCCTGCCTATACTGACACCCATAAAACTTCCTCAGCCCCATCTTCTCTACTCTGCACCCCCTCCCTTCAAATGTCAACTCCCGGCTATCATACTACCTGCTGTTTCTAAATTTGTGGGCTTGCCAGATGCTGGGCCCTTGCATGTCCTTGCCCCCATCCTGTCTGAGGTTGTCCTCTGCCTGTCTCCCTAGCCAGCTCCAACTAACCCCACACATAGGGATCTAGAGGTCACTTCCCTGGTCTTCCCTGAACTGAGAGGTGGGGCTCTCATAGCACCTTGTAGCATTTATCTTGCTATTATGTTACTTTCCATTTTTTTCTCTATTTCCCTCACCTGGAAAGTTTTCATTCCCCAAATTCATGACTGCATGAATGCACAGATCCCTGGTTTATTTGGAGAGTGTGTGAGGAGACCTATTGGGTTTTCTTTGGTACCACCAACTGATGAAGTTTTAGAATATAGGTGAGGTTCGGTGGGGTGAGGTCTGGAGCCGATGACCAAGAAAGAGCTGAGACATCTTTGGTGCAAAATGGTGGTTTATTAAAGCATGGGGACAGGACCCCTGGGCAGGAAGAGTTGCTGCCCCAGGTTGTCAGGGGTGGCAGTTTATGTACCATGGGTGGGGGGAGTAAGGAAAATGGAGGTTTTAATAGAACTTTTGTTAGGCCCCCCAATAATGGGTCCATGATTAAAGGAGCGAGACTGATACAAAGCGAAGGTCAAGCAAAGCTTTATTCCGCGCCAAGCATCAAGAATCAGACCGAACGTGGGGCACCTGGGTGGCTCAGTGGGTTAAGCCTCTGCCTTTGGCTCAGGTCATGGTCCCAGGGTCCTGGGATCGAGCCCCACATCGGGCCCTCTACTCAGCTGGGAGCCTGCTTCTCTGTGATCTCCATCTGTCAAATAAATGAATAAAATCTTAAAAAAAAAATCAGACCAAACGTTCGGGGCCACACCTCTTACAGAGAGGGCGACCCCTCTCTGTTTCACAGACTAGCCTTTAAGGTCAAAGGCCATGTGGTTGGGCCTGGCCACGCACAGGTGGCCAATGAAATTGTAACAAACAGAGAAACCTGCACAGTCATGTTAGGTCACACATAAGTGACCAATTGAATTACAATTTACCCTAGTAGATATTTGAACCAGCCTATCACCTTCGGCAGAATTGGTACCTAAAAGGGGCCCAAAGGGCGGGGCCCATACTCCTTGGTAACTAGGGAGACAGTACTCAGGCTTTACTGATAGGATGTCTCCACCTGACCCAACTCATCCCGGCATTTGGGCTGTTATCTCCACCTGACCTGACGCTTGCTTGTATTTGGGCTTTGTTACCTGGGACTGGTTTCGCAGACTTGCTTTTAAGGAAGTTCCTCTGGCGGGGGCGGGGGCGGGAAGGTGGTGGTGGTGGGCGGTGCAGGGTCAATTTAAGTTTTACTGCGTAAACAACAAAATGGCAATACAACTGGAGTGGGGCCGCTCTGGCTGAATAAGGCCCTTACACTTTCATATGCTAAACAGAATCTACAAGATACCCGATACCAGAGGCCTCGCCATTGCCAAGGCCGTTTTGCCCTTTTTAGCAGGCTATTAAGATAGTTGGGAGATTCCTAAAGAATCACATATGTCGGGGCACCTGGGTGGCTCAGTGGGTTAAGCCTCTGCCTTCAGCCAAGGTCATGATCCCAGGGTCCTGGGATCGAGCCCCGCGTCGGGCTCTCTGTTCAGCGGGGAGCCTGCTTCCCCTCCTCTCTCTCTACCTGCCTCTCTGCCTACTTGTGATCTCTGTCTGTCAAATAAATAAATAAAATCTTAAAAAAAAAAAAAAATCACATATGTCCCATCCCAGAGTGGGGGTGGGGGAGAAGTTGTAAGGTCTCAGCCTTTTGCTTTGTCCTTAGCTACCCTTCTGTTGCGTCATCACCGACGACTGAGAAGTACTTCCATCATGGAAGAAGACATTCCACAGCACCCTCCGCTTAGGCACATGGAGTCCTTTTCCAACACAACCACAGAAGGCACTGCCTCCCCTTGGTCTTTCCAGGATAGCTAGACGGTAGAAGCTCCTTGAATTTCTCAGCCTTTGAAGGCGGGGGCGGTTCTGAGGTTTCTCATGGGACAGACCCTTACCCAGGTCCTAGAGGCAGCTCCAGGGAGACCTTCCCTACCTCCAAAGAGTATCTGACCCTTTGTAAATCCTGGATCAAGTGTTTCTTCCTTCTCCTTTGTGTTCCCTGTCTAAGTTCTGTTCACCGTTTCAAGACCCAACTGAAATGCTAACTCCCCACATTTGTCATGTAAATGACCCCTATCTGCTTTCCCATTGCATTTCCTTTTCACCTGTAGGGGTACTCTGCAGACGTTCTGACTAGCACCTTGGAGACCACACAGTTGGCTTTGGGAGCCGGGGAGGGAGGGGTGAGGGCAGAATGCGCTCATCTTTGCAGCTTTTATGTCTTTATTTCCTGTACCCAGTTGCCACTCTAACTGACCTTGGTATACTGGATCATAGCAGATAGACTGATGGAAGGAAACGTTTTTATCAATTCACTGGAAAATGCGCTTGGAAGAAGGGGGCGAGGGTAGGATTCAGGGAGAGAAAAATGGGGACTTTGAGAAGGCAAGGGAAGGGACCTGGGTGACAAAAGAAGTTGCAAGGCCTGAAGTCCTAGAGGTAAGAAGCCTTTAACAATTGGTAAGGATGCAGGCAGGCCCTATCCAAGGATCAGAGAGGGTCCTTTCCCAAGGATGGAAGTGAGCCAGAAGAAAACAGAGTTTCCTGAATAGTGTAAGTGATAGAGTACAGCACACAGAGTGTCCGGCAGACTCAGAAAAAGAGAGGTGAGCCTTCTGGTCGCTTGGGGTTAGGAGTCTCTATTGGAAAGGGGTCTAGGGTACGTGTTCCTTTAGGAACCCAGGGTTGGGTCAGATCATAGACAAGTGCCAGGTAAACGATAGATGCTATTCCATAAATCACCAAAGGTGGGGATACTGATGCCAGTGTCCACAGAGGTTGGTTTGAGGTGATGTCCTGGAACATGTTCAGCATTCGCGATCTTTTTAGATGTTAATCAGGTGTTTGGGGACCTAGGGTGGATTGCAGAGAAAGAAGAACTTCCCTGCTTCCCCCTTGGCAGGAGAACATAGTTTCTCTGGTTTACTCAGATGCAAGGTGAATTCACTCACGCCAGGTGAATTAACACCACCAGTAAATGGGGCCTTTCTAAAATGGAGACCCTACTGTTTGCCCATCTCCGTAACAAAGGCACTATGGAGACAGAGAAGAATGGCAGGAGAGGTGTACTCTAGCAGGGAAGAGCATGTGTGGCCCCAGAAGCTGAGGCACCCAGAGATGAGAACAAGCTGATTTGTCTAAAGAACGGTCCAGCTGTGTGATCGGTGCTCCAGTAAATACGTCGCTGTTTGAGAATGGCTGTGACTTAACTTCCTTGGGAAGCCTCTGGGGTTTTGTTTTTCTGGTTTTGTTTGTTTTTGCCAATCCTCCCCAGTCCTCTCGCATTCAAATAACTACAACTCCAGAGACCCTGACATTATGTTTTATTTCATAAACTTTGCTTGCAGATGGACTGTTTCTCTCCTGATCTTTCTCCAGCCAGATTTTCTCTACTCTCCATCTCTCCTCTTTTCTAGTGCCATGTAGCAAGTATCTATAAATTCAGATCTTGCATAGTAAGTTCTGTGAAATACAAAATTCCCTTTAATCAATGAATCATTTGCCTAATGAATCTGAAATCCTGGTGGGGGGGGGCAAAGCTGGAGGTAATTAGAGGAACATGTTGGTAGTTTGAATTTGGAAAGTACCACTCTTCAGCCTGATTCTCTATTTCCATCCTGTATAGAGGACTCCTGCTTATCATCCCACAGCAGTTTAAAAGTACCTATAGAGCAGGGTGGTGCACCTGGGTGGCTCAGTGGGTTAAGCCTCTGCCTTCAGCTGGGGTCATGATCTCAGGGTCCTGGGATCGAGCCCTGCATCAGGCTCTCTGCTTAGCGGGGAGCCTGCTCCCCCCCCCCCCCCCCCCCCCCCGCCGCCGCCCCCTCTGCCTGACTCTCTGCCTACTTATGATCTGTCTCTGTGATGAGGAAGCAGAAGGCTGGCTGAGGACAAAGCAAAAGCTGGCACCTTGCACCCTGTCTCGACCCGCTCCCCTCTACTCTCCATCTCTCCTCTTTTGTGAGGAGAGAATGTGTGACATTCCTCAGGCACCCCTGGCTACCCTAAAAGAAAAACAACTAGTTAACTTGCCAAGATCACAATCCTGCAAGACAGGAGTCTCCCTCGGTCTATAAGTGTCCTACTGATTTACAATAAAGAAGCTATCTTATCAATAGCCCAACTTCCTTAGACAAATAACTCAGTTCCTCAAGCCCTAATGTCGCCCTCCCCTCCAGAAAAACTGAAGGAGGTTGGGGCTGAAGGAAATGTAAAGTTAAATTTCTTCTAAACCTAAAACTCACTGACGAGGATGTTTGTTAGGAGGAATGTGACATTCCACCAGGAACTCCCAATTGTCTTCGTGTTAGTGTCTCATCAGAGGGAAAAACAGCCTTGGCTTAACAATAACTAGGCCTCCAATATCCTGACCGTCTTCTTTACCGTGACAGCCCTTTTTAACATCCCCTTTGTCCTCACCTACCCAACTCCTGTGTATATAATCAGGCACTCCTCAGGATAGCGGGGCAGCAGCTCTTCCTGCCCATGGGTCCTGTCCCCATGCTTAATAAATCACCATTTTGCACCAAAGATGTCTCAAGAATTCTTTCTTTAGTCATCGGCTCCGGACCTCACCCCACCGAACCTCACCTATGTTCTAGAACTTCATCATCTGTCAAATAAATCTTTTTTTTTTTTTTTTTTCACGTCAGATGAGTAATGTGCCGAGGTTGTAACAAGGTTTAGAGGGTGGCACATGTCACACAGAAGCGTGAACACCCAATCATCATGCTTATGAACTATGAAAGGATCTAAATAAATAAAATCTTAAAAAAAAATACCTATGGGTATAACTGAACATTAAAGACCCCAAAGAGAAAATTATCTCAGGTGTGAGAGAAAATAGAAATTTGTAGTCACAAAACAAAACAACAACTGATCTTCACCCTCCTTTCTGATGATCTCTCGCATGTTACTTATTACTTCCAATTAAGGGCCCACATCTGACATTCTCTGGAGACGCCCCGGTCCCGTCCCTTTGGATCCAGGTTTAAGCGACACACTAAGAATGTGACAGCTTTACAGTCTTATCAAACTAACTGGTCCTGCACGGAAACCACCTCATCGCACATTCTCCTTCCCTCCTGTATAACCCGTCCTTAAGAAATTTAAATCTGACCCGTTTTTCTCTTGCTCCAAGTCCGAAACCAAACTTTGACACGCACTAATAATCTAACTCAGGAGCTGTTTGGCTTGAAGGGTAATTAGATGCTAACCCAGGGCGAGGGTTCTTTGAGACCAAACAACAAATGGGAGGAAATAACCCCCAGCTGGAGCTATCCTCCAGTAACCCCCCCTCCCCCGGTCCGCGTTGAGGCCTTCAGAGCCCATGCGGTAGTAATTGGCTTGATTGTTTCTTCAGAGCTGCAGTCATGATTAAAAATGCTGCCCGAAGCACAGCGAGGATGTCCTTGACACACATCCTATTTTCTGGGAAAAAGGTTACTACCACGGTAATTGAGCTGGGAAGCGGAGACAAATTGCTCCGGGCTCCAGCAGCGGGTTCAAAGGACTGCTGTTGACCGGAATCGCACACACCCTGCAGTTTTTCCTCTCGCAGTTTGTAAGATAACAATGATAGTATTTGCATCTACAGATTATCTGCAAAACTGAAGTAGAAGGGAAGAAACCGCAACCGAGGAGACTAGAAAAGAATCCAAAACGCCGGACAGAGTTACACAAATGACCACAGGAGAGAGGGGGAGGCCCGGAACTCCCCCGCGGGGCTGCTCCGGGACGGGCCCGGGACTGCAGAGGGGAGGGGAGGAGGAGGGGTGCGGGGCGGTGGTGCAGGATGATTGATTTCTCTGCCCCGGGCCGGCGGCGCCCGCAGCTGGCTGGAGCCCACGGTGACATCACTGGCCCCCGGCGCGGGTCACGTGGCCCTCCCCCCCTCCCGCTCCTCCTCCTCCCGCTGCCTTCGGAGCTCAGGGTCCGGCCGCAGCAGGCGCGCGGAGCTTTCCGGGGAGGCGCAGGCCACTGGCGAGCGGGACCCGCGGCAGCAGCGGCGGGGGAGCCGGCAGCGGCCGCGCAGGGAGTCCCGAGCGACGCGACCGACGCTCCTGCAAACTTGGGCGCGCGCTCGCGCTACGGCGCCCGCAGCCGGAGCGATGAAGATGGTCGCGCCCTGGACGCGGTTCTACTCCAACAGCTGCTGCCTGTGCTGCCATGTCCGCACCGGCACCATCCTGCTCGGCGTCTGGTACCTGGTGAGCGCGGCGACGACGCGCGGGGGGCGCACCTGCCGGGGAGACCCTCCCCCCCCCCCGGCCCCTGGCCCCAGGCCCGCGCGCCCTGCACACCGCCTCCCCCCTCCCCCCTGCGCCAAGTGTGGCTTCGGTGTCTGGCGACGCCGGCGCTAATCTGCCTGAAGTTGTATTATTAGAAACTTAATTCCCTGCACGAGCCTGTCCGCGATCCCCGGCGCGGCCAGCCTGCGGCGGGGGTCCGGCCGGGGGCCCGGAGTCGGGGGCTGTGTGGCCGCGGCCGAGCCCGCCGCTTCCGGGAGAAGTGCTCCTGCGGCCCCCGAGCCCCCGGCGGAGCCGCCGACCACGTGCTTCCCAGCCCTTCCTTTCTTCTCCGCGCCCGGAGGGCCGTGACCGGCAGGGTCTTGGGGTGGGTGACCGAGTGCGTCGTGTCCCCCGCTGCGGTCACGCTAGCGGCCGGACGTGCCCTTTCTCCCTGCCCGCGCCGGTCTGGCGTCGGGTTTGCGGGACCGTCTCCTGCGCGCGTTCGGGTCCGGAGGAGAGACGGTTGGGGGGTTCTTGGCTCACTCGGTGCCCGAGCCCCTCCACGTCTGGTGGAAAGCCGTTACTCTAGGAAGGGATTTGCTTGTGGTTGACTGCGTTTCAGTCCGTCCCGGGAAGCCATTTTACACCCACTTACTTTCCTGCCCGTTGACAGGTGATCCCTGTACCTTTCTTACCGGCCACAGCCCGCAGATCTGATCTTTTTTTTTTTTTTTTTTCTCCTTTTTATAGGTCGGATCTTTTAAGGACTTGTTTGTTTGGGGGGAGCAGTGATTCCTGGGGGCAGTGAGGAAACCTGATGGAGCTTTCTGGCCCTGTGCCTGCTCCAGGTTGATGGTTGGCATCCCAGGACCGCATGCACCAACAGAGTCAGATTCCGTTGCATTTCGGGTTTTGTGACATCACGATGGGGAGTTAGACCCGAGCCACTGTGCAGTGACTACCACTGCATCCTGAGGAAATCATGGTGCCAAGACGGCATATTGAACTTTTTAGTGAGAATAAATTCTTGATCATAAGAGTTTTTTGTTGTTGTTGGTTCATAGTCACTTTTTCGATGTAGTATGAACATCCTGTCGAATTGTGGTGTTGTGCCATATTAAGCCAAACATTTTCCCCCAGGTTTATGGTGTTCCCTGCAGTATAGTTCAAGTTTCCTTTAGTCAGTGCCTATAATAGGCCACACAATAGACATCTTTTGGCCTTAAAAGCTTTCAAACAGATCTTTGGTATGAGTGGATTCTTTCTGTGCAGTCTGAATGCAGATAGAACATCAGCATCTTGGCTCAATGCAGACTTCGCTAGGAGCCAAGAAATGCTTTACAGAAATTTTAAAATTACAGCAAAAGGATGGTAGGTGGCCTCAGAATAGGGCTCTTATTGATAGTCAAGGTGGACTGTTGTATATAAATGTCTTGTGTCCTCCTTGAAAATGTTCAAAACTGCAGACTTGCAAGTACACCAGCAAATGTAATTTGTAAAATCTAGGGCACTGCATTAGGCAAATGTACTTACACGATCTACAGGAAAGATAAATCTACTTGAGCCCTGTTCTTGGCTGAAATCCAACCAGACAGCATTGGTGTGAGAAAAGGAAAACATTCTGCATGCTTCGTCTACTGTTTGAACTTGCTCTTTGTGGAAAGTAGTTACTGCTGTGTGTGTTGTAGCATTTGGAAACAGCATGGCCTTTTGAAAGATAATTAGAAAGCTTTCTAGCAGATGGAAGGATGCGCCCTTTGGTAAACCTAATAAATGGGAAACCTGGCTTTAGTACTAGTATTCTTCCTAAGAAGTCTTTTGCATTTTGTAAAACAATTTGGACTTGCGAGTTTCACTCATACCTTTACGTATAATTTGGGTATTCAAAACTTGGTTTCACATGAACATTTTTTTTTAAGTTTTTATTTTATTTATTTATGACAGAAAGAGATAGCGAAAGAAGGAATACAAGCAGGGGGAGCTGGAGAGGGCTCAATCCCAGCGTCCTGGGATCATGACCAGAGCCAATGGCAGATGCCTAGTGATTGAGCCACTCAGGCGCCCCATCTCATGAACATTCCTTTTTTTTTTTTTAACAGATTTTATTTATTTATTTGACAGAGATGACAAGTAGGCAGAGAGGCCAGCAGAGAGAGAGAGAGAGAGAGAGAGAGGAAGCAGGCTCCCTGCCGAGCAGAGAGCCGGATGTGGGACTTGATCCCAGGACCCTGAGATCATGACCTGAGCTGAAGGCAGAGGCTTAACCCACTGAGCCACCCAGGCGCTCCACATGAACATTTCTAAGATGAAGGAGCAGGGTCACTGAGAGCAAGGCACCTCTTCCTCCCTCTCACTCCACCAGCCAGCTGGATGGCATAGGGTCAGTTATCAGATGGGGAGAGTTTTAATTTAAAAAAAAAAAAAAAAGGATAGGGCTATGGGAAAATATTGAAATAAAACTTTTTTTTTTTTTTTAAAGATTTTATTTATTTACTTGAGAGAGAGACAGTGAGAGAGAGCATGAATGAGGAGAAGGTCAGAGAGAGAAGCAGACTCCCTATGGAGCTGGGAGCCCGATGCGGGACTTGATCCCGGGACTCCAGGATCATGACCTGAGCCGAAGGTAGTCGTCCAACCAACTGAGCCACCCAGGTGTCCCCAAATAAAACTCTTTAAATGAATTATTGCCTGTTACAGGGGCACCTGGGTGGCTCGGTGGGTTAAAGCCTCTGCCTTTGACTGACATCGGGCTTTCTGCTCATCAGGGGGCCTGCTTCCCCTCCTTTCTCTGCCTGCTGCTTTGCCTACTTGCTATCTCTGTCAAATAAATAACTAAAAATCTTCATTAAAAAAATTATTGCCTATTACACCAGAAAGGTAAAGTGGATCTTTGTCATGCCTTTTCTGATCGCTGTTTCCTACCCCACTAGCATTTACTAAGGCCCTGTGTGCCACGTACTATACCAGATGCTTGGCATATGCTCAATTTTTACATACTCCTGGTGCGGTAGATTTTATAAACTTTGTTTTATGAATGACAAAATAACGTAATTAAAAAAAATAGAGGCCCAGAGAGCATAAGTGATTTGCATACAGGCCCATGGTGGGTTTGTGGTCCCTGTGATGTTTTTAGTCAGCCTGTTTCCTCTTGTTCTTACCTTTTAAAAGTTTTGGGTGTGTTTTGCTTTTGCCTTAGAATAACAAAAGTTTCCTTTAGTCCAGTAATAAAGCATATTGATTTCAGGTGTTTATATTGGAAATCAGTTTCTTATTTTTTCCTTTTAATGAGGCTTAATTTACATATGGTGGAATCCATAGACGTGTACAAATGCTGACAAAGGCATGCACTTTGTGTATCCCACACGCCTAGAAGACATTTCCAAAACCTCAGAAAGTTCCCGTGTCTTTCCAGTTAATCCCTGCTACCCCTTTATCCTCACCCTAAACGACAGTTTTACTATTCCTATAAGTGGAATTATACTTTATGTGTTTTGTATCTGGTTTATTTCACTTAGCATTACCGTCCTTTAAATTCAATCATGTTAATTGGAGTATATTAATAGCTTGATGCTTTATTGCTGAGTATTTATTGTATGACTAAATCACAATTTATTTGTCCATTTGCCAGATGATGGACATTTGGGTTATTTCCAGTTTGGGGCTATTTTGGATAATGCTGCTCTGAACATTATTGCTCAAGGTTTTTTTAAGAAAAGATTTTATTATTAGAAAACGGGGTGAGGGGAGGTGGGGGGGGTAGAGAAGCAGGCTCCTGCTGAGCAGGAAGCTCAGTGCAAGGCTCCATCCCTAGACCCAGGGATCATGACCTTCGCCGCAGGCAGCTGCCCAACCACCGAGCCACCAGGCCCCCCTCTTCCACAAGACATTTTGTGGACATATCTTTTTATTTCTCTAAATACCTAGCAGTGGAGTTGCTGGTTATTGGGTAGAAGTGCGTTTAACTTTATAAGAAACTGCCAAGCAATTTTCCAACGTGGTTCTCTTTTACACTGCAGCCCTCAATGTGTGAGGTTCCAATTGTACCACATTCTTGTCAGCATTCAGCATGTCAGTCATTTTAATTGTAGCCATTTTGGTGGGTATGTAGTTGCAGCTCTTGGTAGTTTGAGTTTACATTTCCCTTAGGACTAACGATTTGGGGCGGTGTATCTTTTGCTTATGGGTCAGTCATAAATCTTCCTTTGTGAATTGTTACTTATTGCCTATTTTAAAATGGGGTTTTATTTTTCTTTTCCTTAATGATTTGTAAGATCTCTTCATGTATTTTAGATTCTGGCCCTTTGTTAAAGATTCATTTTGTGAATGTTTTCTTCCAGCGCGAGGTTGTCTACCCACTTTCTTAATGGTGTATTTTGATGAAAAGTTTGTTGTTGTTTTGAGACAGAACGAGAGAGAGAGAGAGAGAGAGAGAGAAAGAGCACACAGGTGCACAAGTGCTGGTCGGTGGGGGCGAAGGAGGGCAGTTAGAAAGGGAGAAGCGGACTCCCTGCTAAGCAGGGAGCCTAGCTGTGGCTCGATCCAAGGACACTGAGATCATGAACTGAACCAAAGGCAGACACTTAATCAACCGAGCTACCCAGGTGCCCCAGTGAACAGAAGTTCTTAATTTCTTTTTCTTTTTCTTTTTCTTTTTCTTTTTTTTTTTAAATTTTATTTACTCATTTGACAGATAGAGGTCTTAAGTAGGCAGAGAGGCAGACAGAGAGAGAGGGGGAAGCAGGCTCCAGGCCGAGCAGAGAGCTAGACGTGGGGCTCGATCCCAGGACCCTGGGATCATGACCCGAGCTGAAGGCAGAGGCTTTAGCCCACTGAGCCACCCAGGCGCCCCCAGAAGTTCTTAATTTCTTAAAAAAGATTTTATTTATTTATTTTTTATTTGACAGAGATCACAAGTAGGCGGGGGGGTGGGGGTGGGGGGGGCGCACAGGGAAGCAGGCTCCCCGCTGAGCAGAGAGCCAGTTGCTGGGCTTGATCCCAGGACCCTGAGATCATGACCTGAGCTGAAAGCAGAGGCTTCACCCCCTGAGCCACCCAGGCACTCCAGAAGTTTTTAATTTTAAGTTCAGTTTGTCAATTTTTTTTCCCCCTGGTTAGTAGTTTCTAATACAGGAAAAGAAGAAAAAAAGAAGAAAAAAAAAACCCAAAAGATAAACCGAGAAATTATTGCCTACCCCCAGATTGTGAAGATACTCTCGTATATTTTTTCTAAAGCTTTATGGCTTTATTAGCGTTTATATTTCCATCTGTGATCCACCTCTGATTTTTGTGTTAGAGTTTTGTTTTTGTTTATTTTAAAGGGCAGGTTAATCGCTTAGCCTAAAAAGTAGAATGATTATATAACCCTTAATAACTGTAAATGTTTTCAGAGAGACAAGTAAGATGATTATCCATCTTCTCAGGGAAAGAGGACGGATCTGTCGTGGATTGCAGAGGGATCGTAATAGAGCACTTGATGAGGGCTGATTGCTATATAGTCTTCTGGGGTTTCCACTCTTTCTTCATCAAAACTTCCTGTTCTAAACCAGAATCCATTAACTTCCTCCCCAAGTTCCCCCACACACTAGCCTTTCTCCCACCATCTGTCTGGATTCCTCAGCTGTGCACCTGTTTTTCCTGCCACCGTGATCTCCTCTTGATTCGCTGTCTGTGTCCTGCCTCCAGATTACCTCCTTATTCTATCCTTTCTTCTCGCTATCATTCACCTCATTTAGGCTTCCATTAGCACTCACTTGGCTGTTACAGTAGTGTTTCTGTTTCTAGCTTTACCATTAACAACCCTTTTTAAAAAAGCCTATTATAGATGCAGTTCCCAGAAGTATTTTTCTCAGACACAATTACAAACTTGTTGGCCTGCTCCTAAAAACTTTGGCTCTCTGTCCTAGGGAAGTCCGTGTATTTCATGACCCGCGTGTTGTAAGCCAACTTCAATTGGCTTAAACCCTCAGTTTCAAGTCATTGCAAAAATCCCGAGGTTCATTCTGATTTCGACAAACCTAAGTTATCTCTCCGTCCCTGAACCAAATAGCAGACCAGGGATATGTGACAAGGATATCAGATGAATTTAGGTCTGGGTATTCTCCTGCCCTTAAACTGTTGACTGGGGAGAGATGTGAGCTGGGGATGGGATTAACTTGGCTCAAAACACCAGTTCCAAAGCAGAGGGATGAGTCATTTCCCAGAGAATCTGAGATTGTTACTGGGAGGAAGACACCAGAACAATGCTTCCTGATCCTTAGGCTAAAGCCCCCTTTTTTTTTTTTTTTTTTTTTTTTTTTTACGGAATGTGTTTTACCCCAGGGACCTGAATTTCCCTTGACATATTCACACAAAACTACTATTCTTTCATTGTTTTATTACATGATTTTCTTTGAATGTTTTAAAAGAGGTGTACGGGTAATTGAAAGCATCTGAACTTGACACATGGGATGAGTATGCCTTTGTTTATGTCATCCTTTTCATCATCACCTAAGTGTGTTTTAGGCACGTAGTATTTGAGCAAATATGTACTGAATGCCTCTTTGTATTTGTACTCTATTCATAAGGTAGTTGGCCATGTATCAGATTATAAAGGATAAGAGAGGTCAGAGTAGCTAGCATCATTAGCTTTACAACCTGACCTTTCAAATAACCAACCGGTTCACTTTGAAAGTCCCACTATGCTAGTGTACCCAAGCCTGATGGATTTCTTTGTATCCTGAGAAATTTTGGTGTGATAAATACTGATTTCTTTTTTTTTGGGGGGGGGGGGTCTGGGTGATAATACTGGATAGTAAAACCAACAGCTTGTATTTGTAGAATGATTGATAGTTTAAAAAAAATATTTTATTTATTTATTTGACAGAGATCACAAGTAGGCAGAGAGGCAGGCAGAGAGAGAGGAGGAAGCAGGCTCCCCGCTGAGCAGAGAACCCAATGTGGGGCTCAGTCCCAGGACCCTGGGATCATGACCTGAGCCAAAGGCAGAGGCCTTAACCCACTGAGCCACCCAGGCGCCCTGATTGATAGTTTTTAGTGGGTTTTCCCATTTATTCTTAGTTAAACCTTAAGGCAGTAGGTTGGGGCTTGTAGGTGGTCATATGCTCATTTAAGATCGATAGTTTCCTTTTAGCTGTCAGATTCTGTGACTTAACCTTTAAGTCCAGGACAAGATATGAACTAAATACATAGTACTTAACCTGATCCTTATTGTCTAGTGTTTTCCCTACTATACTAGAGTGTAAAAGCCTGAAATACTAGGTCATAGACTTGGGATTTTATTCTGTAGGCAGCAGGGAGGCATTGCAGAATTAGGAACAAGAGTGATAGGATGAAAGCAATTTCTTTCCCCAGTGTAAGACTGTTCTGTTTTCTCTTGGTCAGTAATGCACTGCATTTATTTTTTTCCTCCTTACATTTTGACCCTTTACCCATTTCTCTGACCTCCCACCTCCTGCCTCTGGTAACCCTCATTTGTTCTCTGATCTCGTTTTATTTATTTATTTATTTATTTATTTATTAAGAGTCTGCATGTAAATGGCGTTGTCTTTCTCTGACTGACTTATTTCACTTAGGATGATGTCCTTAAGGTCCATCCATGTCGTTGCAAATGGCAAGATTTCATTTTTATGCTGAGTAATATTCTGTCGTGTATAAAACGTCACAATTTCTTTATCCATTTGTCTATTGATGGACACTCAGTGTTTTCATATCTTGGCTGTTGTAAATAATGCTGCAATCAACAGGGGGGTACAGATACCTTTTCAAGTTAGTGTTTCTGTTTTCTTAAATACCTAGAAGTGGAATTGCTGGCTCATATGGTGGCTCTGGTTTTAATGTTTTTTTTTTTAAGATTTTTATTTATTTGTCAGAGAGCACAGGTAGGCAGAATGGCAGGCAGAGGCAGAGGGAGGAACAGGCTCCTGCCAAGCAAGGAGCCTGATGTGGGACTTGATCCCAGAGCTGAAGGCAGCTGCTTAACTAACTGAGCCACCCAGGCGTCCCTGTTTAACGTTTTGAGGAAACTCTGTGATGCTTTCCATAGTGGCTATACTGGTATACATTCCCACCACCAGTATACCCTTTTCCCCACATGCTCATCAATGCCTGTTAACCTCTTTTTTCCTTTTGATATTAGCCATCCGAACAGATGTGAGGTGGCATCTCTCTGATTCTGATTTGCAGTTCCCTGATGATGAGTGATGTTGAGCATCTTTTCATGTGCCTGTTGGCTGTCTGTATGTCTTCTGTGGGAAAATGTCTATTCAGATCCTCTGCCCGTTTTTAAATTAAATTTTTTTTGCTGTTGATGTATAGGGGTTTTTGATATATCTTGGAAAGTAGTGGCTTATTAGATACATGATTTACAAGTACTTTTTCCCAGTCAGTAGGCTCTCTTCATTTTGTTGATGGTTTTCTTCGGTGTGCAGAAGCTTTTTAGTATGATGTAGACCCACTTGTTTTTGTTGCTTTTGCTTTTGGTGTGAGATTAAAAAATCCTCACTAAGAACTATGTCAGGGAATTTATCACCTGTATTTTCTTCTAGGAGTTTTAAGGTTTTAGGTCTTACATTCAGGTTTTTAATCCATTTTGAGTTAATTTTTTAAAAAAATTCATTTATTTGAGAGAGAAAGGGAGAGGATGAAGGGGGCTGGAGGGGGAGAGAGAGAGAGAGAATCCCAAGCAGAATCCCCACTGAGCGTGGAGCCTGGTACCGAGATCGCGGCCTAAGCCGAAAGCAAGAGTCGGAAGCTTAACCACTGAGCCACCCAGGTGCCCCCATTTTGAGTTAATGTTTGTGTGTGATGTAAGATAGTGGCCGAGTTTCATTCTTTTGCATTTGGCTCTTTTCTGAACACCATTCATTGAAGAAACTCTTCTTTTGTTACTGAATATTCTTGGCTCTGTTTTGTAAATTAACTAACCATATATACACGGGTTTCTGTCATGTTACCTTCCATGATCTGTGTGTCTTTTTATGGCAATACCATATTGTTTTGATTATTACAGCTTTATAATACAGTATGAAATAGGAGTATGGTGCCTTCAGCTTTGCTCTTTCTCCAGTTTGTTTTGACTATTTGAGGTTTTTTGTGATTCCGTACAAATTTTAGGTTTGTGTGTTCCCTTTCTTCGAAAGATACCATTGGGATTTTGTTACGGATTATACTGAATCTAGCTTGCTTTGGGTAGTTTGGACAACTTTACACCATTGATTCTTCCAATCCATGAGCCGGAATATCTTTCCGTTTATTTATGTCTTCATAGTTTCAGTACACCAGTCTTTTTATCTCCTTGAGTGAGTTTATTCCTAGGTGTTTTATTCTGTTTGACATAATTGTAAGTGGGATTGTTTTTTATTTCTGTTTCCAGTAGTTTTATTATCAGTGAATAAAAATGCAACATGTTTTTGAACATTAATTTTTATATCCTCCAACTTTAATGAATTCATTTATTCTAACAGTTTTTTGATGGAGTCATCAGGGCTTTCTGTATATAATACGTCATCTGTAAATAGTGACGGTCTTACTTTTTTCTTGTCCATTTGGATGACTTTGATTTCTTTTTCTTGCCTGTTTGTTGTGCTTAGGACTTCCAATACTATGTTAAATAAAAGTGGTGAGAGTGGGATATCCTTCTTTTGTTCCTGATCTTAGACGAAATGCTTTTAGTTTTTCACTGTTAAGTATGTTAGCTGTGGGCTTGTAATATGTGGCCATTTTTCTTAAAGGATTTTATTGATTTATTTGATAGGCAGAGATCACAAGTAGGTAGAGAGGCAGGTAGAGAGAGAGGTCCTCCTCTGAGCAGAGAGCCTGATGCAGGGCTTGATCCCAGGACCCTGAGATCATGACCCGAGCTGAAGGCAGAGGCTTTCACCCACTGAGCCACCCAGGCACCCATATGTGGCCATTTTTATGTGGAGGTATGTTGCCTCTATAACCAACCACTCTGTTGAAGAGTTTTCATCATAAATGTATGTTGAATTTTGTTGATTAACTTTGTCTGCATATATTGAAATGATCATCTGATTTTTAGCTTTTGTTTTATTACTGTGATACAGTACATTGATTTGTGGAGGTTGAACCATCCTTGCATCCCTGAGGGGGAAAAATCCTCCTTGATTATGATACATAATTCTTTTAATGTATTGTAGAATTTGGTTTGCTAATATTTTCTTGAGGATTTCTACTTCTATGCTCATCAGAAATAGTGGTCTGTAATTTGCTTTTCTTAAAGCATCCTTGTGTGGTTTTGGTATCAGGTCAGTACTGAACCTCATAAAATTGAGTTTGGAGGAGTTTCTGCCTCTTCTATTTTCTTGGGAGAGTTTAAGAAGGATTGGTATTATTTCTTTGAATGTTGGGTGGAATTCATCAGTGAAACCATCTGGTCTTGGCCTTTTCTTTGTTAGGAGGTTTTTGATTATGAATTCAGTCTCCTTACCAGCAGTCAGCCTGTTCAGATTTTGTTTCATCATGATTCAGTCATGGTAGGCTGTAGGCTTCTAGGAATTTATCCATTTTCTGTAGATTGTCCAGTTTGTTGGCATATAATTTTTCATAGCAGTCTCTTATGATCCTTTGTATTTCTGTGGCATCAGTTGTAACATTTCCTCTTCATTTCTGATGTTGAGTTTCTTTTTCCCCTGGTAATTAGGTCTAGCTAAAGTCTGGTCAAGTTGGTTTTCAAAGAACCAGCTCTTAGTTTCATTGATCTTTTTTATTGTCTTTTTCATTTCTTTTCTTTTTTTTTTTTTTTATTTTTATTTTTATTTTTATTTATTTATTTGATAGAGAGAGATCACAAGTAGGCAGAGAGGCAGACAGAGAGAGAGAGGAGGAAGCAGGCTCCCTGCTGAGCAGAGAGCCCGATATGGGACTCGATCCCAGGACCCTGAGATCATGACCTGAGCCGAAGGCAGCGGCTTAACCCACTGAGCCACCCAGGCGCCCGTCTTTTTCATTTCTATTTCATTTATTTCTGCTCCAATATTTGTTATTTTCTTCCTTTCATGAACTTTGGGCTTCCTTTTTTGTAGTTCTTGCAGTGTAAAATTAGATTGTTTTGAGAATTTTCTTATTGCTTGATGTAGATGTTCACCACTGTGAGCTTTCCTCTTAGAAGTGCCTTTTTTTTTTTTTTTAACATTTTAAAAATTTATTTGACAGAGAGAGATCACAGGTAGGCAGAGAGTCAGGCAGAGAGAGAGGAGGAAGCAGGCTCCCTGCTGAGCAGAGAGTCTGATTCGGGGCTCCATCCCAGGACCCTGGGATCATGTCCTGAGCCGAAGGCAGAGGCTTAACCCACTGAGCCACCCAGGCGCCCCAGAAGTGCTTTTGCTACATCTCACAAATTTAGATATGTTAGACATCTCACAAATTTAGATATGTTAGAGTCCATTTTTACTCATTTTAAGATTTTTAAAAATTTTTCTGTTGATTTCTTCTTCGACTCCTTGGATGGTCAGTAGCATGTTTAATCTCCACATATTTATAACTTTTCCAGGTTTTTTTCATGTAATTAAAATTTCTAGTTTCATATCACTATAGTCAGAAAAGATACTGTATGGTTTTAGTAATTTTAAATTTGTTAAGATTTACTTTGTGGCCTAAGTATGATACGTCTTGGAAAATGTTGCGTGGGCATTTGAGAAGAAGGTGTTTTTTGTTGCTTTGGATGGAATAGTCTGTGTATATCTGTAGTCCATTAGGTTTAATATGTTATTTAAGACCAATGTTTCCTGTTGATTTTCTTTTTTTTTAGATTTTATTTATTTATTTGACAGAGATCACAAATAGGCACAGAGGCAGGCAGAGGCGGGGGTGGGGTGGGGTGGGGAGGTAGGGGGTGGGAGGCAAGTAGGCTCCCTGCTGAGCAGAGAGCCCGACGTGGGGCTGGATCCCAGGACCCTAGGATCATGACATGAGCTGAAGGCAGAGGCTTAACCCACTGAGCAACCCAGGTGCCCCTCCTGTTGATTTTCTATCTACATGATCTATCCTTTGATGTAAATGGGATATACCCACCTGTATTGGTGTCTGTTTTTCTCTTTAGACCTGTTAATATTTGCTTTATGTATTACGGACTCCTAGGTTGTGTCATAAATATTTACAAATGTTATATTTTGTTGTTGGATTACTCCCTTACTATTATATAATTATATTCTTTGTCTCTTTTTGTAGACTTTGTTGTTGTTGTTGTTTTTTTTTTTAAAGATTTTATTTATTTGACAGACAGAGATCACAAGTAGGCAGAGAAGCAGGCAGAGGGAGAGGAGGAAGCAGACTCTCTGCTGAGCAGAGAGCCCGATGTGGGGCTCGATCCCAGGACCCTGGGATCATGACCTGAGCCGAAGGCAGAGGCTTTAACCCACTGAGCCACCCAGGCGCCCCTGTAGACTTTGTTTTAAAGTCTATTTTATCTGATGTAAAGCTTGCTTTTGGCTTTCATTTGTATAGAATATCTTTCCATCCTTTTACTTTGTCTTTGTGTGTCTTTACCTCCAAAGTTAGTTTCTTTTTTTTTTTTTAGAGATTATTTATTTATTTATTTGACAGAGAGAAATCACAAGTAGATGTAGAGGCAGGCAGAGAGAGAGAGAGAGAAGCAGGCTCCCTGCCGAGCAGAGAGCCCGACGCGGGACTCGATCCCAGGACCCCGAGATCATGACCTGAGCCGAAGGCAGCGGCTTAACCCACTGAGCCACCCAGGCGCCCCCAAAGTTAGTTTCTTAAAGGGAGCATATAGATGGGCCTCATTTTTTTTAATTCATTCAGCCACTCGGTCTTTTGATTGGAGAATTTAGTACACTTGCATATAAAATAATTATTGATAGGCATGTATTGCCATTTTCTTAATTGCTCACTGGCTGTTCTTGTAGTTCTCTTTGTTTTTTCTTCTCTTACTTTCTTTAGCGGTATATTTCTGTTCTTTTCCCTTTATCTTTTGTGTATTCACTATTGATTTTTGTTTTGTGGTTACCATGAATCATACATATAACCACTTCTACATGTAAATGTCTATTTTAAGTTGATAACAGCTTCTCATTTTTTTTTTTTACTGCTTTTTGAAGTCACATTTTACACATGTACTCCTCTGAATTATTGTAATTAAAGGCATTTTTACTACTTTTTTGTCTTTTATTTATTTTTAGAAATATTTGTTTATTTTGGAGAGAGGGAGCATGCATGTGCACACATGCAAGTGGGAGGAGGGGCAGAGGGAGAGAGTCTCCAGACTCCAGACTGAGCGTGGAGCCCAGTGTGGGGCTTGATCCCACACCCATGGGGGAACATGACCTGAGCCACAACCAAGAGTTGGCCACTTAAACCTGAGTCACTCAGGCACCCCAACTTTTGTCTTTTAACCTTCATACTAACTTCATAAATGATTAATCCACCACGTTTACTATGTATTTACCTTTGCAGTGAGATTTATCATTTCTTAAGTTTTCTTGATTCTAAGTAGTACCTGTTTTTTTCTCTTCAACCTTTCTTGGGAGGCTGGTGTAGTGGCAATGAATTCCTTTAGTGTTCGCTCACCTGGAAAACTCTATACATCCCTTCACTTCTGAAAGATAACTTCACTGCATAGAGTATTCTTGGTTGGAAGTTGTTTTTCTTTCAGCACTTTGAATATATTGTGCCTCTGTCTTTTAGTCTGCAAAGTTTCTGCTGAAAATTGCTCATAGTCTTGTGGGGGGGGTCCCTTGAATGTAACAAGTTGTTTTTCTCTTTCTACTTTTATTTTTATTTTTTTAAAGATTTTATTTATTTGGTGCAGAGAGAGCGAGAGAGAGATCACAAATAGGCAGAGAGGCAGGCAGAGAGAAAGGGGGAAGATGTTTGACAGAGATCACAAGTAGACAGAGAGGCAGGCAGGCTAAGAGGAGGAAGCAGGCTCCCTGCCTAGCAGAGAACCTGATGTGAGGCTCGATCCCAGGACCCTAAGACTATGACCTGAGTCGAAGGCAGATGCTTAACCCACTGACCCACCCAGGTGCCTCTCTTGCTGCTTTTAATACTCGGTTTTTAAGGGATGTTAAAATAGCAGGCTCATTTAGGTGGCTGAAAAACTAGAAAGGATGTGTTAGAGTCCTTTCAGATACGATGTGTAGAAAATACCAGTTCTTTCCACCATCAGTCTCTGATTGGCTAAGGCTGTGGATAATATGGCTGGGGATTTTCATCAGTTAGTGAATGATACATCTAGACTTGACATCTAGACTTTGTCCATCTGAATTCAGGAATCAAATAGATTTGGGTAGTGAGGAATACTGAAATTTTGAGAGATGCCCAGTGAGCTCTTTTTACAAAGCATAGGTACCCTCTGCCACCACCTAATACAAAGGATCAAGGGTAGCTCTATAAAATACTGGCTGGGGAAGATTTCAGTGATACGTATTTAGTTATTTTTTAAATTGAAATGCAATTAACATACAGTGTTATATTATTTCAGGTGTACAGTATAATTCAAAAATTCTGTACATTTTTTTTTAAGATTTTATTTATTTATTTGACAGAGAGAGAGAGATCACAAATAGGCAGAGAGATAGAGAGAGAGATGAGGAGAAGCAGGCTCCCTGCTGAGCAGAGAGCCCAATGTGGGACTCGATCCCAGGCCCCTGGGATCATGACCTGAGCTGAAGGTAGAGGCTTAACCCACTGAGCCACCCAGGTGCCCCCCAAAATTCTGTACATTTCTAAGTATTCAGCAAGATAATGCCCCTTACCTATTTTGCCCATTCCCCCACCCACCTTCCCTGTGGTAACTACCAGTTTGTTCTCTGTATCCAGTAATATCTAATATGTTTTTCGGCTTTTGTTGCACATTATGATAGATGTTCTGCAGGATGTTTTAAAGATACGTTGGCCGAGAAATAAAGATTGCCATCAAACCTGTCATTAATATCAACTTCTCTGGGGCCCACTCTAAATATATCTAATTAAGTATTAAAGTATTAAACATGAGTTCTGCACTGTGATGTGTATTATGTTTCACTAAATGTACAATGAAAGACCCGCGGATCACCTTACCCAAGAATCCAACACTGCCACTGGATGCAATCAGCAAGAGGTTCTTTATTGTTACGCAGGCGCCTGCGGGTGGTCAGCAGCTCCTGCTAGCTGAGCACACCCGGCTTGGGTGGTGCCGGGTTTTTATAGACAGGTACAAACAAGTTTTGGGTGGGGCGCAACTGATTGGTTGACAGTTAGAACTTTTAAAAAAGGCATACGTGGAGTTTGCTGATTGGCTCTAAGGACCCACGCGCAGGAAGAGAGAGGCGGGAAGGGGGAACAAGCTGATTGGTTCTGAGGGCCTGCGCGCAGGAGGAGAGAGGCGGGAAAGGGGAACAAGAAGGGGGAAGGTAGGAATGCCATCATGGCGTCTCTATTATTTCTATAAGCCAAGCGGTTACAGAAGGGCAAAAGAGCGATTAATAAGCAATTAATAACCTAATTAATAACCTGGTCTATACCTAAAAGCCAGCGGTTTACAGAAAAGCAAACAAGCGGTTAGTTATCCTATCTATCTTCTAGGGGAGGAGTCTTTCATACAACATACTTACTTTGTTAACTTTGAATCTTTGTCATAAAGGAAGAGGCCACATTTTTCTCTTCTCACCTTGTCCCCTTTGGGGCAGATACATTATTGTCCATAAAAGGATGCTATAAAAGTAGTAGGGCGCCTGGATGGCTCAGTCGTTAAGAAGTATCTGCCTTCAGCTCTGGCCAGGATCCCAGGGTCCTGAGGACGAGCCCCGCATTGGACTCCCTGCTCAGTGGAGAGTCTGTTTTCTCCCTCTCCGTCTGCCTGCCTCTCTGCCTACTTGTGATCTCTGTCAAATAAATAGTCTTTAATAAAAAAAAGGATGCTAGTAGACATAATACGTGAGCTCTAGCAGCACAATTTACTACTTTTTACTTCTCTCCCAGATGCCTTGGCTCTTAGTAGAGTTTCTGGAGCCTTAAGAAGAGTTCTTAAAAAGCTGTAAACTGGTTAAGCTATTTTTACTTGAAGAAAAACAAAAATTAAGTGAAAATCACAATTCTTTAGTTGCTTTTAACAACATGCTAAAGGTTTAGAGTTGCCTGTTGGCAGTTGCAGCTTCCAAGGGAGAATTATTTCCTGGGAAAATGTGAGCACCAAAAGATGCTTAAAAGAAATATACTTTTTAATTAGTAAAAATAAGTTTGAGCTCTTTCTTTTATTGAGCTTGAGCTGCTAAAATTACATAGCACTAAATTAGTATTGAATGATTTGAGTAGTTAAATAACTTTTTATGAAGACCATCTGTTGAGTCCAGCTTCATAGAAGAGATAATATTCAGGGCTAAAAATACCAGGTCACCAATCTGAGTCAGTATGTCTTCTGACTGGGCTTAAAGAGAAGGGTTTGCTTCTTGATAGACCTCTGTTGAGACCTCGGTTTGTATTACCCCAATCTTGATCTAGCACTGCTAGTCTAGGAGTTTTTGTTTTTGTTTTTCTTCTTCCCTTTTAAGGTATCATTGGATTTTCTGATATCTGTCTCTTTTGTGTTATATTAATTTTAACCTTTGTATTTGTTACGGTGTATCTAGAATTTTGTAACAGAGATTTCAGATGCAGTACTTAGGCAGGATTGAAGTTTCTCATGTAACATTCCAGGGTTGGTAGGCTTTTTGTTCTATGAGGTCACTCAGAGATCTCTTCTGCTGGGGCACCTGTGCCATCCCAAATTCATGGATTCCTTCTCTGGTTCTGAGGAGGCTACGTCCTTTAGCCTTGTCTGCAGGGCTGGAAACAGCTCACCAGTACTGTGTTTTCTGACCTGCTGGAAGGGACAAAGGACACCTGGAGGACAAGCAACTTGGTTTTTTTTTAAGGATGTGAAATGGAAATGACACCCATTGCTTTCACTTACATACCAGTCGTCCAGAGTGAGACCTATGACCTAACTGCAGTGGAGGCTGGGAGATGTTACATGCGCTGGGCATTTATGTATCCGGATAAGCCTATGACTGTGAAAGAAGGGAGAGCAGATTCGGGGGATATCTACTAGTCTGAGGTGCCCCCGAAGGGTGGCCTAATTTTTAAGATCCTGTTGCCCAGTGGGCAAACCTGTACTGCCTGCAGGATGCTTTCTTTAATTTCCAGTCTACAAAGTGGTACTGGTTGGTTCTCAGTACTTCGGCGTTCCTCTCCAAATTGGGAGTTAATAATACTAAAAATAAATAATCATAAATTGTTACTAAAAAGTATCACAGAACACTTTAAATATGTCATAAAAATAGTTATGACTATGGAAAAAACTAAGTATACAAATGCAAATGCATTTTTCCCAAGGTGTGCTGCACTAACGGGGTTTTTAATGGGCTACATAAGAATTTTTTAAAAAGACAAAATGAAGGCCACACAAACATCATTTTCAGTGTGAAACTGCATATGGTCATCTATATCAGACATAAAAGGCAGCTAGCTTATAGATTAGAAAACTGTTCATTGTGCTTCTGGGTTAAGGAGTTCCCATCTTGGAAGAAAATAATTGCAGGAAATTTAAGCCTAGAAGTTAACGCTAATACTTAACCCAGTTTCTTCCCGCCTTCCCTCCCTCCTTGCTTTCTCCCTTGTCCGTTAACAGATTTTTTTTTTTTTTTTAAACTGTGTGTTAGGAAGTGTGCCGAGTACAATGGTGATTCGGCATAAACCCAGTCCTTGCCAACATCCAATCTGTGGTCTAGTGGAGGAAATAAGTATTAATCAGAATTAATAGAAATAGTAATCATACAAGTGAATATTGGCATGTAAGGGTGACGAAGATGGTAGAGAAGAACATGTGGCCTTGTGATAAGGCGTGTTGGAGGGTTTGGGGATGGGAGTGGAAGAGATGTGGGGCTTGATCCCAGAACCCTGGGATCATGACCTGAGCCGAAGGCAGAGGCTTACTTAACCCACTGAGCCACCCAGGTGCCCCAGACATACACTTTAATAAATGCTTCTTTCCATATATAAACAGTTCAGCATTATGGTTCTAAAACATGTCTAAGAGATGGTTAGACTGTATCATTGTAGGGGATTTTAATTTGACAGTAAAGACTTTAAGAGGTTAGCTACCAGGTTATACTTAAGTAGCTTGTTTTCTAGAATTCCAGGCTATGTTTCAACTATAGAAGTATATGTTTTTTGTCTCAATTTTTTTTAAAGATCTATTTATGTATTGGGGCGGGTTGGGGGGTAAAGGGGGGGAGAGAGAGAGAGAGAGAGAGACTGAGTCCTTAATAGACTCTGCACTGAGTACGGAGCCTGAGCCACCCAGGCGCCCTTGTCTTTAATTTCTTACATTCGTTTTTGCTTGGGGATGTTTTGAATATATTGCTATTTCGTTAGAAGATTTTAACTCTATAAAGTACAATATAACAACCCTGTTATTGAATTGGATGCAAAATTTATAGTCTAGTAGGTGTCTGTTACAGACTCTGCACTTTGATTAGCGAAGACCTTGCATTTATGGGTTTCCCTCTCTCATGAATTGCTGCAGGAATCAAGTGTCCTTGTATATATTAAAACTAAACAGGGAGTAGAGAATATAATCACTTAAAACAGTCTTTGAAAGCATATATTACGGTAATCCAGATTGTTGGAATAGGATGGTTACAGATAAGGACTAACAGACCTAATGAATAGAGCCAGTCAACACAGAGACTGTTGTTTGCTGTACAAAAAATTAATTAGCTATTTTGCACTTTTATATCTTTTCCAAATACTAGTCTTCTGACCCTTTATTTATTTATTTATTTATTTAGATTTTATTTATTTATTTGACAGAGATCACAAGTATGCAGAGCAGCAGGAAGAGAGAGTGGGGGAAGCAGGCTCCCCACTGACCAGAGAGCCTGATTCGGGGCTTGATCCCAACACCCTGAGATCAGAACCTGAGCCAAAGGCAGAGGCTTAACCCACTGAGCCACCCAGGCACCCCCTTCTGACCCTTTAGTATGTGATACTTTTTCTTATTTCTTTTTCAAGATTTTTTACTTTTAAGTAATGGTCTGCACCCAGTGTGGGCCTCTGATTTATAGCCTTGAGATCGAGAGTCCCGTGCTCCACTGAATGAGCTAGCCAGGCAACCTTGTGATACTTTGTCTTATGCAGAGTTTAGGTCTCCATAGCCTGTTCTAAAACAGGCTCCGGGCGAGGTCAGTCTCTTCATATTCAGAGATCCAGAATGTTCTTCAAGATGTAAAAGGGAGCATGCTTGTTCTCCTCAACTACCTCCTCCACTTCCAAGTCTCCTGGAGGCTCTTTGGACAGTATTTCTCTCTCTGGCCTCCTCTGGGGGACCAAACTTTGCCTTCTGTCCAATGTCCAGCTACTCATAGATCACATGGGCCCTGTATTCTGAGAGCATCAAATGGCGCCTCAAGCCTGAGAGTGATGTTCAGATCACAACCAAGTCCATTCGAAGAAATGGGCATGCTTCTGCTGGGGTGCCATAGCGGTTTCCTTTTGCTTGCTCTTAACCTGCTTGAGGGTGGATAGCGGGAACACTCCCTTGGAAAGAATTCTGAGCATGCGCCAGGGGATTGGTTGGCCCATTCTTGCAGCTGGAGTCTGTGAACTGGGTGTGGTGGTTACTAGATAAAGCCTGAGGTGGCATTCATCATCAAAGATCAATGACTGAGCCTCAGCTGAGAACTCCGACCTTGTGTGGGGTTTCCTCTGCTGGCTGAGCACGCTCGTTTGTGGAATGGAATAATAGTCACACTTCATAGGGCAGCAAGACTGCTTCAGTGACAGAAGTTGGTATGTGTGGTGGTGGTGGTTTTCTTGAGGAAGACATGTTCCAAATGATGGCACCGTGGGCTACAAGGTGAATCAGGAGGAGCTCCTTGAATTGGGGGGAAAACATTTAAAAAATTTACCTATTAAAATGTGGCTCTAATACAAGGTACAACTTCCGTTTTACTGCTTAACTTTTTCCCCTAACTGAATGTAACCTGGAGACAGCCCTTTATTAGTTTATTATAGCTTCAGCAGCGTAAAGCATCAGCTGTAATTATCATTCAGTTCAGAGGACTGACAAGAGTGGCGTGTTTTTATGTCCTAGGACTGTCTCTTGATACTCAGTTCTTAGTCATTTAGTCTGATACCCTAAAATTATTTGTGCTGTAATCTTTTGTCTCTCAAGATTTCCAGAAGTCTGTTACATTCTGGTGTTAATACTGTCATTTCCCTGTGAAGTCTTTAGCTTCTCCCTGAGCGAGTATAGCAGAATTCCTTTTCTCTGTGAAGGAAACATCCAGTTTATTTGACTGTCGCCCCCACTAGACCGTAAGGTACCTTGTGTTGGCCATATGTATGTGATGCTTAGCATAGTGCTTGGCCTCTATTTCTTGCCTAATAGATCATTTCTGAACAACTGAATGAATTATTTAATGAATGGTACTGCATTCTGCATTTTACTTGGCTGTTGATGTGTTTACCCCACCAAACTACTCATCTTTGGGGTCAAGGACCACGTGTATAGCCTAGTCTCAGACAGAGCATTGGGGACATAGTAGGTGAATTGATATAGTCCATTTCTTTCTTTCTTTCTTTTTAAAGATTTTATTTATTTATTTGACAGAGAGAAATTACAAGTACACTGAGAGGCAGGCAGAGAAAGAGAGAAGGAAGCAGGCTCCCTGCTGAGCAGAGAGCCCGATGCGGGACTCGATCCCAGGACCCTGAGATCATGACCCGAGCTGAAGGCAGCGGCTTAACCCACTGAGCCACACATGCGCCCCGATATAGTCCATTTTTTAGGGAAATAGGATTTCACCAAAAATCCAGAATGTATTTACCACAGTTGATGGAATTGAAATAGTAAGTGTCAGAAACTTATTTCAGTATCAGAAAAGGACCATATAGATGGTGTGATTTGAACATGAAAGCATGTGTGGATCAGAGTTCTAAAATTAGATTTAAAGGTACTTCAAATACAAAGTTCAAACCTTCATTTTGTTTTAATTTGTCTGTTGATGTTGGACCCAAGTGAAAGGCACATCTGCCATTATTATCTTTTTAAAATTATTATTATTTTTTAAAGGGGGTGAGGGGCAGGAGAGAGAGAGAGTCTTAAGCAGGTTCCATACCTAGCACTGAGTCCTGGGTGGAGCTCAGTCTTAGAAACCTGAGATCATGACCTGAGCCAAAATCAAGAGTCAGACTAAGCTACCTCAGTTTAACTGACTGAGCCACCCAGGTACCCCTGCCATTATTAGCTTTAACTTTTTTTTTCAAATATTGGAGTATAAAAATTACCCAGCTGGGGCGCTTGGCTGGCTCAGCTGGTGGATGGAGCATGCTAGTCCTGATCTTGGGGTCATGATGAGTTTGAGCCTCACATTGGGCATTGAGATTACTTTAAAAAAAATTTTTTTTTTTTAAATTTGCCAATTATCTGAAAACATCTGAATATAATCTATATTTTTTATTTTTAACTATTTTTACTGTATTGCACACATTCAGAAAATGCACCAAATACAAACAACTTGGTTATTGCTAAACAGTTATGTAAGTCTGACTCTTAAAGGTCACCCTAGAGATGACCACATAAACCCTTGACTTTTTTTTTTTTAAGATTTTATTTTTTGGGGTGCCTGGGTGGCTCAGTGGGTTAAGCCGCTGCCTTTGGCTCAGGTCATGATCTCAGGGTCCTGGGATGGAGTCCCACATCGGGCTCTCTGCTCAGCAGGGAGCCTGCTTCCTCCTCTCTCTCTCTCTCTGCCTGCCTCTCTGCCTACTTGTGATCTCTCTCTGTCAAATAAAAAAAAAAAAAAAAGATTTTATTTTTTTACTTGACATATCACAAGTAGGCAGGGAGGCAGGCGTTGGGGGGGGGTTGGGAGCAGGCTCCTCTTTGAGCAGAGATCCCGTTGCGGGGCTTGATCCCAGGACCCTGGGATCATGATCTGAACTGAAGGCAGAGGCTTAACCCAAGGAGCCACCCAGGTGCCCAACCCTTGACTTTTTAAAATCTCCCATTAACTGGTATTTTCATCCACTTCCTGGGCAATGCAAGGATTTAAGATCGGTTCAGTTCCGATTACTGGCTCTTGATTTATATGCTGTTATCTATTTTCAATCTGTTACTGTTTTGCGCCTGTAAGTCATTGTTACTGTGTTAACAATGTTCACAATTGAGAATATAATTACCATTTCTGTTATTATTCTTTCTTTGTACATTTTCATTCTTTTTTTTTTTAAAGATTTTATTTATTTATTTGACAGAGAGAGATCACAAGTAGACAGAGAGGCAGGCAGAGAGAGAGAGAGGGAAGCAGACTCCCCGCCCAGCAGAGAGCCCGAAGGGGGACTCGATCCCAGGACCCTGAGATCATGACCTGAGCCAAAGGCAGCGGCTTAACCCACTGAGCCACCCAGGTGCCCCCATCTTCATCCTTTTCTCTGATATCATTTTTCTTATGCCAAACCAATACCCTTCAGTGCTTTCTTTACTGCTAAACTTTTGGTAACACATTCCCTCAGTTTTGTCCAAAAGGATAACTCATTAATTTTCTTGCATTTTGTCTAATGGGCTGAATTCGTCGGCTGTGTTGATTTGGCTACTGCAGTTTTTAATTCTAGAGCCCCCCCCCCTTTTTTTTACTAAAGATTGTTTTTATTTATTTGACAGACAAGATCACAAGTAGGCAGAGAGGCAGGCAGAGAGAGAGAGGGAAGCAGGCTCTCCGCTGAGCAGAGCGCGCAGTGCAGCGCTCGATCCCAGGACCCTGAGATCATGACCTGAGCCGAAGGCAGAGGCTTTAATCCAGTGAGCCATCCAGGCGCCCCTAGAGCCTCTTTATTTTCAAATCTATCCTATCCTTTTTTTTTCAATGCTGCTAGTTCCCTTCCAAAATTCTTCTTGTATTTTTTCTTTATCTCCTCGATTTTCATAAACATACCCACTTTAAAGGGCATGCTCAGTAACTTCAGTGTCAAGAGTAGCTATGTTTCTCTTGTCTGTTCTTTTTGCTGATTCTTGTTCTGAGAGTCTTGTCTTTTCCTGTCTGCTGTATTCTGATTATCTTTCTGCACCAGGATTTTAATAGTTTTTTTTTTTTTTTTAAGATTTATTTATTTATTTGACAGACAGAGATCACAAGTAGGCAGAGAGGCAGGCAGAGAGAGAGAAGCAGCCTCTCTGCTGAGCAGAGAGCTGGACGCGGGGCTCGGTCCCAGGACTCTGAGATCATGACCTGAGCTGAAGGCAGAGGCTTAAACCACTGAGCCACCCAGGTGCCCCAAATCATATAACATTTTTATATTTTAGTTTTCATTTAACATACTATGAACATTTTTTTATTGTTAACACTTAGAAATATGATTTTTAATGCTTAGGATTTTATTATTTGGTAGCAGTATTATTAAGCCATTCTCCTACTTTTGTTTCATGTTTTCATTATAGATAAGTATATAGTCATTTTTGGACAGCACTTTCTGTGCGAATTTCTGGTGGTTGTGTAATTATTATCTCAGTGGGTTTGAGTGTTACTAAGGTTCTCTTATTGAGGCTTTTAAAAAACGAGCGGATAATTACATGTAACATTTTCAGTTGTTTAAATGAAAGCTGTAGATATCACTGTTCCTTTATTTTTTATTTTTATTTTTTTTAAAGATTTTATTTATTTGACAGAGGTCACAAGTAGGCTGAGAGGCAGGCAGAGAGGAAAGGGGAAGGAGCATCCCTGCTGGAAGGAGCCCTCCCTACATGGGGGCTTGATCCTGGATCCCAGGACCCTGAGGTCATGACCTGAGTCTAAGGAAGAGGCTTAACCCACTGAGCCACCCAGGCGCCCCTCACTGGTCGTTTAGATGTGATACATGCTTTAAGGTTAAAGAGCATTTTTGATGCCTGGAGAATATACAAGGGCCTAACCATTTAAGTAATTGGACAGAAGTTGAATTTATTTACATATGGAAGTAATCATTGTCAAGAGCAAGGAAAAAATATGGGACACCATGGGAACACTTTGTAAATAGAATGGGAACAGTTTGTACACGACCTACCAAAACATACTAAGGAAGTCCAAGTGTAAGTGAGCATTAGCTGAACAAGATCATAAATATGCCTGCTCTTTGTTCTACATTTACATCGGCGGTGGTAGTTATATAATCTGCTCCTGGCAAGTCCTGACGTCGTCTTGGTTGTCGTTTGGGGTGACATTTCATTGTTTTTTGTTTGTTTGTTTGTTTTTGCTTTTTTTTAAAGATTTTATTTATTTATTGTAGGCAGAGAGAGAGAGGAAGAGGAGGAAGCAGGCTCCCTGCTGAGCAGAGAGCCTGATGGAGGGCTCCATCCCAGGATCCTGGGATCATGACCTGAGCTGAAGGCAGAGGCTTTAACCCACTGAACCACCCAGGCGCCCCAGCATACATTTTTCTAATGAAAGTTTGATTCTGTGATGAGAAGAGCATAGTGGTGACTAGTCTTCTGTGATTGGTAATGCCCTTATCACATCTTTGTTTTATCAATATCCCCTCTCTCTGGACTATTTTGTGAAGAACTAGGGCAGCTGGAAGGACAGTCGGCCCCAGGACTGTGGTCTGTGGCTCCTGATGGCTTGTGGTACAGAGGAGATGACAGTGAGCAGAGCAGCTGGGGCACAGCCGGGGACGGTAACCGGGGCCTACTGTGGAGCAAGAAGAACATTGAACCAGTGGCCAGAGCTCTACTGTCAGGAGAGTTGGGAGGTGTGCAGACTGAGCAGGGGAGAGCAGGAATGTCACCAAGGCTGGGCATCAGGTGGTCAGAGCAAAACTGAGGGCAGGCCTGGGCACCAGAGGTGGCCTAAAAACAAGTGGAAAGCATGATTCTTTGGATATCCTGGAAGTATTTTTCCAGCACAGTGTGTCTAAAATCTGCCTCCCCTTCATCTCTCTGTGATCTCCCTTGTATCTGGTAATAAGGTATATCGCATTGGCCAGCCTTGAAATCCCAAGTTTTGCTGGCATCCCATCATCTTTGCATTAGTCGTTCACGGTGGCTCTGCCTCCACCTGGAAAGGCCTTGGTGTTCCAACTGTCGCTCTCCCTCACTCGGACCTGAGATGAGGTCACTTAACCTCTGAAAGTTAACCTGTGTGACCACAGTCTTGAGAATTGGAGGGAAGTGGAGAAACTCCTTGTGACCCCTCAGCCCACTGCCGGTGCAGTGCTCTGCAGCTCCCGGCCCGCCTCCTGCTTCGCCTCCCCACCTCTTCTGGCTCGGTCTTCCCAACCACAGGACTCTGATCCAGGCTCATTCCAGCTCAGAGAGCTTTGTGGCATCTTCATTAACGATGAGCAGGAAGCCCCAGGCCCCTGTCCTGCTCTTGAAGACTCTCTACTGCCTGGCCTCAGGCTGCATTTCTTTCCTTTCTTTCCTTTTCTTTCCTTTTCTTTTCTTTTCTTTTCTTTTTTCTTTTCTTTTCTTTTCTTTTCTTTTCTTTTTTTTCTTTCTTCTTCTTCTTCTTCTTCTTCTTCTTCTTCTTCTTCTTCTTCTTCTTCTTCTTCTTCTTCTCCTTCTTCTCCTTCTTCT
>NC_081559.1:159015041-159021785 GCF_022355385.1 Mustela nigripes
TCTTCTTCTTCTTCTTCTTCTTCTCCTTCTTCTCCTTCTTCTTCTTCTTCTTCTTCTTCTTCCTCCTCCTCCTCTTCCTCCTTCCTCCTTCCTCTTCCTCTTCTTTCTTCTTCCTCCTCCTTCTTCTTTTTTTTTTTTTTTTAAGATTTATTTGTTTCAGAGAGACCTCTAGCAAGCATAAGTAGGGGGAGGGCCAGAGGGAGAGGGAGACAAACGGACTTCCCTTGAGCAGGAAGTCTGATGCAGCGCTTGATCCCCTGATCTGAGCTGAAACCAAGAGTCCCCTACTCAACCAATGGAGGTACCCAGGTGTCTCCCATCCCCACCCCCGCCTCCACCCCCTGCCTGCACTTCTTTTCTCATGCCCTTACACTTAACTTTGTGTGCTGTGTCCAGCCGCATCAAGCCGCTTTGCCACATTCCATACAGGCCCCTATACAAGCGTCCCTATGCAGACTTGAAGGTGCTCTTTCCCACACCGCTGTGGTTCCAAAATCTCGCTGTCTTTCCAGCCACTGTCCACGTGCTCCCATCTCTGCTTCACCTCCCTGGGCCTCTGGTCTCAGCCTTAGGCTTCAGTAATTCCTTTCTCTGAGCTTCTATTCATCTTCGTCTGGACTCTTGGCACGCTTACTGCTGTATGTTTTGTGGTATTGGGGCACATGACTTACAACCTCTTGTATTCTGAGTCCTGGTGAATTCTTCCCAAGCGCTTAGCACAGTGCCCATCTGTTGCAGTCGGTATTGTCGTAAGTCAGCCGGGCATGGGGATGGTAACGCGCTGACGAAGGGCTGACAGATGCTTTCTCCACTGAGTATTCTTAGCTCTGTTGGCGAACACGAGTTGACCATGTATGCCTGAGCTTTTTCTGGGCTCTCAGTTTGTTGCATTGGTCCATGTGTCCATTTTATGCTAGGGCTACACTGTTTTGAGGACTGTAAATTTGTAATAAAATAAGAAATCAGGAAAAAAGACAAAACAAAGAGTCGATGGGTGCTTTGGAACTAAAAGGACAGGAAAAAGCAGCAGCGTCGCACTGGCCTCGATTGGCGGACAGCTTGAGTTCCCAGCCAGCCACAAGCCTTTTTGTGGTTGCTGTTGAGCTGGGAAGAGGCAATCCAGCTGACTTGAGTGGCCGTTATATGCCAGTCACCCTTCTAGATGTTTTACTTGATTCACTCATTTGAACCTCAGTCAGATTGCATTCTTCCCTTTCTTAATTAACTCTTCATTGGTTCCTTGTTAACACTTAGAATCAAGTCCGAGCTGTATCAGTAGCTCTGCAGCCCTAAACATGTCCTGCCTTTCCTTAACAGGATGCCGGTGCCCTGCCTTCTCACTCTACCCCTCCCTAAGGCTTTGCCTACGTCTCCCAGGTCGGTCTGTCTTTTCAGACCTTAAAACCCACCCGTTAAGGTAGCTGTGAATTTGCTGTTTTTGTATGGTGCCTTTTTCAAAAACACATTCTTAGGTTGTTTTATCTGGTTTTAGGTCCATCCATAATCTTTGGACTGTCTTTTGCAGAGACAAGAGTACAGAGGGAATGAAATGCCAATAACACTGGACAGGGTGTATAAAAGCTCACTTTGCCAAATACGACATGCCAGTTGTGAGAGTACTTGTGCCTTCCTTTAAGCTTTAGTTGTGTTCTGAAAAGCTTTCTTCAAGTAGAGTTCAGCTAACCACATTCCCTTTAAGACGGGCTAGGAGGTTTCTTGGATCTCTGAAGGGAAACAAGAAACTTATAGTTCTAATAACCACAGTGGAGAGGGAGATTGGTGGATAGCAGTAGGATGGACACTGACTCGTCACTATCTACCCTTTTCTGCCTTAAAAAAATTTTTTAACCACATGCTTGTATTTATTTTTATTAGCTTTAGATATATGTATGTACATAGAGATACATGTATATATGTATGAGTTTTACATACATATAATGTATGTATGTATACTCTGTGACATTGCTATTCATTCTCATTATTTTAATTTTTTTTCAAAAAGCAGTCAGACCATATGAGACAGTTTGGAAAAAAGAGAAGAAAAATAATTATTCCAAATCCTACAATAATTCTAAAATAACCACTTGGTATTGCCACTGAAAAATGAATTCTGGGGCACCTGAGTGGCCCAGTTGGTCGAGCATCTGAGTCTTGATTTTGGCTTAGGTCATGATCTCGGTCTCCTGTGGTCAAGCCCCATGTTGGGCTCAGTCCCCAGCACAGTCTGCTCTTCCCTAGCCCTCTCCTCCATTCCATCCTGCTCTCCCTCAAATGAATGAATGAATGAATGAATGAACCGTTTGTGGGGGGAAGAAAAATTCTGGAGTAGAACAAATTCTGTTTCATAGAACAAACAACCTGACACTTCCCTTTGAACCTTTTCTGTAAATAGGTAATACCAAATACAGATTTTATGGTAGGATATGCCTTTATTTACTGTTGTTAGTAAATGAATTTCCTCCATAATCTTCATGGTTATTCATTTTCTCCTCCCCATTTTGAGAAGAGTAAAACTCCCAGTCTCGTCTCAGGCCTCACCTACGCTATCCCCACAACTGCCCCCCAGCCCCGCCACAGCTGGTACACCTGCCTACAGCGGGTACACGTGCGCAGCATGCAGCAGGGGCAGTTAGGAAGAACAAAGGAAACAGAAATGCAGAGTAGAAGAGCCAGAATTTCCCAGTTGGTCGGATGTGGGGATGAGGAAGATGTTACGTAAGCCCAAAGATGACCAGGCTTCAAGTATAAACAGGAGGCTAAGAGATTGGGTTTGGGAATTAAAAATTCCTGGATTCAGATCCCATTTCTGCAGATCATTACTGGTCTGATCTTTGGTAATTATCTTTACCCCCCAAGACTCAGTTTTCTCGTCTATAACATGGGGATAATTTAGTGTCGGGTTCACTAGGTCTTTGGATGGCTTAAGAGAGAGACTCCAAGTACAGCACTTAGCGTAGTGCCCAAGTGTGTTGCACTTTTAATTATTAATGGTGATGGTATTTTTTTTTTTTTTTTTTTTTTAAAGATAGAGAACAGGGCGCCTGGGTGGCTCAGTGGGTTAAGCCGCTGCCTTCGGCTCAGGTCATGATCTCAGGGTCCTGGGATCGAGTCCCGCATCGGGCTCTCTGCTCGGCGGGGAGCCTGCTTCCCTCTCTCTCTCTCTCTCTGCCTGCTTCTCTATCTACTTGTGATTTCTCTCTGTCAAATAAATAAATAAAATCTTTAAAAAAAAAAAAAAAAGATAGAGAACATAAAAAGAGGAGCAGAGTTGGGAGACGGTGAGGGAAGGTGATTTCCGTTCAGACTATCTGTTTGAAGTACCCGAGGGACGTGTGTATTCTGCGGTATCCGGAAGGCAGAGCCTTGGGCCTGGGGTGCAAAGGGGCTCACCTGTGCTGCAGTGGGGGCGTTGGATCCTGGCTCTGCTGCCGTGGTTTTGTACCATTCTCTGACTCTTGTGTCCTAGCTGGTCTCAAAACTCACACTGTCTGACGCTGTGGAAATGTTGGATCACCTGGAAAGACTTTTGGTTGCTTATCAGAGCGCACTTGGCTAACTGGAGTCTGTGTGTGTTTCCCACCTTGTTGGGCGTCAGGACTGCTGTGTGTGTCCGGATGGGCTGCTCACCTACTCTAGGGTTTCCACCCCCAGGCGGCAGGAGCGGAAATCTGCCTGCTGGCCACAACCAAGCCTGCCTTTCCCTGGCTGCCTGGATGTCCTCGTGCACCCTGAGGGTGCTGGTGGGGGTGGGTGTCGCAGGGTTGGGTGGGAGGACCCTCTGCTGATGTTAAGTTCCATGTGGTCAGTTTAAGTTCTTATGATAGGGACCATTTCCTGGGCTGCTTATTTCTCTCCCTGCAGGTCATCAACGCTGTGGTGCTGCTGGTTCTGCTGAGCGCCCTGGCGGACCCGGACCAGTACCACTTCTCAAGTTCTGAGCTGGGAGGCGACTTTGAGTTCATGGATGATGCCAGTAAGTACATCATATAGCAGCTGTCGTCGCTCTTCTTTGGGTATTTTTCAAGGGCGGGGAATCCTGCCGCCAGGTCTTCCTGTTAATTTACAAATATTGATTTGTGGGCCCATTTGAACTGATACTTCCCTTTCTTTCCGTCGTTACAAATCAGATCAACAGATACTTTCGTGCTGCTTGAGCTCTGCTGCTGTTCTAAGTGCAGGAGTCTAAGTAGATGTCTCTTCTTTTCCTTTTTTTTTAAATTAAATTTTTAAAATTTTTTTATAAACATAAAATGTATTTTTAACCCCAGGAGTACAGGTCTGTGAATCGCCAGGTTTACACACTTCCCAGCACTCACCATAGCACATACCCTCCCCAATGTCCATAACCCCAACCACCCTCCCCTGACCCCCCTTCCCCCCCACCTTACATTAACTTTCTTTGTTTAAAGAAAGTTAATTTTTTAAATTATTGCTTTGTTGTTTTTTACCCTGGGCCTTTTTAGCCTTCTTTTAAAAAAATTTTTAATTTTTTAAAAATTTTATTTATATATTTGATAGAGATCACAAGTAGGCAGAGAGGCAGGCAGAGGAGAGAAGGAAGCAGGCTCCCTGCTGCATAGAGAGCCCAATGCGGGGCTAGATCCCAGGACCCCAGGATCATGACCTGGGCTGAAGGCACAAGCTTCAACACACTGAGCCACCCAGGTGCCCCATAGCCTTTTTTTTTTTTTAATAAGATTTTATTTATTTGTCATCTACACAGCGAGAGAGGGAACACAAGCAGGGGAATTGAGAGAAGGAGAAACAGGCTTCGCCTGGAGCAGGGAGCCCAACATGATGCTTGGTCCCAGGACCCTGGGATCATGACCTGAGCTGAAGGCAGGTGCTTAATGACCGAGCCACTCAGGTGCCCCCACCTTTTGGCCTTTTTAAGAGGATGGGGAGTAAATGGCAGGAAGCAGGGTCATAAGGATCATATCTATCTCATTGTGTCTTCTCTTATGTTTCTGTATTTACCTTTTTTCTAGGAGATGATCATTCTCTGTTCCAGAAGCTCTGTTGCTCATTATTTGGTGGACTTGGGCCTTTTTCCAATAAGTAGAAACATACACAGGAATGTGGATGTGTGATAGACCAGGAGGAGGCTGGTCTCCTCCAGCTTTAAGGTCATTGACACCTGAACATTTTGTAATTACAGTCATGCTGTGTCCACACTGCCTGAAAGGGGCAGTGTTATGCATAATCCCAAACAAAAGATCATGCGAATGTAATTGTCATTGGCTTTGGAGAACTGTAAATGCATTTTAAGAAAAATGTTGGGGCAAAATGAGTAAGGTGGGGAGACAGTAACTCGAGATGCAGGTTTGGGATAGACTGGGAACATTCAGAAGACTGAGGCTTGTGGATTCTGTTCCCAGGGTGAGAACATCGCTGTTCAGTGGCTTTTAGTAATTCAGCGGTTATGCATTGATGTGTGTTTTATGCAGATCCCTTTCATTGCTGAGAGGAGGATGCATTTAGGAGACTGGTGCATGAGTATAGAGGCCTGGAGACTAGTTCGGGGGTGTTTCCCTGTGATCCAGGATGGGGAAGAGAGGGTGGGTTTTGGAGGTAGGATTGATAGACCTTGTTAGTGTGGGTGAGGAAGAGAGGGAGGAATCAGATGACCCTTGCTTTCAAGCTTGAATAAAAGACTGATCACTAGGGGGAAGAGAGTCTGGGTTCGGGAGATGAGTGCTTATCTAGGGGAGGGAACTTGGCTTTGCTTTGAGTAACTCAGAGAGGTGGTTAGGAATCTGTGCTCTGAAGCAGAAGACCTTAGTTTAAATCCTGACTGTCATATATTAAATGTGTTAACATGGGGCTAGTCAGTTACCTTTGTGTGCCTTCCATTCCCCCACTGAGAGATAGGGTGATCATAGTATCTGCCTCGTGGGATTGTCGTGGTGACAATTCCAGTGCATTGGATGTTTCTCTCATATGTCATATATTTAAAAGAAATGAATGAAGAGTTTGTAATTACAGTTAGGACTCTATCAGTCATTTAAGTCACATGTTAAATCAGTTAGTACATGAAAAAAACAAAACAAAACAAAACACAGAATGGGTTCTGGCCCATAGTAAATGCCAGTATATTTTGCTCTTTTTTTTTTTAAAGATTTTATTTATTTATTTGTCACAGAGAGAGCACAAGCGGCAGAGTGGCAGGCAGAGACAGAGAGAGAAGCAGGCTCCCTGCTGGACAAGGAGCCTGATGTGGGACTCGATCCCAGGACTCCGGGATCATGACCTAAGGCGAAGGCAGCTGCCTAACCGACTAAGCCACCCAGGCGTCCCAATATATTTTGCTCTTTTACTAACCATTCTTACTTAGGTATGTTGCAGCTAAAACACGAGCTGCGGAGAGATTAAAAAGGTGGTTGGGTATGTGACTCTGTAAGCAGAACCCAGACGTCTGGGCTGTAAATTGAGGACATCAGCCTAGAAATGGGATTTATGTTAAGGACATAGTGAAGGGGAAAAGGAAAGGGGTACCAGATTGAGCCATGGAGGAGTCCCATCGGTAGAGGCCTGAACAGGAGCCTGAGAGCAAACTGGTAATGAAATAAACAGAAAACCAGGAGATGCTTTTCTTTTCTCTTCTCTATTTTTTTTCCTTCTCTTCTCTTCTCTTCTCTTCTCTTCTCTTCTCTTCTCTTCTCTTCTCTTCTCTTCTCTTCTCTTCCCTCCTCTCCTCTCCTCTCCTCTCCTCTCCTCTCCTCTCCTCTCCTCTCCTCTCCTCTC
>NC_081559.1:159021885-159084471 GCF_022355385.1 Mustela nigripes
TCCTCTCCTCTCCTCTCCTCTCCTCTCCTCTCCTCTCCTCTCCTCTCTTCTTTTTGTTTCATTGAAGATTTCTTTATTTTAGATTTTATAAAGAGGGAAAAGGGAGAGCATGAATTGGGGGAGGGAGGAGCCCAGAGGGAAAGGAACAAGCAGACTCTGCGCTGAGCATGGAGCTCGACATGGGGCTCAGTCTCATGGCCCTGAGATCATGACCTGAGCCAAAACCAAGCCTGCTGAGCCACCCAGGCGCCCCCAGGAGACAGCCTTTTGTCACCTTCTACCACCCTAGCTTTGTGATCTGTACTAAATCGTCAGGACATTACATTCTCCTGGGGTGTGGGACCTTGTCAGACTGAGACGGGACTAATGCTATAACATCGCTCCTTCTCATGATTTTGAATAACCCATGGATTCTTCCAAAAAGGATAATGAGTCCATTAATACTAAATTAATATCTATGCCTTCCTTCCCCTGAGCTAAAAGACGATGTAAGCTGTAGACATAATGTTTGGTTGACATTTAAAAACAAACTATCTTTAGCTGTTTCCAGTAGCGGGTTTCCATTTCTAAAGTAATTGAGGTTAGAAAAAGAAGTTTTAAATGATACAGCTATAGTGTTCTCTGAATCATATAGTAACACTATATGCCTTGATCTAATTGCAAGAGATTAAGCTGGGTAATGAGTCTCTGACAGTATAGGCTTAATTTAGCTGGCTTAAATGACTTGCTAGTACTTAAGAGTTTAAAATAGTAGTTGTTCTCTAATGTCCTGGATATTAATTCCAGTGCATTGGATGTTTCTCTCATATGTCATATATTTAAAAGAAATGAATGAAGAGTTTGTAATTACTGTTAGGACTCTATCAGTCATTTAAGTCACATGTTATAAAAAGGTACAGAAGAGTGGATAGCAACTTGAGTCTTTTTTTAACTTCTTTGCTTACATTCCTTTTCATATGGTTAGATCCCCCCCCCCCTTTTTTAAACAGGACATTTTATTTTATTTCTTTTCCTTTTCTTTCTTTCTTTCTTTCTCTTTTTTTTTTTTTTAAAGATTTTTATTTATTTGACAGAGACAACAGCGAGAGAGGGAACACCAGCAGTGGGGTGAGAGAGGGAGAAGAAGCAGGCTTTCCATGGAGCAGGAAGCCCGACTCAGGGCTCGATCCCTGGACCCTGGGATCATGCATGACTTGAGCCAAAGACAGACAGATGCTCAATGACTGAGCCACCCAGGCGCCCCTGGATCTCCTTTTTTAAACAGAACAATATTTATTTGAGAGAGATAGAACATGTGCATGTGTGCAAGAGAGAGCAGGAGCAAGGGAAAAGGGGGAAGGAGCAGCAGACTTCTTCCTGAGACTCCCTGGGATCATGGCCTGAAGCCAAAGGCTAATGCTTGACTGACTGAGCCACCCAGGTGCCATGCACTGCCCCCTAACTTTAATGTGGAGTTTGAACTCAGAACCTTGAAGTCAAGACCTGAGCTGAGATCAAGAGTCAGATGCCTAATCCACTAAGCCACCTAGGTGCCCCATCTCCTTTTTAAAACAAATTTTTTAGGTCAGAGTTCATTGTGTTTGACAAGCCTTTCTATATTTAACTCACACATGGATAGAATTAAATAATTCTTGAAATGGGTACAAGCAATTGCTTTAAATAGCAATTTTAAGTTGCTATCTTTTTTGGAGTGGTGGTGGCGATCTGCAGATTTTATCCAGGACAGAGTGGGAATGTGTTCTCACTTTTTCCCCCATATGGTATTTTCCTAAAATGATCTGGTAGAGTAAGATTTATTGTTTACATCAAAACGAGGCATATGGGAGAATCCTCTGGGATAAAGAAAGAAAGTAGGATTTCTTCTTTTAAAAAAGAAAATTTGGCTCTTTAACATTTGTATTTTTATATATGTTATATGATGTAAAAATATTAGTGATAATACATATTTATAATTTATAAATAAATATTTTTATTCCCCCCCCCCCCAAGTTGACTACACTAAGAAAGAATGAGGAATTGTCATAGGTTGGAGGAAACTAAAGAGACAAAACTAAATGTAGTACGAGATCCTGGCTTGGATTCTGCAACAGAAAAAGGATAATAAAAGGGAGACATGATAAGTTCACACGATTTTTGTAGTTTAATTAAGAGTACTAGGGGCGCCTGGGTGGCTCAGTGGGTTAAGCCACTGCCTTCGGCTCGGGTCATGATCTCAGGGTCCTGGGATCGAGTCCCGCGTCGGGCTCTCTGCTCAGCAGGGAGCCTGCTTCCCTCTCTCCCTCTCTCTGCCTGCCTCTCCATCTACTTGTGATTTCTCTGTGTCAAATAAATAAATAAAATCTTTAAAAAAAAAAAAAAAAGAGTACTATAAAAGTGTTACTTTCCTGTTTTTTTTTTTCATTTTTTAAATTTTTAAGATCTTTATTTATTTATTTGATAGAGATCACAAGTAGGCAGAGAATCAGGCAGAGGAGAGGGGAAAACAGGCTCCCACTGAACAGAGAGCCCAACGTGGGACTTGATCCCAGGACCCCAAGATCTGAGCCACCTGGGCGCCCCAAGCATCTGACCCTTGGTTTTGGTTCAGGTCACGATCTCAAGGTTGTGAGATTGACCCCAGAGTTGGGCTCCCCACTGGGTGTTCAGTCCGCTTGGGATTCTCTGTCTCCTCCTCCCGCTGTCTATATCCCCTGCAACACGTGCATGCCTCTTTCTCTCTCTTTCATTAATTAATGAAAATCTAAGAAATTGGGGGGGGGGTGATTGCCTAGGGCTTTCCATACGGCTCTTTTTAAAAAAAATTTTTAAAGATTTTATTTATTTGGCAGAGATCACAAGTAGGCAGAGGGGCAAGCAGAGAGAGAGGGGAAAGCAGGCTCCCCACTGAGCAGGGAGCCCGATGTGGGGCTCGATCCCAGGACCCTGGGATCATGACCTGAGCCAAAGGCAGAGGCTTTAACCCACTGAACCACCCAGGTGCCACTCCATATGGCTCTTGACATCACAGAGTAGAGCTTTCCTTGCTCTGTCATTTGGAGAGGATCCCAGGCTGCCTGCCTGCTGTCTGTTCACATACCCCCATAGCCTGACAGCCAGTCTGGACAGCTTGTCCACTGTGCATAAGGATCCCCGCTGTCTTGAGGAAGTAGACATACCCATGTTGCAGCAGCTGGGGAAGTAGAGCCGTAGGAACCTTCCTGGCCCTTTACTTTCATCATCCACCCTCCACCCTCCCATCTGTGTATTTACCTTTTAAATCACGTGGCTCAAAAGGTTGCATATTCTAGGGGCGCCTGGGTGGCTCAGTGGGTAAAAGCCGCTGCCTTCGGCTCAGGTCATGATCCCAGAGTCCTGGGATCGAGCCCCGCATTGGGCTGTCCACTCTGCAGGGAGCCTGCTTCCTCCCCTCTCTCTCTCTGCCTGCCTCTCTGCCTACTTGTGATCTCTGTCAAATAAATAAATAAATAAATAAATAAATAAAAAAAAAGGTTGCATATTCTATACATTGACCACATCTTGCTTTTTTTTTTTTTTTTTAAAATAAAGATAATCCAATGAACATTGTCAAGGGAGATTTTTTTTTTTAACTAAGATGTAGATGTACGAAGACCACTAGGGATAATGAAGTGACGTGGATAATCAAAGCCACAGAGACTGTCCTAGACCTGAAGGAGTGGTGGGAGGCTGTGGTTACTGGATCTGGGAATGAGAGACTCTTACAGGGTTAACCTCTTATTTAGGACAAGTGGCCTCTGGTCTAGGGCCACAGCCAGCCCAAGGCACCCTCTCCTTGCCTCTGCTCTCCTGTCTGGACTGCTGACTGGAATCCAGTCAGGCCAGAGGACACCAGAGGCTGCTGATAGCCCATGCAGGTCTGCTTTTCTGGGCCAGAGAACTGGATGGTGAAAGGCCAATGAAGACCTCTGAGAACAATCATTCACTCACTTACCTGGGTGTTCACGTAATCCGACTGTTCGGCTTGGTGCGCATTTTCCCACTTCACCTACAGGAGCAAGGAACTTTGCTAATGGGGTATCTGGGTGGTTCAGCTTTGGCTCAGTTCATGATCTCAGTGTCCTGGGATTGAGCCCTGCATTGGACTCCCAGGTTGTCAGGAAGCCTGCTTCTCCCTCTCCCACTCACCCTGCTTGTATTCCTTCTCTCTCTCTGTCTCTGTCTCAATAAAATCTCACAACCCCCTCCCACCCTAAAACTTTGCTAAGTGTCTTTTTTAAAGTTACATACGTTAAGCCAGGGCGCCTGGGTGGTTCAGTCAGTTAAGTGTCTTCCTTCTGCTCAGGTCATGATCTCCGGGTCTTGGGATCAAATGCCACATGGGGGGCTCTCTGCTCAGTGGGGAGCCTGCCTCTCCCTCTGCCTCTGCCTGCAGCTCCCCCTACTCATGCACACACTCTCTCTGTCCAATAAATAAGTAAAATCTTTAAAAATATATAAAATTAGAGTCCGTTCCTCTTTTTTAAAAAGGGTTTATTGGAAAGAGAGAGGGAGAGAGCGAGAGCGCGAGCCGGCAGGGGAGGGGCAGAGGGAGAGAAAAGAATCCTAAAGCAGATTTCCTGGCTGAACTTGGCGGAGCCAGAGCCAGTGCCCGGGCTGGCTTGATCGCACAGCCCTGAGATCATGACCTGAGCTGAAAGCAAGATGAGTTGAGTGCTTAACAAACTGAGCTGCCCCAGGGGCTCCCCTGCAGATTCCTTTGATTGGTTTGAGGTTCCAGGTTGGACAGGGAGTGCGCAGGAACCAGAAGTATGCGCTCAAGCATCCTGTGCTTTTCCTTCTGTGTTCTTTCCCCCCTGCAGCTTCTTTGATGATGAATTTTGTTATTGGTGTTTGAGTTCCAATGTGTTTGAAATCAGGATGTGATCTACCATGTAGCATGGTTTTAGTGTGAGGATCTTGTTTTTTCTTCACATCTTTGTTTTGGAAAAATTCAAACCTTTCAGAAAAGTTTGGTGTACAATGAATATCTACCTTGCTGTTTTCATTAGTAATAATTTGGAGTTTTTATTTTTTATAGAATTATCTCTTAAATAGTGACTAGGTATGAAACAGTATATATATATTTTTTCAATTCATTTGAGAGAGTGAGTGCCAGTAGGGGGGAGGGTTAGAGGGAGAGGGAGAAGCAGACTCCCCACTGAGCAGAGAACCCTGATGTGGGCTCAGGGGCTGGATCCCCAGACCCCGCGATCATGACTTGAGCCAAAGACATGAGCCACCCAGGTTTCCGAGTATAAAGCAGTATTTACAGAATACCAAATAACTTGTGTACCCACCACTCATTTTAAGAAGTTAAATTTTTACCTTACTTTCGAAAGAGTCCAGTGGGTCCCTTTCTGATGCATATGTTTTCCTCTGATCTCAGAGGTGACCATCTCTTTGCCTTTCTTCATAGATGTATACATATATTTGTATCACTGATTGATCTACTGTTTATTTTCATGCTGAATCATAGGCTGGATTCACATAGTCTGCCTCCTGAGACTCTCTTTTTCAGTTGTGTTGATGAGAAAGGTACTCAGACACTTGTTAAAGATGGTAAGGACAACTTTAGTCAAGAGGGGTTGTGCAGTAGGGGAAGGAGGTCAAGCTCAACTCCACCTCCAGCAAGGATGATAGCCATGGGGCAGCTGGGGGTGGGTGGATAGAAATTGACTGAGTAGAAACAGCAAGGCTGGAGAGTGTGTTGCTAGACAGCTCAATAGGATTCTTGCTGAAGGCAAACCAGAGTGGCACGTTGAGGAATTTGATCAGATACCAGGATGATCCGATACCAAGGAGAAGGGTTATCAGTGAGCTGAGTCAGCAGGTTATTGCTCAGACTAGACGGAATGGGCCATGGGCAGGGCCCCGGGTATTCGGAGGAGAGAGCTGTCGTTACGTGTCTCTATCTATCTGGGGGGTCCTTTCTGCTTCCAGCCCCGTGCTGCAAGGAAGTCTGGAAAATGCAGATGGTAGGTTTCTAGCCTCTGCAGAATAGGCAGACCCACTAGAAGGTGGGAGTGAATGCTCAGTGCCAGTTCCCCACTGCAGACATGCTATAGCGTACAGTGAGCCTGATCTGTCCTCCTTTTTCAGAAATCTTCCAACTATTCTTTCTTGTTTTTTCTCCTATGCTTTAGCATCAACTTGTCCAGTTCTTGGGCAGTTCTGTTGCATATTTGTTAATTACAGATGTTAAACCTACTGATTAACTAGGGAGAAGTGACACCTTACATGTGGTATTTTGTCTGGTTACACGTTTTTTTAAAAAACGGCATTTTTGAGGGGTGCCTGGATGGCCGTGAGCCGAAGGCAGATGCTTATGATCCCAGGAACCCCACATCGGGTTCCCAGGTTGGCAGGGAGCCTGCTTCTCCCTCTACCACTCTCCCTGCTTCTGTTCTTTCTCTCGCTGTCTTGCTTTCTTGTCAAATGAGTAAAATCCTTAAAGAAAAAAAAATGGCATTATTGAGGTAATAATTTATATACCCTAAACTTAACCCATTTAAAATGTACAAGTCAATGAGTTTTAGTGAATTTACAGAGATACGTAACACTTTTAAAATATCTGATTACAGGGGCGCCTGGGTGGCTCAGTTGTTAAGCGTCTGCCTTTGGCTCAGGTCATGATCCCAGGGTCTTAGGCTCAAGCCCTGCATCAAGCTCCCTGCTCATCGGAGAGCCTGCTTCTCCCTCTCCGACCCCCCCCTGCTTGTGTGCCCTCTTTCACTGTGTCTCTCTCTCTGTCAAATAAATAAAATCTCAAAAAAAAAATCTGATTACAGGGGCACCTGGGTGGCTCAGTTGATTAGTATCTGACTCTTTGATTTTTAGCTCAGGTCATGATCTCAGGGTTGTGAGATGGAGTCCTGAATTGGGCTCCACATTGGATGTGGAGCCTGCTTAAGATTCTCTCTCTCCCTTTGCCCCACTCCTGCTCAGGCTTACATGCTGTCTAAAAATAAGTTAGTAAATAAAATGTCTGGTTACAACTTAAAACTTACTAGTTAATACAGATCTTCTTCAGTGCCCCATGAGTAATGTTTCTAAAACTTTTCCTATATGTATGGATTGTACGTGTTTTTATTTTTTTATTAGGTTTTTAAAATTTTAATTCCAGTATTTAACACATAGTGTTATAATAGTGTCAGGGGTACAGTAGTGTTTCAGCACCTCCATACAATACCCTGTGCTCTTTACAAGTGTCTTCCCTAATCCCCGGCACCTGTTTAAGCCATTCCCTCATCCTCTTCTCGTAACCATCAGTTTGTTCACTACAGTTCAGGGACTCTGTTTCTGGGTTTGTGTCTCTCTCTCTCTCTCTTCCTATGCTCATTTGTTTTGTTTCTTAACTTACACATGTGGATGAAGTCATATGGTATTTTTCTTTCGGTAACTGACTTATTTCACATAACATTATACTTCTGGCTCCATCCATGCTGTTGTAAACAGGCAAGATATTACTCTTTCTCGTTGAGTAATACTCCATTGTATATACGCCAAATTGTCTTTATCTGTTCATCAGTTGACAGACACTTGGCTGCTTCCACAATTTGGCTATTGTAGGTAATGTAGGTAATCATAGGGGTGCATATATCCCTTTGATTTCTTTTTTTTGTGCTCTTGAGGTAAACAGCCAGTAGTGCCATTACTGGATCTCAGGGAGTTCTGTTTTTAACTTTGAAGAACCTCCATACAGGTTTCCTCAGTTTGCATCCCCACCGGCAGTGCATGAGGGTTTCCTCACCAACACTTGTTGGTCCACATGTTGTTGATTTTAGCTATTCTGACTGGTGTGAGGAGGTATCTCACTCTGGTTTTGATTGCATTTCCCTGATGATGAGTGACATTGAGCATCTTTTCATGTGTCTGTTGGCCATCTCGATGTCTTTGGGGAAATGTCTGTTCATGTTGTTGCCCATATTTTAATTGGATTATTTGTTTTTTGGATGTTTAGTTTGATAAGTTCCTTTTTTTAGATACTAATTCTTTATTGAATATGTGATTTGCAGATACCTTCTCCCGTTTTTAGTTTTTTATTGTTGCACTGTGCAGAAACTTTTTATTTTGACATAGTTCCAGTAGTTTATCTTTTGCTTCCCTTGCCTCAGATGTATCTAGAAAAGCATTGCTACAGCCGATGACAGAGAAATTACTGCTGGTGTTTTCCTCAAGGATTTTAATGGTTTCGGGTCTCACATTTAGCTCCTGATCCATTTTGAGTTTATCTTTGCGTATGGTGTAAGAAACTGGTTCAGTTTCATTCTTTTGCATGTAGCTGTCCAGTGTTCCCAACACCATTTGTTGAAGAGACTGTCTTTTTTCCATTAGATATTATTTTCTGCTTTGTTGAAAATTAATTGACCATATAATTGTGGGTTTATTTCTGGGTTTTCTATTCTGTTCTATTGATCTATGGGTCTGTGGTTGTGCCAGTACTATATGATGTAGTATAATTTGAAGACTGGAATGGTGATGCCTCCAGCTTTGTTTTTCTTTTTCAAGATTGCTTTGGCTATTTGGGCTCTTCTGTGGTTCCATATAAATTTTAGGGTTTTTTTTTTTTCTAGGTCTGTGAAAAATTTTGTAGTTTAATAGGGATTCCATTAAATCCATAGATGATTCATATTTTTTCATTAAATGTCTTTAAAATTTTAAAAATAAAGTTCTTTTGCTTTCTTCACCGTGTGGTCTAGACACATATGTATCTTGGTTCTCTGGTGAGCATAATCACACCAAAAACATGTAAATGATGTTTATTAGTTTTTCTTTCTCATTCTTTTTTTTTTTTTAAAGATTTCATTTTTAAGTAAACTAGCCAGTGTGGGGCTCGGTCTTACATCCCCAAGATCAAGAGTCCCTTGCTCCACTGACTGAGTCAGCCAGGTGCCCTGGTTCTATTTTTCAATAGAGACTTAATTATGTCAGTATATATCTCAGTATAAGCATATAGCTGGCAAGAGCTAATTTCCTTATCTTAGAGGAGGAAGGTGGAATGGGGAGTGACTGCTGAGGGTGTGGGGGATTTTTTGGGGAGAGTGAAAATATTCTGGAATTAGTGGTAATGAACTGTGCAGCTTTGTGATGATACCAAAAACTCACTGAACTATATACATGGTTTTATTTTTTTTTTTTTTTTTTTTTTTTAAAGATTTATTTATTTGTTTATTTGACAGAGAGAAATCACAAGTAGTAGGAGAGGCAGGCAGAGAGAGAGAGAGGGAAGCAGGCTCCCTGATGAGCAGAGAGCCCGACGCGGGACTCGATCCCAGGACCCTGAGATCATGACCTGAGCCGAAGGCAGCGGCTTAACCCACTGAGCCACCCAGGCGCCCTATACATGGTTTTAAAGAGTAATTTTTATGGCCTATGAATTAAATCTCAAAAAAAAAAAAAATGAGGAAGAAAACAACCCTCTCCAAATAATCATGTCCTCCAATAAATTCTTTATTCCCCTTTTTCTGAAAATAATACTGTGCCCTCTGACCTCCCTTAGCTCTTTGTCAGTTACCTCCTCTTGAATTCTTCCTCCCTCCCCAGTAGATGCTGAGCATCAGAAGAGAGGAATCTAGAGGTTCTCTAGATTATATCCTTAATGGTGTTTATTTCATATTACATACCTGTTGAGTGTTCAGAAAATAAATGCTGAATTTAAGAATAAAGTTGTAGGCGCCTACGTAGCTCAGTGGGTTAAGCCTCTGCCTTTGGCTCAGGTCATGATCAGGTTGTGATCCTCAGGGTCCTGGGATCAAGCCCCACATCAGGCTCTCTGCTCAGCAGGGAGCCTGCTTTCTCCGCCCCCCTCCCCCATCTCTCTGCCTACTTGTGATCTGTCTGTCAAATAAAAAACCCTTAAAAAAATTAAAGTTAAAATGAAATTAAATTTAATTTAATTAAAGTAAAAATTAAGTTGTAAATTAGCCAGGTTACCAAAAAACTCTTCCGTCTGAATCTGCTTCAATAAAAAGTTGTAAACAGTTGCCACACACATAACAAAAAGTGTAATTTTAATGGAATAAAACTAGTGCCTAATTGCGTTCTCCTCCCCAAGCTTTTCAGTCTTAGAATGTGGGACCCTATATAGTATGGACTTGCTGAACCTGTGTTTTCTCTTTGCCCCCGTGGGCATTCAGAGCTTCGTATTTTGCGTGGGTAGCTCATAGTGTTGCTGCAGATCCATCTCAAAATAGTTCTCTAATCCTAACAGTGAGAATAGACCCAGATAGTGTTGGTTTTCATAAACTGCGGTGCCAGGAATGTGGCCAAAAATGAGAGAAACTTGAGATGAAACAATAACTTATGACTACGGAAGTAAGATGGGAACATGAATCAAGTAGTTATCTAGCTAGCTCCCAAGTTCTATGGAAGAAGAACCAAATTGAAGAGATATAAGGGAAAGTGGAATTAGAAATAAGGGTATTTAAACATAAATACCATGGTATTCCCATGACATTAAGGCCAAGAGACAACAATGCAAGAGATTATTTGAATCATATGAAAACACACATACCAACAAGGCCTACATACACCTTTTTTTGTATCAGAGGTCAGCATAGTAATGTTGAAAGAAAGAAATGGGGAAAATGACTTGGCAACATTGATGATTGACAAAAAGGGATTGTTCTTAATATACTCAGGAACCATAGCAAATGGCATTAGGAGAACACTTTCAGTTACAAGAAATAGAAACGCAGCTCAAATAGGAAAAAGTGAGGGGAAAGGAGCAGAAGAAAGAAATGGGAGATCTGGGTAATTACTTGGGAAAAAATACTCAGTCTCACCAATAATTGACAATACAGTGACTTAGAAAGAGAAAGGCATTTCAGAGAACTCCTTTACATGCCTATTCTGTTTCAATGATTGACTAAGTATCAGAAAACATGGTCTAATTAGCCTTCTGTAGCCTGTGGTGTAGGTTTTCTTGGGATCCTTTTCAAATTAGAACTGCATTATTAAAGCAGGAATTTAATTTAGGGAACAACATGAGGACAGTGTGCTCCGACTAGATTGCTACTGGGAGCTCCTTGTGCCAAGAATAAAGGTTGTCCCTGTCACTGAACAGTACTATTACTGATCGTAATTTTTTTTTTTATTTTTTTTTATTTTTTTTTTAAAGATTTTATTTATTTATTTGACAGAGAGAGATCACAAGTAGGCAGAGAGGCAGGCAGAGAGAGATAGAGGAGGAAGCAGGCTCCCTGCTGAGCAGAGAGCCCGATGTGGGACTCGATCCCAGGACCCTGAGATCATGACCTGAGCTGAAGGCAGCAGCTTAACCCACTGAGCCACTCAGGCGCCCACTGATCGTAATTTTTATTACGAATATTAGAATAATAACCTCATTTACATGACGTAATTAAAAGGAATGAATTAAAAATAAAAGGAATGAATTTTAGGGGCTCTTGGGTGGCTCAGTCAGTTAAGCGTCCAGCTTTTGATCTCAGCTCTTGTCTCGATCTTAGGGTCGGGAGTTCAAGTCCTGTGTTGGGCTCCACGCTGGGTGTGGAACCTGCTTAAATAAATAAGACAAATAAAATTAAAGGAATTCTAATCCCTCAGAGTAATTCATGTTCAGCATGGTGCCCTATGCATTATTTCAGAGGAATCAGCCTGTGCTCTCATTTGCTAGGAGAGAAGGCACGTGAACCTGCTTTATCTTAGCCCGCTCTGTGGTTTTATTCAGTTTACACTTTGATTCTACCTAAGGGATTTCACATGCTTGTCATATATTCAGTCTGGTCATTGTGGTTGGTATAATAATTTGTACGAACAGAATATTGAAAATTTTCTCATCTCAAATTAACATTTTCATAATTGTAAGTAGTGTGTCATTGTGCTGGGTAATAGGATACCAATTACTACTTTTACTTGAGCCTTTTAAATTTCTCTTCTTTGACGGGGCACCTGGGTGGCTCAGTTGGTTAAGTGTTTGCCTTCAGCTCAGGTCATGATCTCAGAGATTGAGCCCTGGGGGTGCTTCTCCCCCCTCTTCTACAGCTCCCACTGCTTATGCTTTCTCTGTGTCAAATAAATAAATATCTTCAAAAAAATAAATTTCTCTTCCTTCAGAAAAATGTACATTTAAACATTGTTTATGATTATGTGAGATTTAGTTCTGGAGTTTCTTTTTACTTCAGAGTAGGATATGCAGGTTATATCAATTTTTGTGGTGACACTAATATTTAAAATTTTTGAATACAGCTTTGAGTTTGTCTACCTATCTATCTCGTTTAAGATCCATGAAGTAGGGCGCCTGGGTGGCTCAGTGGGTTAAGCCGCTGCCTTCGGCTCAGGTCATGATCTCAGGGTCCTGGGATCGAGTCCTGCATCGGGCTCTCTGCTCAGCAGGGAGCCTGCTTCCCTCTCTCTCTGCCTGCCTCTCCATCTACTTGTGATTTCTCCCTGTCAAATAAATAAATAAAATCTTTAAATAAATAAATAAAAAAAGATCCATGAAGTAGCAAATATCCTCTAAATGGGCTGGCTTCTGTTAAATTAATGTTTTTCTTTATTTTTTTTAAATTAAAATTTTAAAAAAGATTTTATTTATTTATTTGACAAAGAGAGATCACAAGTAGTCAGAAAGTCAGGCAGAGAGAGTGCGGGGAAGCAGGCTCCCTGCTGAGCAGAGAGCTTGATTCAGTGTTTGATCCCAGGACCCTGAGATCATGACCTGAGCGGAAGGCATAGGCTTTAACCCACTGAGCCACCCAGGCCCCCCTAAATTAATGTTTTTCTCATTATAAAATATGCTTATACAGAATTTGGAAACTGTCTCAGTTGGCAAGAAAATAATAAACTTTTGCCTGAATGCAGGTTTCAAAGGTCACTATAAATTCAGATCGGTTTTGCACATAGCAAGTACATACTGATGTCCAGCTCCTTGGAGGGCTGCTGTGTGGCTTTCCCTGCACTTTGACCTGCGTCACTGTGATCTACCTCCTTCCCAGCTGGGCCCCATACTGCCTGAGGGAGTTGACTGGGGGGTTAGACTGCTTGGGAAGAATATCCCACTTACTAGCTGGGCAGCCTTGGGTAAATTACTTGCCTTCTCTGAGCCATCTTTTTCTTATCTAAAATGGGGATAATATTAGTACTTACTATCTCTTAGGTTTCTTATAGGGATTAAATGAAATAACACAACAGCCCAGTTCAGTGAGGAAAGAAAGCATATCTATGAAGTGGGGAAACAAAGCAGATGATGGACATCCCACTCTGGTCATAGCTTTCTGTAGGTGCCAGGAACCTGATAACCCTCACTGCTTCATTGCTTCACATGCAAACAAAGGCACTAGAATGCATCCGTGTGTATTTACATATGTGGCTCCCTACAGAGAGGCTTGACCTTTGCCTGTAAGGGGTTAGGTCAGCCTCTTGAGCTTCATTTTGCATGGAAAATGCATTCAGGTTTATTCCCCCACTAATCTGCGAGGATGCTGTGAGGCATATATTAACTTTCCTTGTAGGTATCTTTTACCTCACTAGAGGGAAAAAGCTAAGTTAATGTAGCCTAGAAATTATTAACGACAAAATATGTATGTATTCTGAAAGAAATCATGATTTTCTTTTTTTTTTTTTTTTAAGAGATTTTATTTATTTCCTTAGAGAGAAAGTGGAAGTGAGAGAGAACATGAGAAGGGGAGAGGGGCGGAAAGAGGGAGAATTAGACTGTCCGCAGAAAAGGGAGCCTGCCGTGGGGCTCCATCCCAGGACCCTGGGATCATGACCCCACTTCATAGATATGCTTTCTTTCAGAGGCTCAACCCACTGAGCCGCCCAGACACCGCAGAAACCATGATCTTTTAAGCACTAGCTAGGGCTAATCACCCTCTGAGTGATTTTTTTTTTTTTTTCTTATTTGAGAATGAGACTTTCGTTCCTTTAATTAAAGTGACCAGCATCATTATGAATTTATTGCACTAAATCTGTAGATTAATCTCAGGAGCCTTCGAGTTGTTTTTTTTTCTTAAGATGGCGAATGGTCTTTTTTGATCTGCATTTTATGTAGACCTCCTACTTAAAATGTCCTCTCATCTCTAAAGCTGAGGATACAGAGAGGAAGGTTCTAGAAGTGGAATGTTTTCCTTTGGAGAAATACCTATAGGAAGTGACAGGCCAGGTTAGGTCATTGGTCAGCATTCAGAGCTGAAGTGGAATCTGCAGAGTCTTAGCACAAAGAGGCAGAGATCTGAAATCCACCAAGCGAGGATTAGTCAGGTTCGGCCTTTTGATGCAAGTACTGTCTCAGCAAGTCACATAAGCTCCGAGCCTGGTTGTGCAGTGCGCTCGGTGGGAACAGGTCTGTCTCAGAGTCAGGAGTACTAAATGAGGTGTCTGTGAAGGGCCTCGGCACTGTCAGCACTGTACGGATCTTTACAGCGTGGGATTTTGTGAGCACCCTACCCGGGTACCCCAGTCATGTGTCGTCATCTGAATCCCTAAAGATCACGGTAACATGACCTCTTGAATAAATGTTCGGTTTGTCTCTGCTGTGATAACAGGCATTGTTCCAGATCGGACTGTTCAATAGAAATAGAGTGCAAATACATAATGGAATTTAAAATTTCCTAGGAGCCGCATTTAAAAACACAGGTGAAATAAACTTCAATAAATTTACCTTAGTTAGCTCAGTATATCTAAAATATTTTAGCATGTAATCATACAAAAATTACTAATAAGATACTTCACTTTTTTTTTTTTTTTTAAATCAGGACCTGGAATTCTGAGTACATTTTAATTTTACAGCACATCTTAATTGAGATTGAGCCCGCTGCAAGTGCTCAGTGCCTCCCTGTGGCTAGTGGCCACTGGGGTGGGCATCTATCCCCTTCTGTGTGTTGGGTTGTAGGAGTAAACAAGACACAGAGAGTTCTTTCCCCCAGAAGGGTTCTTGCATGGGGAGACAGACAAGACACAACAGACGTTATGTATAACTTATATATGTTAGATAGTAGAGATAAGTGCTATAAAGAGAATACGACATTGGGACGCCTGGGTGGCTCAGTGGGTTAAGCCTCTGCCTTGGGCTGAGGTCATGATCTCAGGGTCTTGGGATTGAGCCCCACATTGGGCTCTCTGATAGGTGGGGAGCCTGCTTCCCTCCCTCTCTCTGTCTGCCTCTGCCTACTTGTGATCTCTCTCTCTCTGTCAAATAAATAAATAAAATGTTAAGAAAGAAAATACGATACCAACTCAGGAGGAAGTGTGAGGGCTGCCTTACCTATAATACTCAGGGAAAAGCTGTTGGAGATGTTGATTTCTGAGCTATGGCCTGAATGATTAAAAAGGCAGAGCTAGGTTTGGGTGCCTGGGTTCCAGTCATGATCTCAGGGTCCTGGGATCGAGCTCCCCTCAGGTTCCACCCCCCCCCAACTTGTGTGCGTACTCTCTCTCTCCCCCTCAAGTAAATAGATTCTTTTTTTTTTTTTTTAAAGATTTTTATTTATTTATTTGACAGAGATCACAAGTAGGCAGAGAGGCAAGCAGAGAGAGAGGAGGAAGCAGGCTCCCCGCTGAGCAGAGAGCCCGAATGTGGGGCTGGATCCCAGGACCCTGGGATCATGACCCGAGCCGAAGGCAGAGGCCTTAACCCACTGAGCCACCCAGGTGCCCCTCAAGTAAATAGAATCTTAGACAAAATAAAAAGGCAGAGCTACTCCCGTGAAAATGTGAGTGATGTTGCCTCTAGTCAGCGGGAACTGCAGATATAAGGCCCCATGATGGGATGTTCTCCTCTTTGTACTTAAGGAACCAAGTGGTGTGGCTGGATTGTAGGAAGTGGGAAAGTAATAGACGAGATTGGAGAGGTAGACATGCTCTAGAAGAAATACAGACATAAATGCTGTGATAAGAAATTGATATTTTATTTTAAATGAGATGGGAAGCCAGTGGAGGGCTTTATTTATTTATTTTTAAAATATATTATTTATTTGAGGGGCGCCTGGGTGGCTCAGTCATTAAGCATCTGCCTTCAGCTTAGGTCCTGATGCCAGCGTCATGGGATCAAGCCCCGCATCAGGCTCCCTGCTCAGCGGGAAACCTGCTTCTCCCTCTCCCATTCCCCCTGCTTGTGTTCCCTCTCTCACTGTCTCTCTCTCTGTCAAATAAATAAAATCTTTTAATTAAAAAAAATACATATATATATATATTTATTATTTATTTGAGAGAGAAACAGAATAAGTGGGAGGCCGGGAGAGGGAGAAGCAGACTCCCTGCTGATCAAGGAACCCAACATGGGACTCAATCCCAGGACTCTGGGATCATGACCTGAGCTGAAGGCAGACACTTAAGGGACGGAGCTACCCTAGTGCCCCCAGTGGAGGATTTTAATAAGGGCACAAGACACACGAGTTTATAAAATACAAGTGAGATACTCATGTTTCAAAGCTACCTGATTTATTATATATCTCATTCAGTGAACCAGAATTCCAAACCTTTTTTTTTTAAACATATGTAACCAATATCTCTTTCCCATTTTCTTTTCTTTTCTTTTTTTTTAAGATTTTATTTATTTATTTGACAGATCACAAGTAGGCAGAGAGGCAGGAGAGAAAGAGGGGGAAGCAGGCTCCCCCCTGAGCAGAGAGCCCGATGTGGGACTTGATCCCAGGACCCTAAGATCATGACCCGAGCCCAAGTTAGAGGCTTTAACCCACTGAGCCACCCAGGCGCCCCCTCTTTCCCATTTCCAAAATAAACTTACATGCAAGTCAGCATGTTACCTGTAGACACTTAATGTGATCTAGGGAGAATGCCTTAACTTTTTCAAATTCCAAAAGAGCTCTGGGTGTTTGAATTAATAATTAAATTCTCGCTTACAATTGTTTTATAAACAAAATGCCTTTGAGGAAAGACAAATTGTGAAAACAGTGGATCTCCTACTGATTTTCTTCTTTCTTTCCTAACCCTTTGGCAGACATGTGCATTGCAATTGCAATTTCTCTTCTCATGATCCTGATATGTGCCATGGCCACTTACGGAGCGTACAAGGTAAGTGGCTTTGAAGTAGGGGGCTGGGCCTTCTCCTTGGTCCCTTACCCTTGTAGCCTGGGCAGCTACTTGTGAGAAGGAAAAAGTGATTCTCAGTTTCCTCTAAGAGCCTTTGAAGTTTCAGTCTCATATTATTATTCTGTGGGAAACCAGTGCTGTGGAAAACCAGAAGTGTTCATGGAGGCCTGTTGGTTAATCTCGTTGGTGTGGTTGACCAGTTGTCCTCAGGACCTGGCGTATCGAATGTCTTGTCTTCCTCTTCCCTTCAGAGGAAGAAACGATTTGTCTGAGTTGGGAAAAAATAACATTTTATGATACTGAACGCAACAACAACATCTTTTCTCTCATATTTAGCAACGTGCTGCCTGGATCATCCCGTTCTTCTGTTACCAGATCTTTGATTTCGCCCTCAACACCTTGGTTGCCGTCACTGTGCTTGTTTATCCAAACTCCATTCAGGAATACATACGACAGCTGGTATGTGGCCATCCCCATCGCTGTTCCCTTCAGGATCTGGTTGTGTACACACACACACACACACACACACACGAATTTTTGGGTTTTTCCACTTGCATCTGAGTTACCGATTAGAGTGTTATCTTTTAGGTTTCTGGTTTCTTAGAATGCTTTTTGGAACAACATAACTTCTTGAGGTTGATAAGGGGGCGGGCTGCGATGACTGTATTAGATGTACCTACGCAAATAATAAACTAGTTACTAATTCTTACTTTGTAAAATGTAGTTTGCTCAGTTATCAGCAGAGGATCGTTTTTTTGCCTCTGCTCTTGTACGGAGAAAGTGGAACTGTACTGGACACTGGTTCCCAAACTTATTTGGCCATAGAACCCTTTCCTGCTCAAGCATCTCTTTAGGCCTCGTTTTCTGTTAAATGTTCTTTGTGACCATCTGAGCAAACGTGGGTAACTGGGTATTCAGAAGCTGGGGGAGAATGTAATCCTCTATGCCTCTGTATCTCTCACCTTTGTTACGATTGTGACTGTGCCTTAAAATTTAATTTCTTCAAAATCTTAGCATGTTTCAAAGGGAGAGAATGTTGACCCTTTAGAAGTTTGCTTTGTTTGTGAGCATGGGGGACGGAGCAGGGTTTTTCTGGGACGGGAGGTTCAAGGCTGGGGGTTTGACATGACAGCGGAGGCCAGAAGGTCAGTGGAAAAGGGAGGGCAGGGAGGAATGGCTGCAGCCGGAGTTTGTGATCTCGCGGCTGACACGCCCAGGATGCGTATCCAGTAGTCAGCAGACCTAGAAGAGCCAACTGGAAAGCCTCTAATGTTCTTTGCTCCTTAAAAGTGTTCTTTCGCCACTGCTGTTGCGATTGTCATTCTTAAGCTATTAGCAACAGCTTCCCTTTGCTTTAGAAAACAGGTCTGTGTTTTGGTATCCTGTAGTGTCGAGGAAAAAAAATACTGTGTATGTCCCGTGTGCTACTCTGTATTCTCTCTTATGGTAGAGCTGGAGCGTTTCTGCCTGAGAGGGTTTCTATGTGACGGGCAGTAGGAGAATGACCTCAGTCTTTAAGCACTTGTGTTTTTATTCTGTAATGATGACCCAGTGCCGGGCTCCTCCAGTCAACCTTGGACATGTGGAGGAGACATGACCTCCCCATAGCCTGTCACGTGAGGGGCCAGGAAAGGGCGGTGCCGAGTTATGAGACACCAAGAAAAGCCCTGTGGTGGCCCTGTGACCCCTTGAAGCGTGTGTTGTTTGCTCCCTTTGTGTTTTGCGGAGACTTTAGAAGAAGCAGAAAGCATGGAACATGCAGGCGAGCCTGGAGAACTCTCAGATGGCTACCTCGACTTTCTGCCATACCCTGCTCAGTCACTTCATACTCATTGCTTTAGAGCCACCGGTGGTAAAATGATGATGTTGGTGATGCTGATAGCACAATATGAGTACAAAAATGAAATAAAATCACCATCTTTCATTTGTAATTACAAACCAAATCATCCAAGTGAATGTCTTCAGTGTGTTCTACTCAAAAATCAGTTTGAGCTGAAGGCGTGAGGCCCACGGATGATGAGGTTGCCTAAGGACGAAGGTAAAGCTGTGTGGACAGCGAGGCCCACTGACAGGTTGCTGTCTGAAGGGACGCTTACCTGAGGTTGGGGGAGATCACCCCTTCACATGAACGCCTGTTCTCCTCATGCATGTTCTTGTAAAATGCAGTTAAAATAAATTGTGCCTCTGTTTTACAGCTCTTGCTGTAGAAACTGTTCACTTTTCTGAGGGGAAGGAGTGTGGAGGTCTTTGTGGAAGGAGCCACATACTTCCACTTTAATCCCTTTTTTAAAAAATTAGACACAGAAACAGTATGATTTGTGTTGATCTTAGGAATTGACACCAAGTTGTTTTATTCTTACCTGTAAGATTAGCAGTGCGCAAACCCTTCCAGTCTGTAAGGGGAAGGACCAGTCCCATGAGCTGATCACAAAGAATGACTCAGATTTTTTTATCTCTTGGGGTTTTGGCCCAAAGTAAGTGGAGATTGAAAACCATTAGGTGATGTTGACCGTGGGGAGGAGAAGTTTCTTTCCATTCTCCTTTAACATTTGGAACCTCTTTGTTACATCTCAAAATACTGCTAATGTGGAGTCCAAAGCCGTGGATTCGATGATGAGGAAGAGGTTAGGGGGATGTGGCAGCTGGGGGTGCTGTCCCTGCACCACGCTCCCGGCCGGGGACGTGGAGGGCTTCCAGCGGGCTGTCCGGCCACTCCCAACCACAGGAGCTGGTTCGAGCCTCCTGAAAAAGGTTTCCTTTGACCTGATAGTTAATCAGTATGGCCAGATGGTAGGACTTGATCATCATCATTTTCTTCTTCTTCTTCTTCTTCTTTTTTAATGCTATAAATACCTATTAGTGTAAAAGATTCTGCTCCTTGAGACAAAACATCAGCAAAAAAAATGCTCTGTATGAATAAGACTGTTTTAATAGGTTTTCCCTCCTTGCCCTGTGCAAGCCCCTTAGTGTGGTCCGCCATTTGCGGCGAATCTCAGTGTCACAGGCGGATGGAGAACTACTGACTTCTGACTTTCTGTGCAGTAAGGAGGGCACAGTTACATTTCCAAGCCTCGCGAATCTTCTCTGACTTGACTTTTCACGAGTTACTGTGGAATTACGAGCACACTGGCCTTTCTCTACACACTGTCACTGTTTCATTAGAAGTGGGCTAGGAAGTGTGTAGTGGTCTTAAATAATAACTGTCTGCTTTAACTAATTGCTTTTTAATAAGCATATCTGGTTAATGCCTAAGGGGTCTAATCTGGAATGATTAATGAAATTTGTTAACGAGGCACTTTTTATTTGCAGCCTCCGAATTTTCCCTACAGAGATGATATCATGTCCGTGAATCCTACCTGTTTGGTCCTTATTATTCTTCTGTTCATCAGCATTATCTTGACTTTTAAGGTAAGCATGAAGATTTTACTTACAGCCTAGATACTGTTAAGTGTATTCATGAATGCTAAGAAAGTAAGCAAACTGTGTTAGTTCTTTATGTTGCTTTATATTTCTGAACTGCCTTTTGATTGCCTAACAGTTCCGTTTCTTTTATCTGTGTGAGAGAGAAATAGTAGCCACCTTCCCTCAGGCCAAAGGGTTACTCCAAAATCCATTTGGAGGGGAATACATTTACCACGTTAGGTAGTGAGTCGGATACTGCATTTGCCGTTACAATGTGTGCACATTGTTCTGTACTTTGTTTTTACAATGTAATACAGTCTTAACAGTGTTCTCTCACAATCTGGTATATGAATTTATCAATATTTAATAAATTACTTATTTTTGGACATCAAGACAGTTTCTGCTTTCTCACTCAATAGTGCTATTATTTTTTTCACGACATCTTTCACACACTTACATATGTATTTCTTCCAGACAACATTTCTTAAAATTAGAGGGTGTGCATAATTGGAGGGCTTCTTTTGGGGTGTCCAACAGCTCCCCCTGAGATGAGGTGACCGGCATCCCAAGAGCACTATTTGCTACGCCCTCAGCAGTTGAGTGCTGCTTCTCTTTTTCATCTTTGTGAACCTGATGATAAAAAACATCACTGCACTTGGTGCTTATGTGCAGCTACGAAGTAGAAAGTTTCTAAGTCATTACTATACTTTGAACTTTTAATTCCTAACATCTTTTGTTGTCTTTATGTTGGCCTAAAATTACCCAGTTCTTAAACAGCCAAGCTTTGATAAGCTCAAAGAAGCTGCATTTAGAGAGAATAGTCTTTCGAAGCAGATAATAGGAAGAGGAGCAAAACGATGATCCATAGGGAGTCGTCTGAGTCAGCATTTTTCCCATGAACTGAACGTGTTCCTACTGTGGTGCTCAGTGCTCGGGATAGGGGCGGATTTTATATGTGCATATTGAGGCTTCCTGCCTCTCCAGTTTGCTCTCCTCACCCCAACCTTCTGGCTTCTCCGTGGGCCCTTAATATGGTCCCTTGCCCTACCTGGCAAAAGGTTGCAAACTCTCAAACCCCTGACAATTTGTCTTCCAAAGGCAGACTTTTTTTTTCTCTCTTTTTTAAAGATTTTATTTATTTATTTGACAGAGAGAGGTCACAAGTAGACAGAGAGGCAGGCAGAGAGAGAGAGAGAGGGAAGCAGGCTCCCTGCTGAGCAGAGAGCCCAATGCGGGACTCGATCCCAGGACCCTGAGATCATGACCTGAGCTGAAGGCAGCGGCTTAACCCACTGAGCCACCCAGACACCCCTCTCTTTTCTTTTTAAGGCAGACTTTTCTTTAATTTCTGCTTGTTTTGGTCCCTCCCTCATGCTTTCAAATTGAGTGTATATCTTATTGCAGATTTTACCATTTTTACATGTAGGAGGGTTGGTTGACCACACCACACTTTCTGCCATTACCAGCGCAGAAGCCAGAACCTCCTAGTGCTCTTGTAGGCATTTTAACTTTGTAGGTGTTTTCCTTTGTCTTAGAAATGCTTTACCTTGGGATGTTGAGTCAGAGTTCACTTCTCTCACTGCTGTTTCTGTCCATGTGGCCAGAGCCTTGTTTGTTTGTTTGTTTGTTTGTTTTTTAAATAACCAGCAGTAATGGTTAAGAAAACATGCTGTGGGGGTGACTGTGAAGTTTGAGTGTATTAGTGGTTGAGAAGATGCATCATTCATTCATTTTTTTTTTCCCCCCCAGTAAATATTTATTAAGGGTCTCCCATGTGCCAGGCCCTGTTCTAGTACTAGGGTTAGGTTGTAAGAACAGTGTCTGCCCCGTGGTGCTTTTATAAATTGCAAAACACTTAATTATAATGATCGAATGAAAGGTACAATACAGACCTTTCTCTAGCCTGTAGGAGATACACCTTTGTCTCACTTTGTCTCACTTTGTCGTCACTTAATACCTGCTTACTAACCAGACTGCATTTCCTTGAAAAGGTAGACTGTGCCTTAAGTTTTATCATCGTCCTAGCGCTATGCTGATGCCTTGCACTTAGAGACATGGTGATTATTCATTTAAATAAATATGAGTCTACATGCTGTGATTGGATCAGTTTACCTGATGAGTGGCTCTTGTGACCTAAATTCCCGGGTACTGTTTGATAAAGTTTATAACCACATGGGTTCCTTAGGATGATTTGTCACTGCATGTTTATTTGGGAAACATACTAAATATTTAATTCTCTTGAAATTGAGGAAGATGACAGAAATGTCAAGAAAGAAAGAAGGTCATTGACGTAAGTTACTGGGTTTTTAGAGACAATAGGCCAGAGGGTTTCTTCCCCCTTGCTGTGATCAGTAAGTGAATGCATATGATAGTGTCAGGAACCCTTGAGAATGCTGGTTGGGCTTGTGAAGCCCCCGCCCCCAGGTGCCTCCCTTCTGCTGTTTAACGCTTGTGTTGTAGACATGCCAAGTGCAGAGGTCTCAGCTGGACTCAAAGAGAAGCTACTGCTCATGCTAAAATCATGGATACCTGTAGTCTTCTCACAGAACACATAATTTATGAGTATGTGCAAACATTTGTTTTCGTTTGTACTGAAGTTCTCAGAAAGTCCAAGGCTCTTGTTTTCTCAGTAAAGGAATGACAAGATTGAGTAAACTGAAGGTTTGAGTAAAATGAACATATTATGTGCATTGTTCAAGAAATACTCCCTTCCTGTCTCTCTTTTTGTCATTGCTGATACCCGGTTTCGGATTATTGCTGTACAGAAACATTTCATAAAGTACCATTTTACACATTTTCATCTTCACATCATCACAGAATATTTAAATATGAGAAATAACCACCATTAAGGATGAGTGCAGCCTGAGACAGCATTCTGAGTATACAACGGAATATTTTACCTCAGTCTTCCAAGAAATGTCAAAGAACTGTCGACAGGCATTCCTTTTGTCTTTTAACATCTTTGATATAGAACAACTTTGTTGCGATATAATTGATAAATCATAAAGTTCACCCATTTAAAGGGTACAATTCAGTGGCTTTTAGTACAGTCACGGAGTTGTGTGAACCCAGCTCTGTGGTAAACAGGGTAACTTGAGGGCATTTTCATGACCTGCTATTATCCCTCATCTTCATCACCCCCAGATCCCCAATACCTGACAACTACTAATCAACTTTATCTCTCTACAGATTTGTCTGTTGGGGACATTTCATATAGATTTCTATAATATGTGGTCCTCTAGGACTGGCTTGCTTTGACTTAGCATATTTTCAGGGTTCGTCCATGTTGTATATGTATCAGGATTCCTTTCCTTTATACGGCTGAATGATACCCACCCCATGAATATACCACATTCTGTCTAACTGATCATCGGTTGATGGACGTTGCAGTCACTTCCCCACTCTGGCTCTTAGGAATACCGCTGCTTGAGCATTCGTGTACAAGAGTGCGTGTGGGCACGCACGCGTTCCTTTCTCACGGGCATACACGGAGGAGTGGAACTGCAGGGTCGTATGGTCACTCTTTAACCCTTTGAGGAGCCACCAAACTGTTCTCCAAAGCATCTGCATCATTTCACATTGCCACCCACAGCGAACGAGGGTTCCGGTTTCTCCACATCTTTACATTTTTTGATAAAAAAGTGTAAAGTGGGAAAGGGATTTTGACGTCCTCTAATTCTAATCCACTCCTAGGTGCTCCGAGTGGAAGGGCAAGAGGCTCATAGTCTGCACGTCTCCCATGAACTTGTACTTTTATCCTTGGCTTTATTCTGGGCATTGATTTTAATGGTCTTCTCCGGATACTTTAGTATGAAGATGGAGATGATTTAGAGACCTCTGTTGACCAGAAAGCAAATTTATATGCTGTGAATGGTTTTTAAAAATTAACTTGAATGTGATTAGTTTAATCATATATAATCATGTAGAAGAAAAATTCTGAAGACGGAGATTAAAAATGTGATGAGAGGAGCACCTGGGTGGCTCAGTGGGTTAAAGCCTCTGCCTTCGGCTCAGGTCATGATCTCAAGGTCCTGGGGTCAAGCCCCGCATTGGGCTCTCTGCTCAGCGGGGAGCCTGCTAACCTCTCTCTCTCTGCCTGCCTCTCTGCCTACTTGTGGTCTCTCTGTCTGTCAAATAAATAAATAAATCTTTAAAAAAAAAGTGATGAAAAATGGGTTAACACATGGATTGATCTGTGACATTGAGGAAAGCAAGTGTTTGTGGCAACTGTGCCTTCCAGCTACATACTCTCCTGCTCTCCCGTGTCCCCACCACCACCGCCTACCATCTTGGGAGAGGGCGGCTGTGATAGGATAAGCTGCCAGAAAGTTCTATACCGAACATTTGTAATTGTAAAGAGTTCTTGATTTAGTAGAGTTACTATGTGCACTTACAAGTAGTAAATAAAAGTTCTGTAATACAGCTTTCTGTGGGGGGGGGACTGAAAATTGTCTGAAGTTTGGAAATCAGAGACCTAATAATCACTACTCATTTACAGGGTTACCTGATTAGCTGTGTCTGGAACTGCTACCGGTATATCAATGGCAGGAACTCCTCTGATGTCCTGGTTTATGTTACCAGCAATGACACTACGGTAGGTGTGAAGTCATTCAACCTGGAGATGTTCACACGTCTACTGTATGACAGCTTCTAGATGTTTCTAGGGTGTTTGCTCTATTTTTACATTGTTGAAACAAACTTATGAGCTGCTTAGTCAAAAGATTGATAGTAGAGTGAAATGTGTTTTATTTTCCTTAGAGGATATTAAAATGTAGATAGTTCATGTATTTTATTTAAATAAGTTCTGGCTTATTCTTTAAAAAAATATTACCAAACTCAAATTACTAAGCCAGGGTATAAAACTCTAGATACCAGTTCGGCTTAGTATGACTGCTGTCTGACTTGACATGTGAATTGGAACCCAGAAATTTGGTTGTAGAGCTAGAGAAATGAGAATAGCAGAGGTTGCTACATTTTTAAGTCTTGTTCTGTTCTTCGTTGTTCATACTTAAAGTTTTTAAACCTATTTAATATGATTATGGAAAACATGTCTTTACTGGAAGAGTCCTCAAAGTCATTCGTCCTTTATATAGATTATCTTAAACTGCCTGGCTCATAAGAAAAGTATAAGTCCTCTAGGTATTAACCTCTCCGTGTCCCATCATCTTTGTGTTCAGCACGGTGCCTGACAACAGTGCTTGGAACAAGTAGGTGCTCAAGGAGTGGTTAATGCAAAAATGACATATGTGGGATGGCGCTCGTACTGGACAGGATTGGAGGGATCTAGAACGGACGGCACGCATGGAAGGGTAAATACCAAGGGCGTGTTAAGTCTAAACCAGAACAGAGTTTGACATATTTGTTCTGTTTCTTAAATTGTGGTGGGTCACTCTGTGACCTCACTGAAGTCAGGACAGGTCCTGACTTGATTTCTCTGTATATAAAATGGGAATAAAACAGTTTCATTCCTTATATTACATATATGTGTACCAGCTGATACACTGAGAACAGTGTGGAATTTCTGAGAGAAAGCATGCTGCACGTGAATAGTTCTTCTTCGTGTTCACCCAGCACGTCCTGTGTTTGAGCAGTGGTTTAAGAAGAGGCTCTGCCACCACCAGGTGCACAAAGCCCAGCGTGTCAGACGCTGAGGGGGCTCTTGGGGTTGGGGGGGGTCAGTTCTGCAGAATCCTGTGTCCTGATCACAGTAAACACATGTTTTCCTTCAACCCTTTAAATAATTCCTCTTGGTCAGTAAGTCTCTTTAAAGAAATAGCTGTTTGTAATGATCACAATTTTGGTAAAATTACTGGCTTAAGGAACTTTTTCCTTCATTCCGAGTTTCTGGATATTTAGTTAGCTGTAAGTTTTTTTCCTGCCTTTCTTCCTAAACAAGAAATCCCAGGGTACATTTATTGTCCTGCTGATGTAATGAGAAATCTAAACCAAGTTTGAGGTTTTTGAGTCTGAGGAACCAAGAGAGTTGCTAAACAGTGAAGATGCATCAGAATGTCACCTGAATGTTGCAGTTGTGAGCCTTGAGAAGTGTTGCCGGGACGATAATGCCTGTGCCTCACACGTTAGTGTTAGTGCGCTGTTGGGCGTGGTTTGCTCACGGCTTTCTGAAGGGTGGTGTGTATTTTTAATGGAAGCCAGGTGGAATGGCTGAAAAGGTATGCATTGTATAGATAGACCTCCAGATCCAAGGATACTCTGACATTTGTAGGAATTGGGGTGCTGAGAGAATTTAAGAACCATGAGTAAATCCTTAAAGTGCACCCAACTTGGCTTTTTAGAGGAAGCTTTCTATTTTCTCCCATTGAAAGATTCAGAATTAAACATGGAATAACAGGGAGGTTTTATTCAAACTAACATAGATTCAAAATAGTTACACTTTCAACTGGACTTCCCTAGCTCCACTAATAATAGACTTTTTTCTTCAGAAAAGCTTCCAGGTTGCAGGTGATTTGGAGTCACTAGGATTTGGGACCATAGACTCAAGCCAACTGTGATGGTTTCCTGGTTTGTTGACAGGAGGGGCTGGGGAATTGTTTAGCAGTGGTTACTGGTCATTATCTTCTTGGTCATCATGCTCTACCAACTTGACATTTTTAAGACAGGAAACTGTGTTGCTGATAATGTTTCTACTTTCTCAAAGTTCCCAGTGAACCTTTCTTTTTCTCTGTGTATGTGTGTGTGTGTTTCTTATAGAAGCATATTCCTGGGGAAGAAAGATTTATTATTTCTCATAAGTAGGTTGTAATCTACTCCAAAATGTAGGCTAAATATACCACCCGAATCTCAGCTCTTCTGACAGTATTTTGAAAGCTTTTTTTAAAAAAGATGATGTTGTGCTTTTTTTTTTTTTTAAGAAGTCCTTATTATACCTAACATAATAACTCCTTAATAGCATAAGAGATCTATTAAGTGCTCAGATTTCCAGCTGTCTCATACATGTTTTTCTAGTGGTTTATTTTAAATAGGAGCTATGGGTCAATCTGTATTAATAAAGATTCTAATTTTTTGTTACGGAAACTAGTTCGTCCTACAGACTAGATTTGTCTGACTGCCTGTAATGTAGTCCTCTGTATTCCCAGTAGATCAGCGCTCGGATCTAGAGGCTTCCCACAGTCATATCCACCGCCCCCCCCCCTTTTTTGCTGCAATATTACTTTATAATTGGTCATTGGTTCTTCAAGCAAGAGGCAGATAATGTCTGGCTGATTCTGTCTTTGGGGATGCCAGCAGCCATGAATATCTAACACCTGGACTCAGTGACTCATTAGGGTTTGCAATATAATTACATGCCATCACTCCTTGTTCATTCATTAGCTGGAATACTTCTGTAAAGGGCAATTTTCCCTCATACATGATTTGCTTACACAGTGGTACTTGTGACCTGGGTGAATATACTTGGTTTTGTTATTTATCAGTTGTCCCAGTGGCAAGTTGGTCTGTCATTCTCTAATGGTGACCAGTGAAGGTTTTTCTGTTTGCTTGTTTGTTTTTATGTAACACATGAAGTCATGAAAAGAGGCCTAAGAGGAGAAGAGCTGGGGGTGTCCAATTGAAAAGTAAACTATCTTGATATATTTTACCAGTAAGCCTAAAGAAAACCATAACCTATTATTCCGTACCCTTTGAGACTTTCAAAGGGAAAAAAATAAAAGCTTTCTCTAAAAAGCTTGTACATTTTAGTTAAAATCCTTATTGATGCTCAAATTGTACTATCTTTGGGCAGTGGGCGCCTCTTCAGGTCGGCCCCCTGGGGTCTTTTGACAGAACCATGGCTTCTTGGCTGTCTAGTTGACAGGATCCTTGATGCTCCTCTTGTCCATTTATAATCCCAGACCCGGAATCAGCCATTTCTTCAAGGAGCACTGCTTCTTTTAGGTGGAGACCATATCTAGATTTCCAGGGTTGGAGAACATAATTCTTTTTAAGCAGGGCTCCCCATGTTTGAAGACTGCTTAGACTCGAATGAAAGGAGTTAATGCTTGCATTCCAACTTAAAAACTCTAAATATACCAAAGCCACACTCTGAGACCCCAAGTGGGGGTTGGAATGATCTAGTTCTGTCATTTTCGCTGGTCTTCATCGCTGTATTAAGATCCTTGTAGCTTGTAATAATGTATGCTGCTCTTTTGTCCCTGTCTTATTGGGAATCCACACTGACATAATAACATGTTGCTTTCACTTCCTATCAGATTCTAAGCCAGATGGCTTTTCTCCCAGGCTGAATAGTCTCAGGGTGACCTCTGTGGACGCATCCTCTGGGGGCTCTTGTTGGTAGAAAATAAATGTTCTTTTTTTTTTTTTTTCTCCTCTAAAAACGAACACATATTATTAGCCGGATATGTAGTTTCTCAAACACTACTGAGATGGAGGATGGATGAGTTACCAGATCCTGGAATCATTCCCTGGGTTAATCTAACCTCCAGTTTCCCAACCAAACCATAGCAATGCTTAAGACATAGGGGGCACACAAACTCTATTAGTTCATAATGCTCTATGATCTTTGGTTTTTTTTTTCCATGGTGCCCATAGGTCAAACGAAATACCTAACTGTCCATTGCATTTTAAGTAGTCAGGTCCAAACAACTTAAGAGTGGAAGTGAGTGTGATACCTGCCACTTCTTGCTGTGTTTTCCTTGAAATTTAAAAAAAATCCCACAGTGCCCCCTTGAGTCGCTGCATTCCGTTACAGGGTACCCTAAGCACCCTCCTTTTTGGACACCTTGGTAGAAATCACGCTCTGAATATATGTTATGTAATACCACATTCTCTCCCCGCCTCAACCAAAATTTGGCCCTAAAAGGAAAAATGTGTTAAATACCAAACATGTAGATTATAGAAACAGATTTTCTTCACATTAAAATTTATGCAAATCGAGATTTAAAAACTCTTTTAATCTGTCTTGCTAATACTAGTGAAGATTGGAATCATAGTAATACCCGGTATTTAGTTAAATCCCAGAGTAGGGAACATGATTCCTTTGGAGTCCGAGCACTCCAAAAGCAGCGAGATTACTATTTAGCCAAAATGGCATCTCATTGACTTGAGTAATGTAGGAAAATTCCTATTTAGAGATAAATAGGAAAATTTTAAACTTCGTAGAGCCTGTTGTGCCATGCCATTTTGTGGGTGCTAATCCAGATTAACATTACATACGGGTTTATTGTGTTGGTTTCAGAAAGTATTTTGCTGTGTGGCACCTTGCTTTGAGTTTGAGTGGTTGAAGAACACAGTTAAGAAAATGGCAGTGGGGGTACCTGGGTGGCTTAGTCCGTTAAATGTCTGCCTTCAGCTCAGGTCATGATCCCAGGCCCTGGGATCTTGCCCCTGAGTCGACATCAGGGCTCCCTGCTCAGTGGGGAGCCTGCTTCTCTCTCTCTCTCCCCCTCTGCCCCCCCCCCCACCTATGCTCTTGTCTTTCTGATAAATAAATAAAATGTTAGAAAGAAAGAAAGAAAAAGGGTGGGGGGAAGTCAATGACCCTGTGGAAGCCAGATTATCTCCCTGGCAGCCGGAGATTAACAAAAGGCTGACCTTGGGCTGTCAGAAAAGCCACAACACAAATTCCTGTTTGGCTGAGGTGGTTGGGGGTTGGGTGGGATTTAATAGTGATCCTAACAACTTTCAGAATTTGTGCATAAAAAATCTGCTGCTTTTTCCCCTCCTCCTCTTGTTTTTAAAAATCAGGCATTTCTGCCTAGGTTGGCTATGGTTAGAAACAGGTTCCTGACGATGGAACACGAGTCCCTTTATTCTCCCCCTCCTCCTCTCCGCTGTAGAGAGAGGTAAAGGGAAGGGAATAAACTAATTGCCAACAGGAGAGATTTTTAGTTAGACTTCAGAAGAAGGTCCTTCATGCTGGAGAAGCTAGATTGATGGCAAGATGAATCTCTGATTCCTGTCTTGCAGAGTCTTTTTTTTTTTTTTTTCTTTTTTTCAGATTCTTGAGGAATCTTGAGGATTCTTGAGGAAAGGTCATCACTTTCAGAAACAGTTTAAGAGAGGGCTTCCCCCAGAAGACGAGTTACTAGTCTGGCTCTCAAGCTCTCTTCAAGTCCTGGCCATTTCGGATTCATTAAACACACTTCACCAGCAACACATAACCTTTCATCAGACCTCTGCCTGTAGCAACCAGAGGGTCCAGAAGCAGTGGTGGGTTGCAGAGAGCAAGGTTGTTTAAGAAGAGGACTTTCTGTAGAGTTTGAAAGAGTAGCCTGTGGGTTAGACTCAGAAACTTCTGGCATACCACATACTGGAATCCAAAAAGGGGGTCTTACTTGTAACATTTCAGTGGTAGGTCTCCTTTTGCCTTGCAGCTTAATAGTTTGTATGATCTCTCCTCCTTAAGCTTCCCCCACCCAGCCTTTAATTTTAAAAGGCCAAGAGAGCTGAGAAGTTGATAGACCTTTGGCAAAATCTCAGAGAAGCAGAGAGAGCAATTAGACGATTTCCAGAGTTAAGGTTCCTGTGAGGATGGAGATGCTCAGGGTCTGATCAGGGCAACAGTTGAGATACTGTGAGGAAGAGGGGAAGGATTTGAGAGAGCTGGAGGAGGTAGAAATGAAAGTTGATCATTGAGGGGCTGTGGAGTGAGATGATTCTCAGGGGTATCTCTTGTGTATGACTGTACCTGAAACATAAAAACCCCTTACTCTGAGGCTAGGACAAGACCTTGGAAGTTACCTGCCCAGCCACCTTCCGGTGTGCTGTCTCCACAGCTGTTGCCGCAGATGCCATCTACCTGAGGGCTGAATAATTCCAGTGATGCTCTGCTTTTTGCATCTCTTAACACCTCCCTGGTCCATGGCTTTGGGAACACAGCTTTTCCCCATACACTTGAGTAGCGGTTGCCATCTGCCAGGATCTAAGCTGGGTGCTTCATGTAAATGAGCTCATTTTGTCTCCCAAGATCCCTTGAAGAAGGTTCTTCTAATCCCTATATACAGGAGAGTGACCCCCGGTTACTTCACAAGATGACAGGGCTCACGAGAGGCAGGAGGGACAGTGTGCCCTGAGCAGCCTGGCTTTTGTCTGTTCTTATGCAACCCCTTCCCCCTAGACTGTCGTCTGCTGAGGTGGCAGCCAGGACCAGGGCTTCTCAGCACTGGTGCCTGGCACGGGCATCCCTGGAGCGAGGAGTGAAGCAGCCACACAGCTCATTCTCAAGGAGAGTCGCAAACTTGAGAAGCAGTGGGACTTTTTAATTTCGCTCACTTACTTCTGCTTTTTCTTAGCACAGTGGAAGGGATGGGAGGGTGAATGAGGAGAATCGGAAGAAAAGCACAGGTTTAAAGGAACCTTTATAACAGTGAGGCAGCCGCCTCCTTCAGAGTTGTGCTGCTGAACAGTCCACTTCTGGTGACGCAGCCACCAGCATCCTGATTCCTGCTGTGTGCACACAGCTTGCAGGGGTGTCCACCTGCCGGTCCGAGCGGGAAAGCGTGGTGCACGAGATTTCCTCCTGAAAGCTCTTCACCTGCTTTCACGTAGTTTCCACGGTTTTAGCTGACATTATATGACATTAACTCTGCTCATACTGCTTCCCTCCATTAGTAAAATACAGCACTTTAAAAAACATCCCGGTCTGCTAGAAATTATCTGTGACCCATACCGCTTTTTAGTCCTTTAATCCAGCAAGCATCTGGAGTGGTCAGTCAACACATAGATATTTGAAACCTAAAAGTTCTGGAAGAACACTTCAGACAAACCCAGTTTTCCTTGTGACCTTGGATAAGAGGATATTAATTAATTGTAACCCTTCTATAATATAGCAAGCAAAAGTAACTTACAGTAGTTTTATGGTGAATTGAGGATATAGTTAACCTCTGTTTTCATTGTATTTTACTTTAAAACACGTACAGAAGTTGACTGACGTATCACTCATGTCCGCGGTAGAGTTCATACTGATTTTTACTCTAACAAAGGAGACATTGGATTTTATTTTTTAACTTAAGAAAATTTTCTGGGTATATATCTTAATGAAGCAATAAGAAAAATGTATAAGGATGTTCGTGCAGCATCATTTTTAACAGCAAAAGTAAGTATCAAAGTGCATTGTCTAATAACTGGGGAGTGGTTTGGTAAAACAAGGGTCCATCCCCTTGACAGAATGTCTTTATTGTCATAGAAATTATTATGAACTACAGACGTAGTAATGGAAGAAAGGCTTGTGATGTTTTAAAAAGCGGAATACGGAAGTTTGTATTGCAATTAACAGCTAGGAAAAAACCAAGCTCGTAGGCACAAATTAGATTGTAATAGAAAATTAAACATTGATTCATTGGATGCTGGAAATCAAAGCAGGAGACATTTCTCCCTTTCCACTGATGTGAGGGAGGGAGGGGGGTGTGTAGGGAAGGGGGAACTGGGTAAAATGGGAAAGAAGCTGAGATGTGAGGCAGTGAGCAGTTCTACAGCTGCCTTGGCAGCCTCTGGAAGGAATGGTGTAGAATTGTTAAGGAGATGGCGCGGTAGGTGGCGTCACACGTTCATGCTGGGAGATCAGGCTGGGGGACCGCTGGGGAAGCAGCTGGCGTGTTTTCCAGAAGGTTCCCGTGGTGATGCATGCCAGCCATTTCTTCCATCTCCTCTGTAGTTAAATTAAGTATCTTTATTTTAGAAAAAAGTATAGGCTTTTAAAGATGTATTTATTTAGATACAGTTTTTTAAGCATTAGATACTTAAGTGCTCAGAAGGTTCTTAACGTTCAGTCTCAGCTGCTGTATTATTTTGGTATTTCCAGACCAAATACCTCGCTAGTGAGTTTTTGACCCAATTTGAACTATTTGAAGTATGAGTTCTATATTATGAGTATAATCTATAAAAGAACTTGAATTCTCTGCTGAGAATTAAGAGAAATAATGACTTCCTCCTATAATACCAAACAAGTACAATTTATAGTAGTTTTGCAGTGAATTGAGGATAAAATCCTCTGTCTTGGCTTTTGGAAATGATTCCGTTGGCTGGCAGGGCTCGGCAGGGGGATTTCTCACTAGAACCTCCTAAAATCTGCTTACCTCATCTCCTGGTGGGTTGGATTCACTGGATACAAGATGCCGCCAGTTGTAAATTGCACCATTATTTTAGATGCTGTCGATTACAAGGCAAAGCCTAAATTTAGATGTTCAAGTGTACAGAAACATGTACCTTAGAATTTTAAAAATGCAGTTATGTGTATGTCTTTACTTATTTATATTATTGGTGAGGATATTTTACTTATTTATATTATTGGTGAGGATATTTTTCAAAGTTTGAAAATAGTTAAATCTAGATTCCTTAAAGATAACCCAGACTTTCTGTTTGTGATAACCCCGTGCCAAGTGCCCAAATGGTTATTTCAGTTAATTGTGAAGACTTGTGAGTCCACTATCTCCCCTTTGCTGTTAGGCGTGCATAAAGGCAGCTCCTCTAAACAGGCAGGTGTGGTGTGACCAATTTAAGACAAGCATTAATTTAACGGCTGCCTGTTTTAAACAAGATACATTGTGGACTGTTACGGGGTTTAACAAATGGCGAAGAAGAGAAAATTTTGACTTCCTGTGAGTAATAGAAATGGACCTTTGGAAGAGTTCCCTAAGTGCCTCTAAATGCTGAGGTGGTTGTAAGGCTGTGTAATTTCACATCTGACAGTAGCCTGTTTCCAAGGGCCAGATTCAGGGTAGTGCTTTCCCTTAGAACAGGCAAAAGCGAACTTTCTCTATAAAGAGCCAGAGAGTCAATATTTTAGGTTTTGTGGGCCGTATGGTGTCTGTCGTAACAACTCAGCCCTGCTGGTGTAGTGTGAGACCAGCTGTAGGTAATCCATACGTGAGTAAGTGTGGCTGTGTGCCCATCGAACTGCATTTATGGATGCTGAAATTTGAATTTTATGTAATTTTCACATATCACAAAGCGTTTTTTTTTTTCCTTTAAACCATTAAATGTTAAGAACTGTTCTTAGGTCGCAGGCCACACGAAAAACAGGTGCCAGGCCAGAGTTGGCCCACAGAGTTCAGAGACCTCTGCCTTAGTGGGAATTTCAGCCAAGTTTTCTAGGCATTTGTAGGACAACTATTTGAACCATCCCGAGGAATTTAATGGTCCTGGCTTTTGGCCTTGAAAGACCTCCGAGTTGAATTTTCCCCTCCTGCAAGTGAGTTGGCATAGAGCAGCCCCTAATCCTTTGGCTCTTGCAAAGGATATCTCTTTCCTGAGAAAGTTACAGTTCTCCCATATTTCTGATTTTTGTCTATGGATTTGAATCAGGCTTATATTTAACAAACTATAGTAGAAAATGAATATAAGAATAATTTGCTTGTAAAACGGTCACTAAAATTTTGTAAGAGAGTAGTTAAAGCTGTTACATGCATTGTCATTCACTTTTTTACAAAGATTTGTTCCATAAATGGTGGTTTTAGTTTATTGTTAAAAAGAATAGTACATACTTCCTTTCTTCTCTCTCTCTCTCTCTCCTTCCCCTTCTGTTCTTTCTTGTTATATCCATCTCTGTGTCTAGCTATCCATTCATGTATGGAATGAAAACTATATCCCAGTTAATTTCCATTTTGGCTACTTCTGGGTCATTTTAACACTTGGAGTGTGTCCAGTAGCACAGGCCATCTCATCGTTCCATAAATGCGTGGAATAGAGTTGAGCCTCCGTCCATGCCTGTACTACTATCCACTAAGCACGTTGCTTAGACGGTTATGGCCCCTGTTTATAGATGGAAAAGTAAGGGTTTAAGAAGTTAAGTGGCGGGCCCGAGGCGTTGGATCTGGGATGGGTAGACCCAGATGGTCTCCACAGCCAGGCTCTCAGCCACTACCCCTGTGGGCGCCAGGCTTCTTGATACGGTGGCAAAGAGGAAGAAAAGAGAGTGTGTGTGGGACTGTCTTATGACTGGACACCGGCTGAGACGGTCCTCCCTTCCCCATGGAAGAGAACTTCTGTTCATCAGCTTCCTCCACTAGCAGATAACCTGTCCACTGGTTCAGGCCTCGTCCGTTTCGGTTAGTGTGGTGTCCTCAGTGCCCACACACAATGGGACCCACGCTCATTGACGAAATGAACCAAAGTATTTAACAAATCGTCTGTCTCGCTCTCTTCTTGATCGCTGTCGGAGGAAATGGCTTAGGTTATGTGAACTAGATCAGCTCTGAGCCCGTATCCCCAACCACCCAGCCAGCAGTCATCCAGAGAGAGCACTCTGCGGGGCTCACTCCATTTCTTCCTCGTCACCGTGGCCAGTGAGCTGGGAGTCCTCTCTCAACTTGTTAACGTTTAGTCTCTTAGGTCTTTTCGGCTCTGTTTTCTCTTCCATTTTTTTTTCTCTCCGTTGCTACCAGATCGATCTAAATCATAAACCTGATTTGTCAACCCCTTATTTAAAAGTCTTTGGGGGTTCTGCCATTTCTTAACTGTAGCATTTCTTAGTGGTGATGTCCCCCACTTTGCTATGTAGATGGCCTTTGTGACTCGTGAGGTAATACTTAAAATAAGTTTACCAGTGGTTTTATGTTGTTTTTTTTTTTTTTTTTTTTGCCTTTTTGGTATATAGGAACAGATCTAGGATTACCCCTAATATCCGTCTCAGCTGCTTGCATTAAAAATTTTTCTTAAAACGAGAGGAGGGAGCAGAATTGTAACTTTGTCCTGCCAACTCTCTCTTACTTGTGAGGCAACTTCGAGGGACTGTTCATGGATATGTTGTGGCTGTGCTTTCATGAATACCGGACCCCTTGTTTCCCACCCCGTAGCTCCCCAAAGAAGACAGCACAAGAGAAGTCTCCATTCCCAGTGGTATTTTCTGTAGTTTTTCATATTTTGTGGGTAGAAAAGGGCAGTTGGTTTTGTAAACAGAATCTGTGTATGACCACAGAGGAGAGTTCTCTCACATGAGAATGTTACCAAAGTTCCCAAAGGTCCCCCACAGCCCCCCAAAATGGTGAGGACCACTGGCTTCTGTGAAAGAAGGGGCCACTTTTCTGTCCCTGCTTACAAGACCAGCTGGAATCATACCCATTGTTCCAGGCTCATCTCTGTAATGCCACTAAGGTTCTTAGCTCTCCAGACAGCAGACTGCCTACACCTTGACCTGGGTGCCTTGGTCTTTCATGACGCACAGTTTGCATGTGCCTTCCCCACCCCCCCTGGCTTGAGTGCGCTGCTACGCTGACACAGGGCACCCTACTCCATGTTAGGTGTGTTAACTCCCTTAGATCCTTAAACGCCGCTTGGAAGGAAGCCTGTGATGGTCTTCATTTTACAGATACGCAAACTGCAATTCAGGCAGATTCAGTAACGGAGGACCATAAATCACAGAAGACCTTTGAACTGAGGTCTTGTGTTTGACTGTCCACCACCATATTACCTCTAGAATTTGATCATGGCCACACATCTGCTGAGTGATAGAACTCAGATTTGAACACCCTTGTGACCACGAACCAGTTCTGAGAAAGGGATATGGAAATATAAGACTCTCACCTTCTAGAAACTTTTTGAAGAGGAGAAAGGTAAATGTATATTAGACAGTTAATAGTATAGAATTGTCAATAATTTAGTTGATAAATTACATAAGTGCTTCAGGAAAGTGATTTTATGTCTTGAGTTCAGAGGGCTATGTTATAATGACTGCCATTTCCAGTGTGATTCTTGGGACTTTTTTTTTTTTTTTTAAAGATTTTATTTATTTGACAGAGGTCACAAGTAGGCAGAGAGGCAGGCAGAGAGAGACGGGGGAAGCAGGCTCCCCGCTGAGCAGAGAGCCTGATGCAGGGCACGATCCCAGGACCCTGAGATCATGACCCGAGTCGAAGGTAGAGGCTTTAAACCATTGAGCCACCCAGGACTTCTTAGAACTTGAACTTCTTCAATCTACAAGGAATCTGGAAATCTGTCATCATAGTGTTTTTGTTCCAAGAATTTACTGTCCTGTAATTGTGTGGCATGAAGATGGGGAGAAGAGTGTTGTCGAGGCTGGACTGTTTCAGATCTCCGTCTTAGAAGTGAACCTAACTTGGGCCGTGGGTTGTTTGGGTTTATATGGAGCAACGTGAGAAAGAAAAGCATTCCAGGAGAGAAAAATCAGGAGCCGGAGTGGGATTGGTAATGAGGTGCTATGCCTGGGAGGTCTGGGAGTAGATCTGGTCGGGTAGAGGCAGATACTGGGCTGAGCAGTTGGGTAGGACGGACGAGGGTATGAGCAGCACAGAGGGTGTGGTAGTAAGTGAGGGAATTGCTCATTTTCCCATCGCACACGTGTATCCGTGGGGCTACTTCTGGGCACCATAGTTCTCTAGTTCCCACCAGTGCACAGGGTGTGCTGCATTGTGCTTTAATGTGGAGTTGGGAGCTCAGAGGACCGGAGAAGACTCTCAGGCAGGGGTGCGGCGGGTCCTGATCACCGTCTCCAGGCGAGCACGTTTCACCCGAGATACTAACTTCAGCCCACACCACATTCCCCTGTTGCTTTGTTTGTGTCTATACTGCACGGGGTCCAGACCCTGCCACCCTTCTCTTGCCTTTGAGAGTCACAAACCTGGCAAGTTGGCTCATCTACAGGCCCCTGCAGAAGCTCCTGTCATGCCCACGGCTCGCCTGCCAGCCAGCGAGGCAAAAGGAGCGATGTGGCCCTCAGCCTGCCCCCATCTTCAGGTTGAAAGTTGCCCCTGGATGACGGAGTCCTCTTCCCTTTAACACTGCCACGAGTACTCTTTCAGTTTTTTAAGTTAGTAGTCGTCATCTGTGTTGTCAATGTGGTATTTCATGTGCATAGCTAGAGCTCATGGTATTGAAAGACTGATTTCTCCCTAATTGCCCTGCCTGTCTCTTACCTCTCACCCCAGCAGTGAGCATCGCTCACTTCCTTTTCCTGTTTCTTCTAGTGTTTGCCTCTATTTTATCTTATTATTTTATTTGTTTTTAAAGTTTTATTTATTTGACAGAGAAACAGTGAGAGGGGGAATACAAGCAGGGCGAGTGGGAGAGGGAGATGCAGGCTCCCTGCCGAGCAGGAAGCCCAATGAGGGGGTCAGTCCCAGGACCCTGGGATTGCGACCTGAGCTGAAGGCAGACACGTAAACGGCTGAGCCACCCAGGCGCCCCTTGCCTCTCTATTTAAAAAAATAATGTCTACATTGCTATTCGATGATCTGTTCAAGATCTCTTTTGACTGCTTATTGTTGAACAGGATTTTACTCTCCTCCTCATGTTCTCCGCTTCCCTTGTCCTTCTCCTATCATACCAGATTCTCCGGTGCTGTCTTCAGTGTTTACCTTTGACAAGGCACATATGTATGGTTCGGTGCAGAGCTCTGGGATAGACATTCTCTTACATGGTGTTGGATTTTCCCCAGCAAACATTTGCCTTGTTTTTTTAGCTGCCAAGTTTTTTACCTGTTAACCTAAGTCCCCATCCTGTCTCTGTAGCTATGAGATCTGCCAACTATCTACTAACACTGACTCTCTCAGATCTGTCAGTTCTCCTTTCCTAGGGCTTCTCCTTCCCTAACCCAGGGTAGACGAGATGGCACACAGCTGTCATCCGGGTCACTGGTTTCATTTTAACGTACCACTTGTTAGGGTGCAGGCCAGCAAGCTGACTTCAGGTGCCATTTCCCACGTGCCTCTTCTGACCCCCGGTTTTGGACCTCCGAATCTCCAGGGATGGTTCTTTGAGAATCTGATGAAAGCTCTGAACACTCTTCCCGGGAAATAATTGCACAAACACAAAATTTGGCCTGTTGTCTTGTGAATGTCTGAAGACATTTGTGTAACTTACATGGAACAATTTGGATGATGTCATCTTAGCAACTATAGAGTTCCAAATAAGCCTTCGTCTTCATTGTGCCTAAGCTCTAATAGCATAAGTCCAACTTTAACCATAGTATCCAAAAATCTCCTATTTTTACCAATAAATAGTTCTTTTCTCTTGAGCATTTTTATCATTTCTTAGTATTTGATGGAATGAATTTGTTTTCCAAGCTTTAATCACTGGTGGATGTATGGCCAGTTGGAATCGCTTCTCTGTTAACATTTTGCAACCTTTGATATTAATTTCTTTCTCCCTCCAACTGTTCTATATATCGATGTAGCTAGGAAAATGAAGTTTGCTCTGGTAACACTCTGAGTATTTGTTGAGTTGAATTGAAATGACTGAGGAGTTGCCTTTCCCACAAGCACACTGTAACCGAGCAAGAGAACTCCCAGTTAAAGAGACACTCCAGACAGAGTCTAATCTTCCTAATGAACCGCTGCCTTCTGGGGTCATTGGCAAGAGGGATTTTTCCATCTGCAAGGAATAAAGTTACACTTTCACACAGTCACTCCATGGTTGAGCTCCTATTAAGACAGACTGCAAGGGATGGTACTTAGATTAGAATTTCATTGTATTGAATATTGCTTCAAGTAAAGTGGTCTGTGGCTGAGATTTGTAATGTGTCTTTGTTTGCCGACTCACTGAGTAGCTGCCACGTACCAGACAGTGACTTCCTTTTGCAGTAGGCTGTGACCTATATTCTTAGTCCTGAGAGATTACTTTTTAGCCATTCATTATGAATGACTAAATTTCGAAATGTGGAAGATGGAGTTTAAATGCCAACTTCTAAAAATGTCAGAATAATCGGATTTCAACCAGTTTTGTTGTATGGCATCTTAACTAGCATGTTCTGTCTTAATTGACCCTAGTGCAGTTTTCTCGGATTTCCAAGTACTTCATTGATCTTAGTAGAAAAGGACAAGAGGAAGTGTTTCCAGTCAGTATCGACAGCCTATAATAGAGGAAGTATGGTGGCCCTGATGGCACCAACCCCTTCCTTGAAATTGTCAATAATATTAACATCATTTATATTTTAAAAAGATGACGTCGTTTCAGAATGTAAAACTTATACTCCATTTGGACAACTGTCAGTGAAAAGAGCATGAGGTGCTGTGTGAAGGCCGTTCTTCAGGCTGCATTTAGTATGTGGTGGTGAGGAAGCGGAGACAGGTGAGGCGGTCACAAGCCCTGGTGAAAGGACAGACTCTTCTGTCTGTACGATGCCATACACCAGGCATCTTGACTTTGGGTAAAGAGTCCGAGGCTGTAGGATATTTGAGACAGAAGCCAATATTGGGATATTAAAATTCCGACATAAAGTGAAACTTTAAAACAAGTTTGAAGGGGCGCCTGTAGGGGTGCCTGGGTGGCTCAGTTGGTTAAGCATCTGCCCTCAGCTCTGGTGATGATCCCAGGGTCCTGGGATGGAGCCTTGTATCGGGCTCCCTGCCCAGCGGGGAGCCTGCCTGTCCCTCTCCCTCTAGGCCCACCCCCCGCTTGTGCCCGCCCCCGCTTTGCATGTTACCTCCCCCTCTCTCCAATACTTTTATAAATAATTAAAACAAGTTTGAAGATAAATTGCAAGAAGCAGTGACAAACTACCTAACTCAATGTGAACCCATTTTGACAAAAGGCAAAGCCTGGGTGGCTCAGTTGGTGAAGTGACTGCCTTCAGCTTGGGTCATGATCCTGGAGCCCTGGGATTGAGTCCCTGCTCAGTGGGGAACCTGCTTCTCCCTCTGACCCTCCCCCCCTCTTGTGCTCTCTCTCCCTCTCTTTCTCTCTCTCAAATAAATAAAATCTTAAAAAAAGGCAAAGTTACAGTACTTCTTTTTCTTTAAAAAAAAAAAAAGTCATGTTTAATCTTTTGTGTACATTTTGCAGAATCTTGAGTGTTGCATTTTGCTGGGGAAAGAGAATAAATTGGATGCAGCGGCTGATTTCACTCTCTTAAGTAGCTCTGCTGTGTTTGAGGGTAATCTCTCCAAGGGTAATCGTAGATATGAATCAGGTAATTGTTTAATGAGGCTGAGGAGCATAGTGCTGGAGCTCAGTCATGCAAAATTTAGTATTTCTAGTTTCGCTCACAGCTGTGCTGCTGGCTGTAAGTTACAGTATCTAACGCGCGCGCGCATACACACACACACACATACATACACACACACACACACACACACACACACACACAAACATACACAAACGCCAGTGTGCAGACTCCGGGAAGGAAGCTGTGGCTTTGTTGTAGAGAATGCTGCTGCCACACACTGGGTGAAGGGCCTTTGGGTGGAAGATGGGGCTCTGTTCATGCTCTGACCCCCGCCCCCTCTCACTGGGGTCCCAGCAGGCGCTCTGCCTTCAGACTGCCCAACTTGGCTGTGTGCTCACCTGTCTACCCGCAGCACCGCCTCGCCTTTCTTGGCCTTATCCCTCTTCTCCAGATGCCTAAAGTGTTCCCTATGTGTTCTTTGATGTCTTGTTCACACCCACGCATTGATCATGCCCGATTTTACGGCTTCGCCTCTGGTCCTCTGTTAATCATTCTTTCTGCAGTCTACTCTGTTCCAATGACTGGGTGGTTTCTGTCTCCTAATTGGACCCTTACCGGTGCCAGCGTCCTCTGCCTGCAATGCCAGGCTGCACTTGGCAGTCGTGTGCACGTACAGTGTCCCATGGCCAGCCCAGGCGATGCTTCACTCATTCATTCCACCAGCATCGGAGTTCTGTGCCCAGTACGCACTGGGCCGGACTCTGGCGTTAAGAAAGACTGGGCTTCAGCTCAGCAGGGTCTCCGAGACTGGGAGAAGAGGAGAAGTCGTCAAGTGGGTTAAAGTAGAGAGGTAGGAGTGGGTGTGTGTCTGTGCCTGGTATTGCTGGGAATAGCGGATGACAAAAACTTAGAACAAAAAACTTCAAACGTGAGTGTGTACCTCTGGAAGCTAAAAGGATAAATAAATGAAAACGCAAACATTGACAAATGATTACCGTTTTCAGTGTAAGTGATCTCCATAATTTTGTTCTTTTCCATTTGTGAATGTTCTTTGTCTTCGCACAAAGCACTTGAGGTGGGTAAGGTTTTCATTTATCTCATCTCTGAATGCCTGAGGGCAGGGACTGTCCTTTCTCTTAATTACCTTGTACCCACAGTGCCTGCTGTCTAGTAGGTGCCTAGTAAATGGTAGTTGACTATACTACTAGGCTGATGATACTGAGTTCAAATGCCCCAGTTGGTTTTTTACTACAGAATTAGTCGGTGTTTCCTTACGTTGCCAGTTCATGAACCATTCCAGGCACTTGTTTTTGTACTTGAGATGTGAACAGGAAGGTTGTCAGTCAGCACAAGTGCTGTTCCTCTTGAGCCATTTACGGATGGTATCGCCCATCTCAGGTGTGCATCGAGCAGTGTTAACTACTCTGTAGACCTCCAAATCTTTGGCATCCCTGTATTACAGGTGTAGAAATGGAGGGGCAGTTAATTACTCGAGGCTCTGCTGAGAAAAGGTGGCCGATCTCCCCATGAGTGGTTCCCATGGTCAGTCAGGTGCCCACCCTCTTCGTGTGCACACGTAGGCATCTCCCAGAAGCCTTTCTCCTTTCAAAAGACAGTTGCTTCCTTTCTAGTCCTAGAGACACAGCCCTTTGGCCCTGCAGGTACTTTGACATCCAGGCTCATGTGAGCAGGGTTAGAAAACCTAGAAGGGGCCAGAAGTCTCTTTCCACTTTCTCCTTTAAAAAGTCGTCTTGGGGGATGCCTGGGTGGCTCAGTTGGTTAAGCGGCTGCCTTAGGCTCAGGTCATGATCCCAGCGTCCTGGCATCGAGTCCCACATCGGGCTCCTTGCTCGGCGGGGAGCCTGCTTCTCCCTCTGCCTGTGCGCTCGCTCGCTCTCTCTCTCTCTCTCTCTCTGGCAAATAAATAAAATCTTATGTAGCCATTCATCAATTGATAGATGTTTAATTTTTTTATTTTTTATATATTTTTTTAAGATTTTTATTTATTTATTTATTTGACACAGAGAGAGAGAGAGAGATTACAAGTAGGCAGAGAGAGAAGGAAGCAGGCTCCCCGCTGAGCAGAGAGCCCGATGCGGGACTCGATCCCAGGACCCCGAGATCATGACCTGAGCCGAAGGCAGCGGCTCAACCCACTGAGCCACCCAGGCGCCCCGATGGATGTTTTTAAAAAAAAAAAAAAAAAAAAGTCATCGTCGTCTCGGGGCACCTGGCCGGCTCAGTCGGCTAAATGTCTGCCTTCAGCTTAGGTCGCGATCCCAGGGTTCTGGGATCGAATCCAGCATCGGACTGCCTGCTTCACACTCAACTCCTCCCTGCTCGTTTTCTGTCTCTTTCTTGCAAATAAATAAATAAAATCTTAAAAAAAAAAAATGAACAAAAACTGTCTCCTGGAAGTGTGGCCACTTGCTGGCGAGTTGAAATTTGGCACAGGTGATGACCAGCATTCCGTTCCGTGAGAGTCCCGTTGCCGTGAGAGCTCAGGGGAACGGGGGTGCACGTGTGCGCGCTAACCCGGGTGTCTGCTGTGTGTCTTCTCAGGTGCTGTTACCGCCGTGCGATGACACCGCTGTGAATGGGGCTGCCAAGGAGCCGCCGCCCCCTTACGTGTCTGCCTGAGCCCACGAGCGCGGCGGGACTGAGCACAGCGACTTCAGTTCTGGACGTCGGAGCAATAGTCCTTTTTTTTCTCTTCTGGGATGAGCTCTCTGAGCTTCGTTGTTGCTGAAATGCTCCAGTTTTAAAATGTAGACGTTAAGTGAAACCCTCTTTAGTTTTAAGCATACACTGTGGCTAGAGCACGTTGATGGACTCAGTGTACAGTCCTCTGGAGGGCGGCGCGCTGGGCTTCCGGCGTCCTCCCCGGGGTTCCCTTCCCAGCAGTCGGGATGAGCCCCCGCGTCAGAGGCCGGGAGTTCATCATCACACCTTCCCTTTGTGTTCCTTCTGTTTCGAGAGTGTAAAATAAAATGAGAATTAGATGATGCTTTTCTTAAGCCAGTGTTGGAGCAAACCCTTCACACCTTACAGAGCACGCGTGTCCATTGTGTGATTATTGCTCTAATGACGGAGTAGGTGTCCCTGTCTATATAAATAAAACGAGAATTTCCTGAAGATTCTTTAGGACTTAAATTCAGTGGCAGTTTTGTATTTGCTGTTCAAGGATTCTGTCTGCGGGCGAAATTGAGACCTTTCAACAATTCCAGGCAGTGACTCACAGCCGCTCTCTGAGGGCTGGTCTTAAACACCCACGGCTGGGGTCACGGATAGGCGGGTCTCACCTGTGTCACGGGAGAGGAGCTGATGCGTTTAGTACCACTTGGTGCTCCCTTTCTAGTTTATCATGCCCACCCTAGTCACTAAGGATTTATTTGCCTAAGAGTATGAAAAAAGATTTCCTTCTAATCTCCTTGCAAGGTATAGCATGCTATTTTGAAATTCCGAGTATGCCCAGTCATCTGTTCAAATGTAAAACGGTCTTCAGAGAAATGAGTAGAGGGGTGCTTTTCTTGTGGAATGTTCTTATCGCAACTACCGAATTTCAAGGTCATGTGTGCAAAAGTCACAGCTCTCCTGGTTTTCATTGTTTTATTCATTGTTGAGTGTGCTGTAAATGAAGGCTTTGCAATTAAAGTGAGATTTGCCCACATCTGAGAAAGTAACCTTTTGATTTTGTGGTGATCGTGCTTAGGGACCTTTCCCACTCACATGTGGCCATGCAGACACAGTTTGGCCCAAGGAAGCACCTTTACAACTTGTTTCTCTCTCTCTCTCTCTCTCTCTCTCTCACACACACACACACACTACACACACACACATTTTTACCCCCTGTTTCATTGCTGATAAAACCAGAGCATCTCAGGCCAAGAGAAATGGAGCCCAACAGACCTGAGCTGCTCACACTTCCAAACCCCACCCCTGCCAGGCTCGGTGTGCTCAGCTGTTTTGCATACGGTTGCTTTATGTCCATGGTGTACTTTTTTTTTTTAATAAACATATAATGTATTTTTATCCCCAGGAGTACGGGTCTGTGCATGGTGTACTTTTAATAAGCAGTTCAGACTTGACTCCATTCCAAGGGAGATCAAATAGAGGAGTAGGAGGGGGGGACTTTTGAACCCCTGAGACTCAGCCTCAGTGATTTCTTTTGGTGTATCTCATTAGTATTCTTTATAAACTCAGCCTAAGAAATTCTCTTCCTGGAAGCTTTGTGCCCATAAGAGTCGCAGTAAGTCGCAGTAAGTTAATCATTTTAAGAGCTGTTGGGAATGGAAAAGGCCTCTCGGACTGTTTCCCTGATCTCTGGAAGGCTCATAGGACATCACAGTTGCTTGCATGGACCTCCCTGTGATTTTCCAGCCGTCTGCCTGCTAATTTCTGTGTTCCAGAAAATGGCACATGGTTAAGTAGAAGTGTTGATTTTGAGTCTGGGGGCCGTCCTCTGAGGGAATATTGTTCGTGTTATGCTCAGAGCACACCACAAGACACCAGGATATCCTGTCACTCTCAGGTGTCCCATCTGGAACTGGTGAAGCAGCCTTTCCTGACGCACAGCATAACCCAGGCTGTGCGGGAAGGCCGCATCTGTAGTTCCTCTGAGTGATGACCTGTCCTCTCAGCTCCCCTGTGAGGTGGTGGTGTTTGGAGCCCATTCCATGACTCAGCAGTTTACTCTGTCTTTATCTCATTGCCAGTCCAGTTAAATACTTCTCTTAAAATTATTTTACTATTTTAAAAAAGATTTTATTTCTATTTTTTGACAGCACAAGTAGGCAAAGCGGCAGGCAGAGGGAGAGGGAGAAGCGGGCTCCCCGAGGGGGGGGGGCTGATGGGGGGCTCAATCCCAGAACTCTGGGATGGTGACCTGAGCCGAAGACAGACGCTTAACCGACTGAACCACCGAGGTGCCCTTCTTAAATGTTATTTATTTGACAGAGATCACAAGTAGGCAGAGAGGCAGGCAGAGAGAGAGGAAGCAGGCTCTCCGCCGAGCAGAGAGCCCGATGCGGGGCTCAGTCCCAGGACCCCGAGATCATGAGATCATGACCTGAGCCAAAGGCAGAGGCTTTAACCCACTGAGCCACCCAGGCGCCCCTTAAATGTATTTTAAATCCAACTTTAATATTTGACCCTCTTCCTCTGTTTGCTGTATACAGTCATTCCCTCATTTGTCCGCATGCCGGTATGCCTCTCGGTCACTCTACTGATGAGAGCGCCTCAGCCTTTTTCATCTTGACCATCCTCTGGAGATCCTTATGACTAGATCCTGGATGTTCAGCCCGGCGCCCAAAGGTGTGCCAGTGGACCCACCAAGAGGCAGCCCATGTGGGAGATTTTGGGGTCTGTTCCTTGGGCCAGAGAGAACAGGAAGCGGGACACCTTTTGCCCAAGATGTGATCTGTCACCCTAGGAACCGAGCTTCCATTGAACAAGCTGGGCAGATTCCCAGAATGCCCAGTCCTATGGAAGAGTTTTAAGACCAACAGACCCCCCCACCCCTTCCTGTACCTTCTTCCAACACAAAACCTCATGGCAGGATCTCTTCCACATCTGGTCTCCTCGTCCCTTCCCCCCGCCCCCCGCCCGGGTCTTACTAACCCCCTGAGAATGTAAAGAACCTTCCCTCTCCTGGCCTTTTTTGCTCCACCCTTTTTTTTTTTTTTTTTTTTTTTTTTAATTACTCCATCTGTTCTGGCCCTAAATATTTTAAGTTTGCTGACCCAAACCACACCTCATTTTATGTGTCTTTTCACTCTCAGTTCGTTCATCAACAATAACTTATTAGCAATGATCTCACTAGACCATCTGTATAGACACTGTCACCATTAGAGTTGTTTTCTCCATGGAGCAATGTATTGTCTTTGAAATATTCATCCTTGGAGAATAAAACCCTGCTGTGCAAACTGAGCATTTGTGATCAAGGAAAACTAATGAGACTGTGAAAATAGTTCCCATTTCTTGAAAAACACGTGTAGCTTTCACAACCCATCTAGAAACAGACTTAAATATCATTAAATAATATTGCTGCTCATTACATAGGCAGTCACTAATGGTCTGGAGGGGAGAGGGCAGGTATCTTTGCCAGACTATCAAAAGAGCTGCACAAGGGGACTGCCAGCATCAAATACGGGCTCAGCCCTCCCCGGGCTGCCACCTTCAGACCTAACATGTATCAAACACAGAGCCAGAACCTAGAGCCGTGTAAAATGGGTTTTTTGGCAGCTCGGAGTGGAAGGGAAGGCAAAGGGCTTTGCAAGGATGTCTCCACACCCATGGAATTCACTTAAAAGTGTCTCTGCACACTAGCCAAGTTTTCTGCCAAATGACGAGTATGGAAGCCAACCAGATCGGTGACCTTCCCAGAAGCCCACGCACGCCTTTTGCTGACTATAGCACCCAGACATCAGAAAAGGGAAGCTGTCGTTGGCCAACCTAGGAAAAAAATCACATCAAGGCAGCCGTCTTAGCACTCTCCCCTCATCAATGTGATCCTAATTAGCAAGAGCAGTTGCTGCTCCAGAACCCGGGGTTGGACTTAAAACAGAGTAATGGACTCAGGCTTGCTTGTTTTAGCCCAGCTCAAACTTAACACATGCTTTTTAAAAAGTCATTACAGTATACACACAGTTTTTATTAAGTGAGCATACGTATTAAGATGGGAACCTCTTTGGCTCAGCAAATAAAATTATAACCTCTCTTCTTTGGTGTATGTCAAGACACCCGGGGTCTGTTTCTCCAACAGAGCAAAGCGAGTTTGGAAGAGCACAGGGTGAGCCCAGTGGACTGGACATGGCTCGCCAGCGTGGTGGCTTTGAGCCACAGTTCTTCCAGGAAAGGCCCAGACTAGACGGGTCTTCATCTTGTCTGCCCCTTACTAGTCCCACATGTGGTATGGCATCTCAGCAACCCCTGTGCCTACTCAGAGCTTGGAAAGTCCTAAGTTCCCTGATTGCTGGAATCCTAGATACGGGACATCCAACCTGAAGAGCCCATAATGCTTCCACCTGTGGCCTCCACCTGCAGGAGCCCCCGGCTGTGGTAAGAACAAAGGGAACAAATGGATCTGCTCTCCGTGCCACCAGCCCCAGCACAAAGGACTCTCTGCTCTGTGTGGTGGCCTGTGTGAGATGTGGCTTTTCACCCAGTATTCATTTTAGCCAAAGGAATGTATTTGTAATTATTCTTTGTCAACTGTTTTACTTTCACTGGATGTTTCTTTAGTTTAAATTAAGTCCTTTTATTTATTTATTTATTTATTTATTTATTTATTTATTTATTTTTAAGAAAGATTTTATTTCTTTGACTGACAGAGAGAGGGAACACAAGCATGGGAATTGGGAGAGGGAGAAGCAGGCTTACCGCCTAACAGGGAGCCCAACATGGGGCTCGATCCAGGACTCTGGGATCATGACCTGAGCCGAAGGCAGATGCTTAATGACTGAGCCACCCAGGCACCCCAAGTTAAGTCCTTTTAAAATTAACATCTTTCGAGTCCCACATCGGGCTCTCTGCTCAGCAGGGAGCCTGCTTCCCTTCCTCTCTCTGCCTGCCTCTCTGCCTACTTGTGATCTCTCTCTGTCAAATAAATAAATCTTAAGGAAAAAAAAATTAACATCATTCCTACGTAGAGCTCCCTTTAATAAATAATGGGCTCAGCTCTAGCCCTGCTTTTGTCCTGCTCTGTCTTCTCTATCTCGGTGGCTTACTGACATGACCTATTCATTGTACCCCAAATAGAAAATTGGCGCCTCTCACCTCAAATCTGTTCCTGTTGACTTGCGTTTCAGCTGGTGGCCTCCCCATCCTCCCAGTCATCCTTCCAGTCATGCCACTTGGAGCGAAATCACTGGTCCTCTGTCTTGTTCTTCTTTTTCCCTTTCCCCATATCTGATCAGTCTCCAGCCCTGTGGTTTCCACCTTTAGATCAGGTGAAACCACGTATACCACTTCCTGAGCCCCTCCAGTGTGCCTTCCGTTCTGCTGAGCACTGCGCATGTACAAACTTCATCTGCATAGTACAGAGGAGGGAAGGAGACTTCTAAAGGAAGGAAACCAGTCCGAAGTCACACCAGTTACTGGCAGAGCCAGGGTTTAGATGCCAATTAAGGCCATGTGAGTGGGTGTTGGTATTTAAGACATCTAGAATCCCAGAATCCTGTATATGCCTCTCACTTCTTACTAACAACGGCTGACTTCCAGTTATTAAAATGAATGCATTCCAAGAAGGCAAACATGCCATGCAAAGCCATGTGAGCTCTGTAAACTTGGGGTGGACCTTTGTCTTGAGGTTTGCATTACGTAAGTAAAGCTGTCAGTTTCCTATTTAACTGGACTGGAAAGTGTTCTGCAAATACCACCTTTTAATTCTTACTATAAAGAATTGATTCAGGGGTGCCTGAGTGGCTCAGTGGGTTAAGACTCTGCCTTTGGCTCAGGTCGTGATCTCGGGGTTCTGGGATCGAGCCCCACATTGGGCTCTTGGCACAGCAGGGAGCCTGCTTCCCCCTCCCCCTCCCCCTCTCTGCCTACTTGTGATCTCTATCTGTCAAATAAATAAATAAAATCTTAAAAAAAAGTTTAGGGACGCCTGGGTGGCTCAGTTGGTTAAGCGGCTGCCTTTGGCTCAGGTCATGATCCCAGCGTCTTGGGGTCAAGTCCCATATTGGGCTCCTTGCTCAGCAGGAAGCCTGCTTCTCCTTCTGCCTCTGCCTGCCACTCTGTCTGCCTGTGCTCACTCTCTCTGACCACCTCCCCCCTCAAAAAATTTAAAAAATCTTTAAAAAAACAAAGAATTGATTCAGGCAGGAAGAAAGATCAGATATAGTGGACCTTTCACAGCGGTTCATCGTTTTAAGTGAGCAATTGCTTTTGAGGAAATTAGACACCATTTTAAAACTGTACTGATTTATCTTTGTTGAGGAAAATAACATACTAAGATTCCAGGAAGGGGCACCTGGGTGGCAGTCGGTCAAGTGTCTGATTCTTGGTTCCAGCTCAGGTGGTGATCTCAGGGTCGTGAGTTGGAGCCCCAGGTCAGGCTCCACGCTCTGTGGAATCTGCCTGAGATTCTCTCCCTCACCCTCTGCACCCCCCCCCCCCCAACTAAAATACATCTGAGAAAAAAATAAAAAAAGATTTCCGGCCTTCTAACTCAGACTAGTATGTGAGTGAGTAGAACGGGGTTGTAATTGTTGTACCATCTTGGGGTAATAGTTGGAGGCCTTGAGACTCACCTTCCTTCCCTGCCCCTGCCCCAGGAAGCTTGTGTCAACAAGCCTTTCCTGCTGGTCTAAGGAGAAGGAGACAGAATAGAGCAGTCCTTTCCCTTGGGGCTGTAGGCTTTCTTCTGTCTTACGGCTGCATCCCTGAAAGCCATCTTCCTTAAGCAACTTCACAGTGAATCCAGGTATGATGCCGGCACCAGGAAACATTGTAAACTTGTGGGCGTTTAAAAAATAACGTAGGTCATGTATTGTAAGGAAAAAAAAAAAAAAAAGCCAACAATCTATCAATCTATCCTTCGGATCTCAACTTGAGAAACCCCCTTCTGGAAGCTTTTACGACCCACTAGTCTGGAAGTGATTCACTTTACAATCTTCCATAGTATATCCAGTGACCAGCCAATGCACGTCTTAACACTGATTCCTGTTGCTATTCTTCTTTTTAAGGCCTAAATGAATTAGCCTCTTAAAAGATTTTGTTTATTTTAGGGAGAAAGCGAGAAAGAGCACATGTGCATGATCTGTGGGGCTGGGGAGGAGAGAGGCGGAGGAAGAGGGAGAAAAATCTCAACAGAATCCACACTGAGGGACACCTGGGTGGCTCAGTGGGTTCAAGCCTCTGCCTTCGGCTCAGGTCATGATCCCAGGGTCCTGGGATTGAGCCCCGCATCGGGCTCTCTGCTCATCGGGGAGGCTGCTTCCCCTCCTGTCTGCCTGCTTCTGCCTACTTGTGATCTGTCAACTGAATAAATAAAATCTTAAAAAAAAAAAAAAATCCACACTGAGCATGAAACCTGACAAGGGTCTCAATTCACAGACATGGAGAGTTGGCTGCTTAAAAGACTGAGCCACCCAGGCGTCCCTAATCTTGCTTTCCTTGTCCAGTTGGTAAGAAAACTCGAGTCTGTGTCTTTCTTCCTTAGGGTTCTGTCTTCACTGCCTGGTATTTGTCTGGCGAACGGAAGAAACTCACAAATAGTTACTAGAATAAGAATAAAATAAGCACACGAGAGAAATTAAAAACACCTGTAATACCACCCATGGCAATTTTTAAAAAATATATTTTATGTATTTGACAGAGCAAGAGAGCACAAGCAGGGGGAGGGGCAGGCAGAGGGGGAGGGAGAAACAGGCTCCCTGCTGAGCAAGGAACCTGGATCATGACCTGAGCTAAACGCAGACGCTTAACTGACTGAGCCACCCAGGTGCCTCCCACTCTCTTTTTTTTAAAGATTGTATTTATTTGTGAGAGAGAGCAAGAGAGGGGAGAAGCAGAGAGAGGGACAATCAGACTCTCTGCTGAGCACAGAGCCTGATGTGGGGCTCAATCCTAGGACCCCAAGATCACTACGTGAGCCAAAGTCAGACGCTTAACTGACTGAGGCATCCAGTGCTCCAAATTCTGGCTCCAGTGTGACAAATTCTGAAGAACAGCTCAGTGGGGCTCAGGCTCCACAGAGCTCTCTTCTCACAGAAGGGCCTGCTGGGAAAATATGTCATTCCTTCCTTTTTTTTTTTTAAGAGTTTATTTATCTATTTGACAGAGTTCACAAGTAGGCAGAGGCAGGCAGAGAGAGAGAGAGGCTCCCCTCTGAGCAGAGAGCCCCTTGTGGGGCTTGATCCCAGGACGCTGGGACCATGAACTGAGCCAAAGGCAGAGGCTTTAACCCACTGAGCCACCCAGGCACCCCGAAAATATGTCATTCCTATTGACCATGCAAGGGAACAGAGAGGGTCCCTCTTCCAGAAAAGCCTACCAACACAGCAGCTGCAGTTGTGTGTAATTTGGGGAGTGGGCATCCTGACGTCTAGCTGTAAAAGCTGTAAAGGTGATGAGTTAAAAACAACACAATAATCAAAGGATTGATCTCTGAGGAAAGATTAAAGAGCAGCTAAGATGAGAGGCTAGCTAATGCTCTACTTCTGTTTGAAATCAAAAGAAAACAGCGTTCTTAGGTCGTGATATTCTTGTGATCAGTTTCCTTTTACATGTGAGCTTAATTCAGTAGGGCTCTGAATGAAAAGGTAAATCGCTCGATGTGCCTCTCCCTGAAAACTTCTTTTCCCTTCCCAGTAGATCAGTGTATTGTTAAAGCACTCAGTGACCAAATATGAGACCCTACGGAACTCTGAGGCGTTGGGTGTACGTGGCAAAAACCCGAACAGCGGATGTGCCACTGACGTATGGTTGATGTGTTCATCCACTTCCTGGGCGCTTGGGATTTAAACAAACCCCCTGGAAGGCTACTTGTGATAAAGCATGTTTGCCTTTCATCCTTTATAAGAATATCACAAGTCTTCTAGTAAAGATGTGTGAGGGGGACCTGTGAGGGGGACCATAGTACACAAGTACAAAAGTCCCCACCAGCAGGCGAGTCCAGCAGTGGAAAGCAAGAGCCACAGAATAATCAGAAAAAAACAGGCGAGGAAGCTGAGGAATGGAGCAGGAAGCCATTCCTGCCTTCATGCGAGAGATGCGAGAGAGACATGGTTGCAGGAAAAAGAGCATTCTAAACAGGGTGTGCAAATGAAGAAGAGGAGCAGTCTGGTTCCAGAAGAAACCGAAATGTTTGCATGGAGATTCAGAATTGAAATGAGTCCTAAAAACTAAAACTTTATTAATATGTAACTCACATGCCATACAATTCACCAAACCAAAGGCTGCAACATAATGGTTAATATTATTCAGAGTTTTACAACCATCCCCACAATTTTTAAACATTTTCGTTACCCCCAAAAGAAACTCCATACCCACAAATGGTCACTCCCCATCCCCACCCCCAGCCTTCCCAGCGCAAGGCAATTTATTTCTCTCTACGGGCTTTGCCTGTTCTGGACATAGAATCATACAACAAGTGGTCTTTGGTGACGGGCTCTTACCCTTGGCATGTTTTCCAGGTTTATTCATTTTGCAGCATATATCAGTCTCTCATTCCTTTAGACTGCAGATGACATTTCATTTTACTTATCCATCCATCACTTGGTGAACATGTGGGTTGTTTCCACTTTTTGCCTATTATGGATTATTCTGCTGTGAATATTTGTGTATAAGATTCTGTGTGGGTATATACCTAAGTAGAATGGCCAGGTTATGTGATAACTGTATGTTTAACTTTCTAAGAAGCTGCCCAGATGTTTTCCACAGTGGCTGCCCCACTTTCTGTTCCCACAGGCAATGCACAAGGGTTCTAGTTTCTCCACAGCCTCAGCAACACTTGTTATTTCCAGTCTTTTTTCATGGACATTTGAGAAGAATGTGAATTCAGCCATTATGTCTTCACTTGGATTTTCTGCTCATTTCTCTCTCTCTTCTCCTTCTGAGACCTCTATTATGTTATTCCACTCAACGTCATTCCACAGTTCCCTTAAATGATCTTCAGTTTTTCAAATTCTCTTCTTTTTGCTGCTCTGTTTGGGTGAGTTACACTGCCCTGTCTTCTAGATTGTGGATCCTTTCTTCATCCAGTCTGCTGTTTAATGCCTCTCATGTATTTTCAGTTCAGTTATTGTATTTTTCTGCCCTGTGACTTCTGTTCGGTATTTTCTCCTTGTTGAAGTTCTCATTGTTATTCCCACATTCTTCTCCCAGATGTGGTGAGCATCTTTGTGACCATTACTTTGAACTCTTTATCAGGTAAATTACTTATTTCTGCTTCATTAAGGTATTTTCCTGAAGTTTTATTATCTTGTTCTTTCATTTAGAACACATTCCTCTGTTTCCTCATTGTGCTTGACTCTCTGTGTTTGTTTTTGTGTATTGATGAAACAGTCACCTCTTCATCTTGAAGGCATGGTCTTGTCTAGGAGATAAAACTTGTTGTTGAACCTTGCCCTAGCTTTTGGTTGTCTCTTGAAACTTTGTGATTGTCTGAGCAGCCTGATTTATTCTTGATAGGTCCCAGTTGTTAAGAGAACGCCAAGACCTGTAAGTGTTCCAGAGAAGGATCTCACTCAGCACCTCGTTTCAGGTTGACTGGAAGCTGTTCCTTCAGGTGGCAGCTTTTAAGGTTTGCAAATATAAGCAGACTTATGAGACCAGAATTGTTAATGCTGCTGGCCTCCGGACCAGGTGATCTGGAGGTGCTCCGTTGGTGACAGTTGCAAAAACTGGGGTTCCAGACAAGTGTATAAGCTGCTTGCTGGGTGGTACTGACAAGCTATAGTAAGGCCAAGTGAGAGTGTCCTCCCAACCTGCATTCCCTGAGAGCATTTCCAAAGCCTCTAGATGTGTGGTAAACCTGAAGCCTGGTCCGTGGGCGGATGTTCCAGGACAAATAAATAGGCCTTTTTCACAGGAAGAATGGGGTGTGTTTCAGTCTCCTTTCTGTGCAGTGCCCTGGGGCAGTAGCCTGCCAAGAACTGTCTCTCTCATTGTTTCGTGGCAGGGCCATAGGACGGGGCTGGTGCCAGGCAGGGCAGGTGCTGGCCCGCAGGTTTTGGTAGAACCGCTTGCCAGACTTTTTTATTACAGTCATTTAAGTGGGTGTGAAGTGATGTCTTGTGGTTTTGATTTGAATTTCTCTAATGGTAAATTATGTTGAGCATCTTTTCACTCTCATATTGACCATTTGGATACCTTCTTTGCCATAATGTCTATTCAAAAACTTTGGCCATTTATAAATTGGACTGCATTTTTATTATTAAATTGTATGGTCCTTTATATAGTCTAGGTACAAATCTCTTATTGATCTATGGTTTGGAAAAGATCTTCCCCATTCTATGGGTTGTCTTTTCTTTATCGTGTCCACTGAAGCACAAAAGCTTTTAATTTTGATGAATTCCAATTTATCTATTTTTTTCTTTTCTCATTTATGCTTTTGAAGTCCTGTGATCAGTGACTATAACTCGCTGAGAGCTCAGATGATGGTTAGCGTTTTTTAGTAATAAAATCTTTTTAAATTAAGTTATGCACATTTTTTAGACATAATGCTTTTGCACACTTCATAGACTATAGTGTAGATTAGCAAGTCAGGAAACAATAGATGTTGGCGAGGATGCAGAGAAAGGGGAAGCCCCTTTCATTGTTGGTGGGAGACAAGCTGATGCGGCCACTCTGGAAAACAGTATGGAGGTTTCTCAAAAAGTTAAAAATAGAACTGTGACCCAGCAATTATACTACTAAGAATTTATCCAAAAGATTCAAATATAGTGATTGGAAGGGGCACATGAACACTGATTTTTATAGCAGTAGTGTCCACAATAGCCAAACTGTGCAAAGAGCCCAGATGTCCATTGACAGATGGATAAAGATATCCATCTTTAATGGATATAGATGATGTGGTATAAATATGCAATGGAATATTACTCAGCCATCAAAAGAATGAAATCTTGCCATTTGGAATCACGTGGATAGTCATAGAGGGTATCATGCTAAGCGAAGTAAGTCAGAGAAAGAAATATACCATATGATTTCACTCATATATGAAATTAAAGAAAACAGACGAACATAGGGGAAGGGAAGGAAAATAAAATACGACAAAAACAGAGAGGGAGGTAAATGATAAGAGACTCTTAACTATAGGGAACAAAGTGAGGGTCGCTGGAGGGGAGATGCATGGGAGATGGGGTAACTGGGTGATGGGCATTAACAAGGGCACTTGAAATAATGAGCACTGGCTGTTACATGCAACTGGTGAATCTCTGAATTCTGCCCCTTAAACTAATAATACAGTATATGTTCATTAAATTGAATTTAAATAAACATTTTTATTTATTTTTAAGAAGATTTTATTTATTTATTTGACAGAGAGAGAGAGATCACAAGTAGGCAGAGAGGCAGGCAGAGAGGAGGAAGCAGGCTCCCTGCTGAGCAGAGAGCCCGATATGGGACTTGATCCCAGGACCCTCAGATCATGACCTGAGCTGAAGGCAGAGGTTTAACCCACTGAGCCACTCAGGTATCCCTAAATAAACATTTTTAAAAATATAATTTGGGGGGCACCCCAGTGACTCAGTGGGTTAAAAAATATATAAAAATATTTTTATATGCACTGGGAAAGCAAAAAATTTGCTCGGCTCCCTTTATTGTGCTACTTGCTTTACCGCAGCGATCTGGAATCACACTCACAGTATCTCTGAGTATGCCTGTAATTGATCTTCAGCAATGGTTCTGACAGTATTCTTCTGCCCGCATGCAAAGGCTGGCGCTAATGGTGAAGCAGTGCTAGGCAGGGCTCTCTCATTAGTCCTGCCCAGGGATGCAGAGCTGTCTTAGACATTTTGCTCTAACTGAAAGAAATTTTCAACTCTTTAAAACTTTGGTTATTCCATCCTCTTCTCAACCTCTTTCCCTTCTCATATAGTATACACGTAGCCAGTAATGTTCTGGCACTTTCTGTACTTGGGAATTGCTTTGTCCATTCTTGCTTTTAAATGAGTCAAGACATTTCCATTGCATCTTTTCAAAGACTGCTTTCCCAACAGAATTGGTCACTTTGTTTCACTACCTCTGATTTTTCCCCATCTTATGACTTATTGCAGCTCTCCCCGGTGCTTTGCCCTATTCTTCCCACTGGACTCTCTGTAGTGTTTCCCCTTCTGTTGAACCCTAGTAATAACCACACCCACTTATTTTCTTCAGCAAGAGAGAACATGGAAAAGTCCTGACTTCTGATACTTTTGTTATTCTTCTTTTTTTTTTTAAGATTTATTTATTTATTTGACAGTAGAAATCACAAGTAGACAGAGAGGCAGGCAGAGACAGGAAGGGAAGCAGGCTCCCCGCGGAGCAGAGAACCCGATGCAGGGCTTGATTCCAGGACCCTGGGATCATGACCTGAGCCGAAGGCAAAGGCTTAACCCACTGAGCCACCCAGGCACCCCTACTTTTGTTATTCTTGAGTCATTTTTGAGTTCTGTTAGCATCCTAGAGGATTCGGTAGGACAGACACACAGAGTCCTCGCCTGAGGATCTTGCAATCGGATTTCACACTGGACAACCAACGTAGACACTGGTTTATTAGTGGCATTGAGAGGAAGTAGTCAATTGAGTGTCACAGGAATGAGGCTATTGGCTTTTTTTTTTTTTCAGATTTTTATTTATTTGAGAGAGAGAGATAGCACACGAGTAGGGTAAGAGGGAGCAGCAGATTCCCTCTGAGCAAGGGGCCAGATATTGGGCTCCGTGCTAGGACACTGGGATCATGACCTGAGCTGACGGCAGACACTTAATGCTTAACCGACTCAGCAACCCAGGAGCCCCGAGGCTATTGTCTTCTAACAGCAGACTACTTTGTGCAATTCCTAGGTTTAAGGATGAAAGAAGTAGCGGAATGATGCTTCCATCCATAGCAAGTCCATATCCTCCACTCTAAAGGGGAAACTAGTCTCCAGGAAGATAGGCAGTGTTTTAGCTGTGCCAATATCCAGGAAAACAAGTCAGATTTCCACTAGCTCTTGCCTATGCATTGAAACTCCTCACGTCCTGCTATTATCTCTGGTTTTTGACAGGGAGACTCATCAATCTGATTTCACAAACATTACAAGGCTCTAAACTCCAGGCTCAGGCCATAGCAGCCCATTCCCCTCCACTGTGTGGCATAGGGCAATATCCAAAAACAAGCAGAAGGCCTGGTCCCTGCCCTCAGGAGCAAATGGCCCAAGTTCAAGATCACATATAAACATGTGAGTCCTCTTCAAAACATAAATTGTTTTCCTAAATAAAATTTTGACTGGCTATAGTTTTTTCCTGATCACTTTCATCTTGTCTTTCCAAGGTGGGGTAGTAGTTTTTTTTTTTATAGAAATCATTTCACCTGGGTCAAGAGTACCAACAGCTAGCCTGTCCTCAAGGAGGATCTTCTGGACATGGAACTGATTGTCCATGCTGATGGGACGCCCCAGAGGAAGCACTGCCTTGGGCTGGAGTACAAACCCAGCCACCACCTTGTAATGCTCCTCTCTTAACTTCCAGTCCCAACCGACTGGCAGCTGGCCCAAATGGGAAGTGTCTCCTAGGTAAGACATCTTGCCCTTCTCCTTGATGTGGGTGGGGGGAGGGGTGGTGTGCCAACAGTTTACATGGAACTCAAACGTCATCAGTTACTGAGAAACACAGTGTAAGGGAGGAGAGACCGCAATTCTATATTTCTCCTCACCCATTTAGTACAAGGTTTATTTTAGGTTATGGGTCTATGAACCAACCTGTCCGCTCTTTGGTTTCTGAACCCTTCCCATTTAATAGTCTCATTTCAGTCTGCCCTCTAGGAAGCAAAACAAAACAAAACAGAAACTCTTAATGTTTATAAGGAACAGATGAATTCCTATGTCAAAATTCTCTATGAAGTTAGTCATGATTGTGAGCCCTGGGTCAAATGGTGTCCCCTTCACCCCAGTCCTTACGCCACCATAGACCACATGTGGAGATAGAGAGCTGAGGTTGGAACCTGGTAGAGCTACCAGGTATAATGAATCTGGATGGCTATCCATTCCAACTAACTCTTGAACTTTCAGATACTACATACCCTCATTCTTATCTGTGGGCATACGATTGCCTGCATGAGAACTGAAAATCTTAAACTCACACTTCTTCTGAATAAGATTCTCTGTACATTAAGCTGGTAGCAAGGCGTTTGGCAGAAAAGGTAAATCTGGGTTCTCCCCAAGAGCCTCTGGTGTTATCAACTTGCATTCACCTAGAAGGTGACCAGGAAGTGAAGGCACTATATTTTCCGACTTGGTATTTCAGGACACTGAGCTCACTTACGCTTCATTTTTTCTGGCAGACCTGAGGATCATTCCACAAGGTAGAACAACTCATTGACCTATTTGACTTGGCCCCAGGAGTGCTTCGTACAGAAATTTCCTATTCCGAAGAATTCTGACAGAATTCCCTGGAGAAAAACACCCATTTTAGTTGGCATATCCTAGAGTCCCTGGAATCAGTTACTTACTTAGAATTCCTTAAAATTTGGAAGGATTTAGGAATAGCCATTGTTTTCTTGATAAATTACTGGACATACTGGTGTCTTGGAATAAGGCAACGCATTTTATATGCAAGTTTCCAGAAACTGCAACTCAACTTCCCCAGCTCCTAAGGGATTTTCACTGGCCCAGACTCAGGAAGAATTTTCTTCTGTGGGATCCAAGACCTCAGAGACCAAACATTTCCTGAAGACTTTCCTCTGCTTTCTGACTTCTACCTACCTCCTCCCAGAGACAAAGAAAGAAACCATTTCTGACCTGCACAGGCAGTCAGGAGTGCCCCGGGGGCCTAAGGTGCAGGTTAGGAGAACAAAGGAACATGAATCCAAGAATCTCTCTCTGCAATATGGCACAACGAAGTTGCCTGGTGGTTTGAGTATGTTAACCTGTCGCTTTATGACTGGAATTTTTACTCCCCGCTCCTGGAGCTTTTCTAAGGAATTGATTTTGTATATGGTGCTCATTTATATTCCAGAAACCAACTCGATCATAAAATAGAAGGGATGGTTAGGAATAAAGGCAGCCAAGAGCACTTAAATTATCAGACTCTGGCACCTCCAAAGGTTTTGAAATTCATTAGTTCTGCTGCCTCTCCCCCATAGCTTGTTAAAACCTGACCTGGGTGTGTTGGGTTAGTGGTTTGGGGATAGAATTTTGGAGCCATCCTTAGGAGATGTGCTGGCCTGGTGTACATTGCCCCCTCATGGGGCTAGTCAGGAGACGCATGTAGGGTGTGGAGCGGCACACCAGGCCCTTTCCATGCCGGGGTCCCCTCCTGTCATCTGCATCCCTCCGAAGTTCTGCGGGGACCTCTAAGGTCATGTACTCCCACCTTATAAAGTTGGAAATATCTTCCCGCATAATTACAAAAAGTCTTGTCTGAACTAGATTTTCTCTGCTCCTTCAGAGTAGGAACTTTGTTTCCTCTCTGTCCTGGCATCCTTACTCCCCGCTACCCCACCCCGGCCTGGTCTGGTCCCCGGCCAGTGGACGTTCTGTGAATAAGAACTGGCACTGGTGGGATGTTCTGGGCACTGCCAAGACAGGTCCTGGCACTTGTCACCAGTTATCCCCATTCTCACCACTTTTTCTTCATCACCATCATCGATGGATGCCTCCTGCAGATCGTGACCCCAAGTTCAGGACACAGTACCCCTGCCATGCCCCCCTTGCCTCAGGAGATGCTGTCCCTCCACCCCACCCCGCCAAGTCCCCCAGAGCCTCTGTTGTTCAGAGTCTGCGGTCCGGACCCCTGGAGTCCGCAGCCCGCCTGGGCTGGCGGAGGGGGCCGAGCGGAGCCGGGTGGCAGCAGGCAGGGCGCACGGCCAGGGTGCCCGGCTCCCCCGCTGCCCGCAGGGTGGGGCCGCAGTGGCCGCCGCTCCCTTCCCGCGCCTTCCCCATCCCCGAAGACGACACCCCTCCTTCCGCCCGGCCCGCTCCCCACCCTCGCCGCGGCGCCGCCTCCCCGCCGCCCTCCCGCGCTGGCCCCGAGCCTCGCAGGCAGCTAGCGAGCGAGGGGAGCGCTCTGGGATGGGACTTGGAGGAAGCGGCGAAGGAGGAGACAGCGGCCGAGGCTCGGGCTTCTTCCGCGGCTCCCGCCAGCGACCCCCGAGGAGAACGGCGCCTCCCCGAGCGGCGAGGAGGTCGGCGACGAAGACCCGGGTGGCTGCGCCCGTCTCGCTGCTCAGGCGCCCGCGGCGGCGGCGGCTGCAGGTGAGCGGGGCGCGCTTTCCCCGGGGATCTCCGCGCGGCCCCGCCGCCCCGAGGCGCGGACAGACCGGCCGACCGCCTGACAGACCGACATCCAGACCCGCAGAGCGCGGGCGGACGGGCGCACGCGGGCGCTGCCCCAGGCCTGCCTGCCCGCCTAGCCCCGGCCCCCGCCTGCGGCTTGGCGCGGCCCCTCCGTCCGGGCGCCCCCTCCGCCCGGGGGCTTGTGGCTCCCGACCCTGCTGGGCGCGCGCGGGTGGCGGGCGGCGCTGCCCAGACCCCCCAGGCGGGGAGAAGACTGGCCACTCTGGCCGGGCGAGCGGAGAGCGCTCCCTGCCCCGGGCGCACCCGCAGTGCCCCGTGGGGGCGCTGTGCCCCGCAGCGCGCATTCCGGACCTGGGCTCCCACGGCCGCGGGGACGGGGAGGCTGAGACTTGTTGAGCAGGCATCCAGTGAGATTTCTTTCTCACTGGCAGGCCAGATCGAATCGGATTCCTCCCCTCGGTCGGCTGGTATTTTCATGCCCTGTTATCTGGATTTTGTTCTTGGTTCTCCCTTGTCTCTCCATGTGGAGATGGGAGAAAAAGCGGGGGGTATTTTGTGGTAGTTGCTAGAAACCCTGGACAGTTTGGGGAGGAGACAAGGTGGCCAGGACTGGACGCCCAGGAAGGCAGCTTCTCGGGAACAGACACCGCCCCCCTCCCCCCGGACTAACCCAACTGACCAAGTTCCAAATTGTCATGAATCAGGGGGCCAGGAAGCATCTCCACCAAGTGCATTGAATGGGCCTTCCAGGAGAGGGGAGGCTTTAGGGGTCGGTGGTCAAGGTCATAGAATCTGGGATTAGCCTGCCTAAGTCCAAACCCTGGCTGGGAAGCTCACAGGTTGGTAACCTTGGAGTAACCCAACTACTCTATGCCTCAGTTTCCTCATCTGTGTAGTGGAGATGTTAATACCTTCAGGGCAGAATTAAATCCTCACCTTCAGGGTGAGGATTAAGGTCCTTAGAACAGTTCTAGACGTGTCCTAAAGCTAGGTAGTGAGTTCTATTACCTCTCTTTCCAGAAAAAGCAAGTTCTTATGAGCAGTACCTCCTTCCCAACTCAGGAATATAGCCTCTCCACAGGTACATGACGGGGACAGATAATCCACACGTGATTAACTGGGGTTTTTCAGTCTGGAGACCACTCTTCCACAGCTCTCCCTTCCTGCTTTCTAAGGGACAGCTTCATAAAACCATGTCAAGATACCACAGTGGGTTTATGGACAGTGGACTGGAAAGCTTCCTCTTAGCCCCCTGAAGCTTGGCCCCTTGGAATCCACTTACGAGGGGCACCCGGGTGGCTCAGTCAGTTAAATGCCTGCCTTCCATTCAGGTCCTGGGTTTGAGCCCCGCATCGGGCTCCCTGCTCAGGGGGAAGCCTGGTTCTCCCTCTCCCTCTGGTTGCTGCTCTGCCTACTTGTGTTCTTCTTTCTCTGTATGTGTCAAATAATAAGACCTTAAAAAAA
>NC_081559.1:159084481-159151604 GCF_022355385.1 Mustela nigripes
AAGAAGAAGAAGAAGAAGAAGAAGAAGAAGAAGAAGAAGAAGAAGAAGAAGAGGAGAATCCACTTAAGAATGCAGAGATCTATGGCTTTTCACTGTTTGTCCATACTTTTATTCCTGCCATGAGAATTCCACCTTAGGCCTTCCAGTTGCCAGGATTCTCTCTCTCTCTCTTTCTCTCTTTTTTTTTTTTTAAATAAATCAGGGCTCCAGAGTTCCTTGCTCCTAGCATCCAGACCCAGGCAAACGGGAGCCAGTGTGGCCTGGGTTTGCTCACTGGAGATGCCGTAGCAGAATTCAGCCCTTTTGGGTCTCCCTCCTCTTAGTCATGCCCTAAGCTCTCAACAGCAAGCACCAGGTATCTCTGTTCCGCAAGAAGTAGTTGTGATGAGGCCCAAGATTTAAAGAAAAGGAAAACAGATGATTGCTTTTTGAAAGATAGCAAAGAAATAAGAGGGTCTTTGGAGATTCTAGAAAGGGATCCCACAATTTTCCTGGAAAGAGCTCTGACGGGTGCCTAAAAGAAGGCCAGGAGTAAGGCCGGGGTGCGGCTGGTAAGGGGAGTAGAGACAGGCTCAGGTCTCAGGAAAAGCAGGCCATAGGGTGTGATGGGTGCCAATGCCGGCGGGCACCAGGTGGTGGGTGTGAAGCCGGGCATGCAGTGACAGAAGACATGCTAAGACTCAGGGGTGAGTGGTGGAGTTCAAGACCAGTCATGTGGGTCAGAGTTTCTAGCGCTTTCCCCCAGGACCTCCAGCCCTCTGGCCTGTGGCACTGTGTTCAAGAGAACGCTGTCTCTTGGGACTCCCTGTCTTTAGGGACGCTGGGGAGGGCTGCCCTATTTCACACGCCTGTGAGGTAGCTTGGGAGGGTCGTGGGAGGAAGGAGGAGGGAGGCTGAAGCACTAAGGAGCATGGAGCATGTCGTCACTGTTGCTAGTAAATAGCGCCAGAGAGGCCCTTCCAAGGGACCAGTTGCCACTTGGAGCTCCAGACTGTGAGGTCATCTTTGAACCCTGCCATGTGGCTTGGCAGACGGCCGTTATTGCCTTACCTGGCAGGACCCTGAAAGGGACTCAGAGAGAAAGGCAGGGCTGGGCTGGATTCCAGAGGCTTGGGCCGTTGTCAGAAGTTGGCGGCAGTGATGATGTCAGTGGTGAGGGGTAGCACGGGCACAGCCCAGAACGCACATTGATCTGGGCACCTGAGGGCCAGATTTGGGGACTTTGGAAGCCACAATTAGGGATACAGCAGGATTACTTTTCATGACTGTGTAACCAGCATTCTGATGAATCAGTAGAACCAGCACCCCAAACTCCCCTCATGCCTCCTTCTGCACACAGACACCAGAGTGTAACCACTACCCTAATTGCTGTGATGGAAGATTAGCTTTGCCCACTTTGAATTTTATTTTGTTCAGTATTTTGTTTGTAAATTCATGACGTTAATGCATAAAGTGGTAATTCGTTCTTTTCTCTTGCTGTATAATATCCCATGTATGACTTTACCTCAGTGTATCTGTTCTTCTGTTAAGGAGCATTTGGGTTCTTTCCATTCACAGTTCATTTTGAAAGGGGGTGACCACCTACCCATGTGTCTGTTGTTACAAACTCCATCCAACCAGCAGAGAGTAAGAAACATTGTATGAGGTTATGCGGTTGAAGGGTTAATGAGAGAGAGAGTGTGTGTGTGTGTGTGTGTGTTGGTGGGGTAGGTGGGGGGACTTGCAGAGGTCAGCATTATAACCCAGGGCCAGATAACATGGCTTTGAATGCTAAACTAAGGACTCCAGATTTTATCCTATAGGCATGTGGAAGTTGGAAGCTACCGGCTGTTTTTGGGCCGGAACATGATAAGCATAATAGTGTTTTGGGGAGATTGAATTCAGCACTGGTGCTAAATGGATTCACTAGGTGAGACTTGGAAATAGTCTATTAATTAGGACTGATGTTCCATTCCAACTTACAGAAAAAGGTGAAATAATGGCAGCTTAGAGAAAGAAGTTTATTTCTGTCTTGCATTCTAGAAGCCTGGAGGCGGTGAGTCCAAAGTGTGAGTGGGGTCAGGGACCAATACTCCTGTGCCTCGCTTTATCACAGAGCGTGGCTTCCATGTCTGTCGTGGGTCATGGTTCAATATGACTGCTGGGCATCCAGCCAGGATGTTCTCATTCCAGCCAGCAGGAAGGCAAAAAGCAAGGAGGTCAATCCCACATCCCTCCTTTAGGACACTTTCCAGAAGTTGTACATACCATGACTGTGGTCACCCACTGGCCAGCATGTAGTCACGCTGTCAAGAAGGGAGGACTGGGAGCCATGGTCTTTACTCCAGCCCATCACACATCCAGCTCAAAAGTGGGGGTATTACCAAAGAAGGAGAGGTAGGAAGATATTGGGGGATAACCACCAGTGGTCTCTCTGATGGGAATAAGGTCTAGGGCTGTGACTTCGGTATGGATGGAAAGGGAAGAGACATGAGTGAGAAGACATCACTGAGGGGAAAAAAAAATGGCAGGACTTGGTGCTTAAGTGCATGGAAGGGAAAATAAGATATGGAAGGAATGACCATATATACCAAAATATGAGGGGAGCCCCCCCCCGCCAAAATTACTCCTTAGGAAAGAGGAAATTGCCCTTTGAGTCCTTGCAAAGTCTCTCAAAGTACAGGGAATCTAGAAAATATTTTAAGCAAAGTGCTGTTTGGGGAAGACACACTAGTTCAAAATGTTCTCATGTGCTAGCTTTGTATACATCTAGCTAAGGAGCAAATTGACGCAAAATAAGCAAAACAATAAGCAAATTGACGCAAAAATAAACAAATTGACACAGATTTTGTAATTATGCTCGAGGGCACAATTTCCCAGTAGCAAGGATTGGGTGACGCTGGATACAATCCTTTAAAGAAGAACACCATGAGGGAGCAAGTGGTGGAGATATGGTGTCTTCATATTACGTGGGTAAGTGACAGCTGCTGGCCCGAGATAAAATGTCCAAGGACAGCATCATATACAGGTCTGGAAAGTTCTGTAGCTCAGATAACTTAGACACAGGTGGCGAGGTTGGAAGACTCAAAACATATCTTCACTGTTGACAAAATAGTGATGTTCGAAAGGCAAGCATTTTCAAACATTGTCTTATGGAACATTTTTAAGGAGAAAAGCCTTAATTCTAAAGTGATATATTATTTTGTAATTTAAAGCATTTTGAATAGGCATTTGTGACTACGTTGATGCATTATTTATTGTGACTCGATAGCTGATATTTTGTCTATATCCTTTTAAAATTATGTATTTAACTTGGCCAAGAAATTTGAGGGAGGGGGTCCTCCTGTCACAGGAGATAGCCATTGGGGTCACCTGTATTTAGACAAATATCCTATGTAGAGAAAGACATGAGCTGAGACTTTGGCAGTCGTCGGTTGTAGAACTGGGCCCGTTTGATTCAACATTTATTGATCTTTTGCTGTTCAATAAGTGCTTTTGTTCAACATTTGTCTATTTTCTAAGGACTTATTTATTAAATTCGGCCCCCAGCATGTGGGTGATACAGCAATGACCAGGTACGGTCAGCTCACAGACAAGGCAGGGAGACAGATCTGGTAGCAAGAAAAAGAAACCGAGGGCTAGGGCGGACAACCGACCCATTGTTCGGGTCTCACAGAGACATCAATCCTTCTTTGGAAAATTGGAGAACATTTTAGAGAGTGGGTAACACGATGAGCTGAGCCTTGAGGAATGAACGCAGTTTTGGTTAAAGTAGGGCTCCCAGGCCAAGGGGACTAGCGTGGAGGGAGGCACCAGCTATGACAAGAATCTGAGTTCCTCCGGCTGGGGAGATGGCAGGGATAGAAGGTTGGCTTTGTCCCTTAGCTAGCTCTCAGGGCTGGGAGAGTGTCTTGGAGAGTAGCATAAAATTGGGAACTCGTCCACTTCGCAGAAGGATTGTAGGGATCTAGTGAGCTGATAATACCCAGAATGCCCAAGGTCACTCCCCGGCACATAGTAGGCACTTAAAAAATAGTAACGGCTTACCCCCACCCCCACCTTCTCTTCCTGTCCAGAGACAGAGTTTACCACCTTGTAGGAAGTCATGCCCAACCTTCTTTAGATCGCAGGACTGTGCTGGCCTGTGGCCTGGTTTGGCTTGAGAAACAGGGCTCTCACGCCACGCCTCTCGTTTTACAGCTCACTAAAACCCAGAGAGAGAAGTCATCTCACTGAGATCCCGCAGGGTGTTCTAACAGGCCGGGCCTCTCCTCTCAAGGCCCACAGCACATCCTGATGGCTCTGCTGTGATTCTACTCACCGGACAGTTTATTTGGAATGGGGACACGTAGAAGAACCCAAGGCTAAGAGGGTCAGAGCAGTCTCCTCTCCCTTTTCCCCTACCCCCTTGTTAAAGCTTAATGAAAAGACTCATTGTCCCATGGAGAGGAGAAACACAGTTAAAAGTCAAAGCTGTTGTATTTTTTAAAAAATATTCTTTCCGTGCCCCTAAATGCTTCATGGAATCTGTTCAGATTGAATTAACCTCTGTTTCCCAGCACAACCATCCTCCTATGCCCATACATGAAAAGACCCGTTTCTCAAGCTTCAGCCCATTTCCCAACTAGAACTGGCGCCCGTCCTTCAATGCTCTCAGCTCTAAGTGCCCAGCTGAGCAACATTATGAATAAGGGTTCCATGCCCTGACGTCTTTTCTCTTGTTTCACTGTCACTTCATTTTTTTTTAAAGATTTTATTTATGGGGGCGCCTGGATGGCTCAGTGGGTTGAGCCTCTGCCTTCAGCTCGGGTCATGATTTCAGGGTCCTGGGATCGAGTCCCGCATCGGGCTCTCTGCTCCACAGGGAGCCTGCTTCCTCCTCTCTGTCTCTCTGCTTGCCTGTCCACTTGTGATCTCTCTCTGTTAAATAAATAAAATCTTTAAAAAATATATTTTATTTATTTATTTGACAGACAGAGATCACTATTAGGCAGAGAGGCAGGCAGAGAGAGAGAGGAGGAAGCAGGCTCGCTGCTGAGCAGAGACCCCGATGCAGGGGCTCCATCCCAGGACCCTGAGATCATGACCTGAGCCGAAGGCAGAGGCTTAACCCACTGAGCCACCCAGGCACCCCATCACTTGATTTTTTTAAAAAGGTCTATCTTGTCTATATTAATATTGTCCTACTGGCTTTATGTGGGCGTGTGTACAATATTCTTTCCCACATCCCTTTAGTTTCTTTTAAACAGCATTTTTGAAGTATAACTTACATACCGATAAATTTCATCATTTTTAGGGGACAGTTGAGGAGTTCTGACAAATGCATACATCTATGTTTCCTCCACCATAATCATGATATAAACACTTAATTTCCACCCCCCCCCCCCAATTTCCCTCATGTCCCTTTGTAGCTGATCTTCTCTTCCGACACACAGGACCCTGGAACCACGGATCTGCTTTCTGTCCTGTAGTGTTGCTTTTTATTGAATGTCACATGGACAGAATCATTCCAAATGTGATCTGTTGTGTCTGGCTGCTTGCACTCAGTATAATTATTTTAAAATCCAACCGTTAGTTGCCGAGTAGCATTCCATTGTACGGAGGTACCGCAGTTAATTAATCCGCTCATCGATACGTGGACGTTTGGGTGGTATCCTGTTTTTAGTTTTTATAAATAAAGCTTCTAGGACCATCTGAGTATAAGTCTTTGTGTGGATGAATTTTTGTATCTTTTGGGTGAATTCCGAGGAGCGAGGTTGCTGGTAGCAAGAGGAAACATCTCAGTCTCACCAGGAACGAGGAGTTTATCAGGATGCAGGATGTCTGGTGCTCAAACATGGGCGGTTCTGGGTAAACTAGGACAGTAGGTCACCTGTGCTGGTGTGAATATTTCACATATTTTCAGATGGGCTTTTTGTCTTCTTTTTATTGGGTTTATAAGAGTTTATACAGTCAGATATAAATAACAGATCAGAAATGTTGGGCAAATCTTTTCGACCAGCTTGTGACTGGCCATGCCACTGCAGTTTGAAAAAGAAACGTTTTAAATACTTTCAGATACTAGTGTTATTTTTAAGTTATGTATTTGTATGTCATCGTTCTATTATACTGGTCATAAATAAATAAGCATAAATGTTAATTTCATGTGTGTTAAATGGCTTAATATGACAAAACAACCATTGTGTACTTTATATTAATTGGTTTGATTGCATAATGATAAGAACAACAAGTAGTTACTGAGCACTTACTATGTGCCATTCACTGTTCTATGTGCTTTATATATATAGATTGATTTAATCCATACAACAACCAGGTCTATTTCTTATCCCCACTTTAAAGATGCAGAGACTGGGCGCCAGGGTGGCTCAGTGGGTTAAGCCTCTGCCTTTGGCTCAGGGCATGATCTCAGGGTCCTGGGGTCGAGGCCCGCATCGGGCTATCTGCTTGGCAGGGAGCCTGCTTCCTCCTCTCTCTCTGCCTGCCTCTCTGCCTACTTGTGATCTCTCTCTGTCAAATAAATAAATTAAAAAAAAAAAAGATGAGGAGACTGAGGCACAAAGAAGATAAGAGTAACCTGTTTGGTGTTCGATACCTAGAAGTGCTTAGTTCTGTGTTTTCTTTTTTTAAGTAATTTCCACGCCCAACATGGGGCTTGAACTCACCACCCCGAGATCAAGGGTCTCAGGCTCTAGTGACTGAGCCAGCCAGGGGCCCCAAGCTCTGTTTATTTTTCATTCCCTACCCTTCCCCTATCCTTAGTGCCTTCTGGTTAGTGATGGTGATCTCAAAATACAAATACCTCTTGAAATCAGCAGGAACCCCAACCACATGAAATTGTTTTTGGAAAATGCTAATCACCCACCACATCATGTTCCAAATGTTTGGATTTAAATGCAAATATGTCAGGTTGGAAGTGGGCCTAGAGAACATGTTGTATACGTTTGAAAATAAATAAAGGGGGCCTTGGTATTTCTCAGTTTGGAGGAGGGAGAAAGCAGTAAAGTAATAAATCACATATAAATGACATAACACACTTATAAAGTCACATAAAATGTGATGAATACCCAGGAAGCTGGAAAGTAAATAGTAGGTTTAAGACTAGAGAAAGAGGCACAATCTTCTAAGTGTTCCTTTTCTTGGAAAGAATCTCACAGTTAAAGCTATGAAAAGGGGCCAATCTAATTAGTGAAGAATTTAATCTGTTTAAAAAGCTGGGGGCTGTAGTTCTCAGGAATGAGCCCGTATGCCCCTGAGCCTCACGGCTTTATCAGCTGCATAACCTTAGGTAAATCACCTACCTTCTCTGAGTCACTGCTAGAATTAAATGATTTAATACACTTAAATTAAGCATTTGGCCCAGTGCCTGGCACATAGTAAGTGCTGTACAACCACTTGCTGTTTTTATTTATTTTTTTTTTTAAGATTTTTTGTATTTATTTGAGAGAGAGAGAGAGCAAGAGAGAGAGAGAGAGCACAAGCAGGGGGAGTGGGAGAGGGAGAATGAGTCTCCTTGCAGAGTGGGGAGCCTGATGCTGGGCTAGATCCCAGGACCCCGTGATCATGACCTGAGCCGAAGGCAGACACCCCGCCGACTGAACAACTCAGACACCCCCAAACATTTGCTATATTTTTAAAAAATACAGTATTTCCTCCTTTTTTTTTTTTTTAAAGATTTTATTTATTTATTTGACAGACAGAGGTCACAAGTAGGCAGAGAGGTGGGCAGAGAGAGGAGGAAGCAGGCTCCCTGCTGAGCAGAGAGCCCAATGCAGGGCTCGATCCCAGGACTCTGGGATCATGACCTGAGCCGAAAGCAGAGGCTTTAACCCACTGAGCCACCCAGGTACCCCCATTTGCTATTTTTAATATAATTTTAATGCATAGGGGAAAAGTGACTTAGCTGTACATAGCAAGTGTGCAAAACTGTGGACTTTGAAGGTTGACAGCCTGGGTTTATTGCCAGGTCAACTCCTAAAAGCAATCTGCTGAACAAACTATTCACTTATTTCCGAGGTGGGTTTTTGTTTTTGTTTTTGTTTTTGTTTTTAAGTTTTGGGAAATGGTCTTTGGCCTGGCCCTGCCTTGTTCCTGCCTCTGACAGCGAAACAGCCATGCCCTTTTTGTGAATTGTCTTCTGCGCATTTTACCAGCAGCTCATTGGGTTTTCTGCTAATCACTGACTTGGTAAATTGGCCTGCTTACCCTAGGTTTGAATCCCTGCTTTGCTACTTACTTTAGCTGTTTGACCTTGATCAAGTGATTGAGCTAGCTGCTCTGAGCCTCTGTTTCCTCATCTCTAAAAAGCAGAGGTAATCATTCTGATTTCTGCAAGTTAGGCATGAGGATAAAATGAAGTCAGTTGGGTGAAATTGCCAAGCACGAGATAAGAACTCAGTAAAGATTTTATATGCATGTGATGTTACTTAAATGTTGTTCCACCTTAAGTCTTCCCTCCTCCCCACCTAATTTATGTAAATTAATAAATTGTAAAGACACTCGTTATATGCGTAGAAAGTGGGAAATTTAAACCTAGTCTCAGGACATTGCCTTCTTCATGAGGTTTTGCCAAGCAGGACAGTCTTTTCTTTTAGGATTTATTTATTTACCTGAGAGAGAGAAAGAGTGCAAGCAAGGGGTGGTGGTGGCTAGTAGATGAGGGGCAGGGGCAGAGGGAGAGAGAAGAATCTCAAGCTGAGCATGGAGCCTGACGTGGGGATCGGTCTCACGACGATGAGATCATGACCTGAGCCAAAATCAAGAGTCAAGGTACTGGGGCGCCTGGGTGGCTCAGTGGTTAAGCCGCTGCCTTCGGCTCAGGTCATGATCTCGGGGTCCCGGGATCGAGTCCCACATCGGGCTCTCTGCTCGGCAGGGAGCCTGCTTCTTCCTCTCTCTCTCTGCCTGTCTCTCTGCCTACTTGTGATCTCTCTGTCAAATAAATAAATAAAATCTTAAAAAAAAAAAAAAAAAAGAGTCAAGGTACTTAACTCACTGAGCCACCCAAGTGCCCCCAGACAGAATAGTCTTGATGTCACTCACCATGTGGCCAAGTTCCTTTCTCGTCCCATGTGAAGCGTTGAGACTGGCTATCCTGGTTCTGACCTGGTTCTGACCCTGTCACTTCCCTGCTTAGAATCCTTCTGAGCCTCTATACCGCCTATGCCAATACAGAAAATGGGTAAAGGCAGTGCTGTCCTGGTAGACAGGGTTCCTTTGGTTCTAAGTCCCCTTGCTCCTGGGGGTACCTGGAGCTCAACTCAGAGTTAGAGTTCTTTACGCACCTGCGAGCTTCCTGCTCAACACTGGGTTTGATCCTATTCTCTGGTCCCCCAGCGCCTTTGCTCATTTGCTTGTCCCCACCTCCCCATGTGTGCCAGGCACTATGCTAAATGCTTCAGTTACATGTATTAACTCACTCAGTTAACTAATAGTATCCCATATTCCCACAAGGCTCGGGAGGTTAAGTAGCTTGGCCAGGGTCTTAAAGAAACAGTTGGTGAGTGTCAGAGTTGGGATTCAAAGCCAGGAAGTTTGGTGCCGGAGTCCAGGCCCTTGCCCACTGTGTACCATGCTGCCTCTTCACTTTCGTGTGGGGGAGGCAGGGAGGCTCGCTATGGGATGCTACCTTGTGTCTGCCGGACCTGAATGCCTTGGGAATTTATATATACTTATTTGGAGGATACCCTATTATCAGACTGAAGGAGTAATGGTACTTGGAATCTTCAGATATACTTTTTCCTTTTTCAAATCCAAGATATAGAATATGATTATAAACAAATGATAATAAATAACTAAAGAGAAACCTGAGGTTAGATTTTTTTTTTCCCCTGTCAAGTTTTCCATTCAGTCTCAGAGAGAACAAAATGATGAAAAATTTTCATACGCTTGCCCTGCTCAGAGTATTCAAGAACCTCCCAATGGAAGTTCCTTGGGTTCTTAAGGATCAAACACATAAATGACATGTTAAGGACAAGGGGCACGTTTGATACTGAAAAGGTGGCACAGCGGGTCTGCAGCGCCTAGAGTTCAAGGAGACCTGGAAATCTCACCCTGCTCCCTTCTCCTGTTGTGTCTGTCACAGCCTTCCCCTCCTCCTATTCTCGAAGATGGAAAAGATGCTGGTGGGCTGCTTTCTGTTGGTGCTTGGACAGACCCTTCTTCTCCTCCCCACTGAGGCCAGGGAGCGGCCCCCCTCGAGGTCCATCTCTAGAGGGAGACACTCTCGGACCCACCCCCAGACGGCCCTCCTGGGTGAGTGATCGGGGCTCTGCCTCTGAAGCAAGCAGGAAGAGGGGCTTATGGGCGGACCTCCTGACCGGGGATGGACACATGTCAGTAGGGAAGCGCTCTTATCCCTGGGTTTTGGGGGATGGGGTGGGGTGGCAGAGGGAGTAGATCTCATCGGCAATGAGGGCATGGGGTTCTCAAAATGAAATAGAAACCCTTCTATTTCAGATCCTTCCGTTTAATCTGAGGCTCATGACTTTTCTCCAGTATGCAAGGAAAAGATCTGAAAAGGTCAAGGAAAAGATCTGAAAAGGTCCTGGTGGTACTTCTCTGAACAAAGGTGTTAGGAGAGTTTTTAATTGGATTTGTCCAGCTAATCCATGTTAATAATGCTCCCCTGCATGGTAGCGTGGGAAAACAAGTAGGTGGGTTCATGGAAGGTGGGAGCAGACTCAGAAGAGAGATGTGGACACTGTGAATGGAATCAAGATATTTGGAGTAGAAAATATCGGGGTTCTCTTATGGACATGTTTTCTTCAGGTGAATTTTTCTCTTTCTGTAAGAGAAAGGAGAGATCCTAAAAACATACAGAGTGTGGATAAACGGAGCTGGTTGTAAGTACAGGCTCTGGCAAGCCCAGATGTGGAGGTAATAGGAAGGTTGGCCAGTGGAAAGAGAATGGGTTTTGGCATAGATCTGGTACTTACTACGTGCGTATACTTAGGCGGTATAGTCCCTCTGAGGTCAGTTTGCCATCCATAAAAATGGGAATGTTAATGCTGACCTTGGAATATTTTTGTGAGGAGAAAATAAGTTAAATGTAAACTCTAGGGAGGCAATGAGTGATAGCTTTATGACAACTGTTGTTCTATGAAGTTCTCGGAAGCTGTGTTTTATAGCTTGGTGGCCAGCTGGCAGAATTTGACCCCCTCTGAAGGCTATTGAGAGAAGCGCCCTACTGCCTGCTTGCCTCAGCATTCAAAATTATAATCAGAGACCAGGGGAACCCCCAAACACTCTTTTATTTTTTATTTTTTTAAATTTATTTTCAGCATAACAGTATTCATTGTTTTTGCACCACACCCAGTGCTCCATGCAATCTGTGGCTTCTCTAATACCCACCACCTGGTTCCCCCAACCGCCCACCCCCCGCCCCTTCAAAACCCTCAGATTGTTTTTCAGAGTCCATAGTCTCTCATGGTTCACCTCCCCTTCCAATTTCCCTCAACTCCCTTCTCCTCTCCATCTCCCCTTGTCCTCCATGCTATTTGTTATGCTCCACAAATAAGTGAAACCATATGATAATTGACTCTCTCTGCCTGACTTATTTCTCTCAGCATAATCTCTTCCAGTCCCGTCCATGTTGCTACAAAAGTTGGGTATTCGTCCTTTCTGATGGAGGCATCATACTCCATAGTGTATATGGACCACATCTTCCTTATCCATTCGTCCGTTGAAGAGCATCTTATTTCTTTCCACAGTTTGGCGACCGTGGCCATTGCTGCTATAAACATTGGGGTACAGATGGCCCTTCTTTTCACTACATCTGTATCTTTGGGGTAAATACCCAGTAGTGCGATTGCAGGGTCATAGGGAAGCTCTATTTTTTATTTCTTGAGGAATCTCCACACTGTTTTCCAAAGTGTAAGAGGGTTCCAACAGTATAAGAGGGTTCCCCTTTCTCCACATCTTCTCCAACACATGTTGTTTCCTGTCTTGCTAATTTTGGCCATTCTAACTGGTGTAAGGTGGTATCTCAATGTGGTTTTAATTTGAATCTCCCTGATGGCTAGTGATCAAACACTCTGTTTTGAGAGGTTAAAATCTTTCACTAAATGTTGGCCCCATGATATCGGGCCTTCTTGTCTTTAGTCTTCTGAGAATGTGTTTCCATAGTGACATCAGCAAAAGACCTTTGCAGATGTGGCTTGGACTCGGGCATGTCTAGTACACAGAAGGGCTTTTTTAAAAACAAATTCAAGATGATAAACGTGTATGTGTACACACACACACACACAGAGGGGAAAAAAAAATAACACTTAAAATGCCTGATTCATATGGCACCAGCCGCAACTGCCCAGTTGGGTCTCTTTCTTTCTTTCTTTCTATTTATTTATTTATTTATTTATTTATTTATTTATTTGACAGAGAAAGAGAGATCACAAGTAGGCAGAGAGGCAGGCAGGGGTGGGAGGAAGCAGGCTCCCCGCTAAGCAGAGATCCTGATGCAGGGCTCCATCTCAGGACCTTGAGATCATGACCTGAGCCAAAGGCAGAGGCTTTAATCCACTGAGCAACCAGGAGGACCCCTCCCCGCAGTTGGGTTTCTGATGGGGCTTTCAGAATGAGCCACCACACACTTAGCTGGAAAAACAAACTCCTCTTGGCCCCAAATTCCTCCTCCCCCCGACCCACACATACTGCATCTTCCCTAGCTAGCTGTCAGCATTCACTGTCCTCTTTGTCACCCCAAGCTCAGGCTTTGAAGTAGAAACCCCTCGTTGTCTGAAATCAGCCCCACGTCCAGTATTGCCTCCTATTCCTCATTTTGCTGGAGAATGTGCCAGAGACAAAAAGGATGGAACAGGGCACCTCTTCTCACTCCAGAGAGTGGCCAGTGGCCACTCCCAGGTGTGCTTGGAGGGCTGCTGGACCTGTGAATGTGATTGAGTGAGAATCATGAAACCGGACGTCAAAAACCACAGCTTTGGCCTGGATTCTAAGTGTCATCTGCTTTTGGTCTTCCTTTGACAGGGAACAAAGATGCAGAATCCACATTCACTGGAGTCCTTGTCCCAATACTTGATTTCCTCTTCATTCACAGGATATTGTATCTTCCCTCTTATGGGCGTTTGCTTTTCTCAGCTTTTTGTTTTCGATGTTCTAAACATTGCCCAGGCACATTTCACTTTTATGGCAAATCATTGTGTCTGTATTGAACGCATACCCTGGGTGACTTATTTCACTAGTTACTTACTTGCAAGGATATCTCCAAATGTTTTAACAGAGAAACAGAATTGCTTCTTAGGTTAATTCCTCATTTGAATGTTTTGATTAAAAAAAATTATACTGTATGTCTAAAGTCAAATCAGAGTTCCAGTAACAACTTGAGCCAATTAAAAAAAATAAGGCATGTATGTATGTGCCCCACTTATGAATGTTTGCAGGCAGCCCAGGCGGTAGTCTGGGGTGATGTGTGTCCTGTGGGCTTATCTTCTACGTCCCTCATTCATCGAGTTCTGCTGTGTGGCAGACATTGTGGGTTCAGGAAGCACAGGTGTAGTGGGGGAGACAGACATGGACAAAGATCGTTAATTTGGTGCATTGATGTGCAGCAGAAATTACATTAGCTAACCACAGCTCCATGCGGCCTGCCGTTCACTCGATGTAAGGCAGTGGGTCTCAAACGTTTTGGTCTCAGGATCCCTTTTCAGTAAAAAATTATTGAGGACCTCGAAGATCTATTGACATTTACTGGGTCATAAGCTAAAGTGGAGAACTTAAAAAAAAATTCCTTAATGAGTTAATTAATTTAAAAATAGCGATAAGAGACCCACAACATAACCCCTAATGTACATATAAATACTTGCATAAAAAGCGACCTTTTCTTAGTTAAAAAAGAATGGCACTCTTCTACATTTTTGCAAATCTCTTCCGTGTCTGGCTTAAAGGAAGATAGCTGGATTCTTACCTTGTCCATTGAGTGTGTCATGAAATGTTTTGGTTGGACTACATGAAGAAACTATGGCCTCCTGCAGATACGTAGTCTGAAAAAGGAAAAGCATTTTAATTTCCTCTTCATGTAATTGCGGATATTCTTCTTTGAGATAACACCCAAACTTGGCAAATGGTGGTTTCTTAAAGGTTAGCTGCAATATGGAAATGAAAACCACATCAGTAAACTTTTCATGCTCTGTGTACTCATTGGAAAATAGTAATATAAAAAGCAAATATTCGTGCTATTATGGGTATAGTTCTGACCTCATGGGCCCTTTGAAGGGATCTCAGGGACCCTCAGGGACCCCTAAACCACCCTTGGAAAATAGCTGGTTTAGGGCAGCGTTCCTGGTGAAAGCAGAGCTCCCCGCTGAGGGACGAGCGGGCGGGAGCACTGAGGCTCGAGCGTCAGGTGGGACCCGGTCAGGCCCTGGAGGACTGCCACACCATGAGGCGGGTGGTGTGAACCGGAGACAAGCTGGAGGAGGGAACCAAATCACTGAGGGCCGGGGTCTCCGGGGCTCCAACAAAGAGTTTGGGCACCGGTAGTGATCACTGCTGACCCGCTTTCCATTCTCTGTGTCGTCTGGAGAGCCTCAGCCTTCCTGGGCCGTGGCAAAGGGCAGTGAGAGCCTCTATGCACAGGCCACCAGGAGAATGAAGGAGCCCATTCTCCAGCTCCAAGTCCCTTCCAGGCGTCCTGGCTAGCGAATGGGGTCGGTGCTGCAGGATGGGCTGTACCCAGAGTGTAAGCCAGCGAAAGCTTCCAGATTCATCCCTCTGTCCTCATTCTTTATCAGCGGCGCACAACCCCTCCCAAACTCCCAACTCCTCCTTAGGCCCTTCAAGGTGGGGTGCACCAGAAGTCATGTTGTCTCCACCCCAATTACTGCCTCCTTTGCTTGTGCACAGTTTTTCTCTTTACTCTATCACTGCCTTATGGGGGCAGAGCTGTTGCCAGGGGAACCGCAGGATTCTTATCAGCCTTTTGGAAACCTTAACCCTTTGCCCAAACTCCCACTCTACTGGACTCCTCCCTCCTAGAATGAGAGTCCACAAAGTGTCTCCACTTCTGTGGGCTGGCTCTCCCTGTTTTGTTTGCCTTCTACAAGGTCTTGTTGACATGCACGTTCTTTTCTAAATTTACCAACCTCGCTCATTTTATTTCTGCTAACCTCGAAACCTCTTCCCTTCCCTGTAACAGATACACCTTTGGAGCAATAGTACCCACACAGAGTTCGTGTTTGTGATTTAAGAGAGAGCGTTTTAAGTGGAAGGTAGAGGTTTTCAAGAAGGCTAGCCCCATAATACGGTTAAGGGATGGGGGAGCTGAACCCCTTCTTCCCGATGCACCCCCTCTACTCCTGCCAACATATACTCTCTAGGGAAAATTCCAGAGGTCAGGGCTACAGAATTCAGTGAAATTTCTTCACAACAGTTAATTTGTTACTTAAAAATAAAGCTAATGGAGACACTCCAAAAACTCACCATATACAGCTCCAAGTTCTGTTCCTTGGAAATCACAGCACTTATGAGGGACTTATTTCCATTCCTACATACATTTCTAATGAAATCTGACATCAAAATATTAGTGAGAATGCAATGTGTTTCATATAAGGACCTGAAGCCTGCAAAATTAGCAACATGCCTGAAGGAAGGGGCCAGCCAAGAGAATTGAGTTTAAGAATGTCCTACTCTCTTGCCAATGGAGGTTTTTGCCTAAGTTGAAAATAATTAACGTTTTCAAGGGTTGGCTGCCAGTAAATGAATTTCAGCGTCCTAAAACAATCCTCCTAACTGACACATGTTGGCACTCTCAATGAGGGAAGAACAGCAGATGCCACAGGCCGTCAGAGTTTCTGGCTCCTGGAGAGAGAGACCCCTTGAGGCCACAGGCTTTATATTCCCTGGAGCCACTTTATCACGATTTGAACTTTTGTCTCCTTCCCTGAGCTTTCAGGGGCTTTGTTCGGCCTCTTTCTTCTACTTGGAATTTCTTTCCTTAGCCAAGGCCAGTGATCAGTCAGGGCCAGTCCAATTTTAGTATATGTGCTGCCGAAGCGAGCACAGTCAGGGCCAGTCCAAATGCCACTTGTCCCTCTCACAGTCAGGCAGGACCCTCCTGGGATGGGCCACGCCCCCTACGGGTCCTCTGCTAAGTGGTCGACCCTGTCTGCCTTATCTTCCAAGGGGTCAGAGCGGCGCCTACCCAAGATGGATTCCTACTCTGGATATTTTTTTACTTGCCTTGTTTTTACCACCAGACTATAAACCTTTGAAGATCAAGACGGTTTTTCAGGTCTCAGAGCACCTCTGGGAGGCTGCTCTCAATTTCGGAGCCCCTGCTGGGAGTAGGACCCTGCTAGCTCATTGAATCTGAGAGAAAAAAGATGAAGCACTGCAAGGTGGTTATTGGTTTATCTCATTTTCAGGAGAGGAAGCCCACGCTCAGAGAAGCTAAGCAATTTGGCAAGCTTGTCAAAACTTCTGCAAACCCAGGAAGAAAAGGTGCCCATTCCCACCCCATGCCTCTTAGGGAGAAGTTGCATGGCTTAGGGAAGGTGTGTTTGAACAAAGGAAAAGGCACCTCACACTCGAGCTTGCTCCCTGACCAGGAGTTTCTGAGCAAACCATGAAGTGTCCATCCGTACTTGGAGATGCTGCTGCTGCTGGTTCCCTTGGGGTCTGTGGACCTCAAGCCCTGGTGCTGGGTCCAGCCCACAGTAAAGCTCGGTGCTTGTTGAATGACTGAGTGGATGAGACATACAGGTGGCTGATTTCATCCCTATGTGGACGGTTGTAGTCTTGATTCCACTTACGCTTAGCAGGTGACGTTGGGCAAGTCGCTGGGTCCTCTGGTTTGTTCGTCTACCAAAGGAGGTGGTTGAAGTCAGTGATCTTCAGGTCTCATCTAGAATGTGATGACAGATCTAAATTCCTGTGCCTTCCTGATGTCCCTTCTCTGGCTTCTGTGGTTGAACCTCCCAGTGCAGTCCTTGGCTTTCTTTCACTTTCTGCAGGTGGGAGAGCCAAGGGGGAACCATAATCTGGAGGCTAAGGAGGGTTTTGAAACAGAAGAGGTGGAGCAGTAGAATCAGGTAGGAGGCTGGGCAGCAGCATCTCCCCCCTTTTGTTTGTGACTTGTTTGTACCTAATTCTTCTCTCATCGCTGACTGGAAGCGGCAAGGACCAAGTAGGGGAGAGGGGGCAGGACAGCGGGTGGGGTGGAGTAGCAGGATCAGAAAGGGAGGTAGAGGGGACAGTAGGAGCACAGGGGGTTTGATTCAGTAGGTCTGAATTGGGAACCTGAGAGGTTGCCTTTCTGGAGCTCTCCATTGGAAAATCACTGTAGAAGAGAAATCTAGAAAGTGGGGTCAGGGGGATGGGCAGGAGGAAAGGATTTTAGGAGGAGATGCTGTGGGGCACGAGCCAGAAACACAATGCAGGGGTGAGTAACATCTGTAAAAACACTGTAGTCGGAGAGTATCAACTAACTGACTTGTAGGCTGGGTCCACCCCGTTTGAAGCTTTGAAAATAAGCTGCTGGCAGTTTTCTCTCCATGGGGAGTTGGTGAAGGGGTCCTCCCCGCCGTGCAGGGAGCCAGCCTCTTCTAGCAGACGGATTAACACACAGCTAAGCAATCCAGTGGCTGGTGTGTCTTTGTTATCAGATCTGATTATAAAAATGAAGGGCAGAGCTTATCAGATTGTTTTCACTATAGCAGAGGCTTTTCAAAAGTAAAGTCCTTTGAAGTGCCATCACACCCCCTCTTCAGCCCTCCAGTGTGCATCCAGGCTATTCAATGGCAGCTAGAAACAAGGACTCAGGTTGGGGGGGAGGGGCTGACGTGGCTGCTGTTCAGCCCAGATGCATAAAATAATTCTCTCCCTGCCTGTGCTCACTGCTTCTTGTACAAACTAGTGTCTCTGTTAGCATTCATGTTGAATAAACTGTATAAAACAAATTGTGAATTCCTATCTTGTAATTATACTGGAAGAATTAAAAAAAAAAAAAGAAAGAAAGAAAAGCCTACTATGTGACTTCCAATAAGTTACAAAGCCTTCCTAGACAGGGGTCCCCCAGGGTGGCTCAGTTGGTTAAGGTTAAGCATCTGCCTTTGGCTCAGGTCATGATTTCTGGGTCTGGGGATTGAGCCCTGCATCAGGCTTCCTGCAGGGCAGTGAGTCTGCTGGTTGGGAGTCTGCTTCTCTCTCTCTCCCCCGCTGCTTATTCTCTCTCTCAAATAAATAAATAAAATCTTAAAAAAAAAAAAAAAAAAGCCTTCCTAGCCAATGAATAAGTAACTTGACCTTTTTTTCTCCTACAGATTCTCCTGTCTCCCCTTCTTTCTTCCTTTCTCTTCTCTCTTAAACCCTTCATCCTCCTCCTTTTCTGTAACTCTCCTTTCTCTCTCCCTCTTAAATCTCTCCCTCCCTCCCTTACTTCCTTCTTCAGTCCCAGGATGTTTTATCCTCAGCTTGCCCATGTGTTTGGTCTGTGTAGTGCCATCTATGAGGAGGTGGCAGTGGGGAGCACCCTCCCTGTGGGTGACATAGCCTCTCTTCTTTCCCTTGATGGCTTGTCCTGTCCGAGGGCGGGCACCCGATCTTACCCCTCTGGCCAATCACATCTGAGGTCTCCCTAACTGATGATAATAATTAAAGTGATGATAATGAGGGCTGTCTTTTTTTGAGGGAGGGGGAGAAGCATCTCTATGTGTCAGGCACTGTGCTAGCACTTCACACGTCACTCTGTATTATTGTCCCCACTTTACAGATGAAGAAACTGAAACATAGAGAGGTGAAATGTCTTGCTCAAGGTCAGTCACCATTGAGCAGCGGAGGAGGGATATGAGAACGCAACAGGCTTTTTCTTCTGTTCAAATTCTTTTCCGCAACCCTACCTCTTCTGTTCTGTCCCACCCAACTGGACTCATCTTTCAGGGCTCAACGGAAGCACTCCTAATCTTCTTAGGTCAGGATTTAATACCCCAACACTGCCTTCCCCCAGCAGGCTCTATGTCCCAGCGAGGCAATTCTAGGCTGTGCCACGATTGGCTGTTTCATTGTCTGTGTGGAATCTGCAGTGACCGGTAACATGCCAGGTCCACAGCGGGGACTCTGTTAACACCTGGAGGAGTAAATGAACGAACAAATGAGCAAAGAGGAGTGTCTAGAGAGGAGCCGCCAGGGTGGTGAAGGTTTCTGAAGCCAGGGCATGTGGAAAAGATGTGAAACACCTTAGGATGTTTAGCTTGAAAAGGTCGAGGGGCTCTCTGAAGGCTGTGTTACAGAGGGGTCCAGGCTTGTTGTCAAGACCTCACAGAGGCAAGGAAGAGCTAAACACCCATGCTTTCAAGGAAACAGGTTTTCCTTCCATGGGAAATTCTGTAGCCCAGGAAGGAAACAGTTTACCTCCTTGGGTTTTAGGGATGCGGAAAGCCTTGTGTGGTTTTTATTTTTTATTTTATTTTATTGTTAAAAAGATTTTATTTATTTATTTGATGCAGAGAGAGAGAGAGAGAGAGAGAGAGAGATCACAACTAGGCAAAGCAGCAGGCAGAGAGAAAGGGGGAAGCAGGCTCCCCACTGAGCAGAGAGCCCGATGGGGGGCTCAATCCCAGGACCCTGAGATTATGACCTGAGCCTGAGGCAGAGGCTTAACCCACTGAGTCACCCAGGCACCCCCTCTTGTGTGGTTTTAAAATAAGCCTCTAATCTGTGAACCCTCATGGTCTAGGATTCTATGGAGTTGCCTGCAGAATTAGGAACTGAACTAGGAGATAAGAACTTTCTCTCCTACCAAAGGAAAAAAAAAAAAGCTAAGTATTTTCTTTCCAGGAACAATCTGCCATAGGAGCCTTTCCAGTAACAAATTTTAAGCAAGAGAAAAACTGAGAAATTTTTAGTGACTGGCAACATATAATTTGTTGAATCCCTGGGCTTCATTTTTGGCAATGTTAATTGAATGAATGAAAAGAATGATTACAGGTTAATTGTTTTTGCTTTTTTGGTTAATTCATGTACAGCTTGCAGTTGTGAATGTGACTAGACCTTTACTTTGAGTGGCTTAATAGCCATCTTAGAGCAGGTGTTTTTAACTTAAGTGGGACATTTTGAGGGTTTTTTTTTGCATTAATTTTATCTTCTTCATTTAAGTTATTCATTCTTGATTAAAATCTTTTTCTTCCTTAACATAGCAATTCAGAATCATCTACAAATTTGATAAAATGCTTTCTTATATCTTTCTTCATGTCTCCCCTGAAAATATTAAAAGAACATTTTATATTCTTTCGAAATGATTAGAAAGAATAATCATCTTTATTTTAAAAAGTTCATGTTTAAATATTTCATGACCCCTAGATACTGGAATTATAAGAGGAGCTATTTCAGAAAGTCTCCTGAGTGATCAACCCATACATATTTCATGTATTCTCAAGAGGAAATACAGAGACCTGAGTTGTCTATTAGTTTCTTAGGGCCGGCATAACAAAGCACCATACACTGGGAGGCTTAACTTCCAGACATTTGTTTTCTCACCTTTCTGGAGACTAGCAGTCCACGATCAAGGTGTTGGCAAAGTGTGGGTTTTTCTGAGACCTCTTTTGCCGCCTTCCAAAGTGCTGCCATTGCCCCATGTGTCCTCACGTGGCCTTCCATCTGGACCTGTCTACCTCCACGTTCCCTCTTCTTATGAGGACACCAGTCAGATCAGATTAGAGCCCATCCTGATGACGTCATTTGACTTTAATGACCTCTTTAAAGAACCCATCTCCAAATACACTCACATTCGGAAGTACTAGGGTTTAAGACCTCAACTTAGGAATTGGGGGGGATGTGATGCAGGTCCAAACAAGTTGCCCTGCTCTTCACTGTCATCATGGATGACAATACGTCTTCTCTGACACATTCCTGAAGAGCTTCTTTCTCCTTTCTGACTTACCATGTATTCCCATTTCAAGGTGCTAGAATATTGCAGACATATGCCGGGGAAGCATGTTCAAAGAGACTCCAGAGGTTTCTGAGTCCTTAGACGAACATGGTGGGTTGGGAGGCCGACTTCCTAGGGCTGGAGATGGGAAACGAGTACAGCATAGCCAGGATGTGAAGCCAAGTCCGAGTAAGACTTTTCAAGAGCCAAGAATGAGAACCACCAGCTCAGAACAGCCTTCTTTCAGTATATCCAGAGGAGACTGATTTATAGGGAAAGATGAAAGGAGAGCCATGTGTGTATTTTGGCTTCACAGAGGACGGTGGGGCCGGGAAAGGGGGAGGAGGGAGAAGTTATCGTAAGGCTGAAGCCCAGCCAAGGAGTGAGAACATCAAAGAGGGAGCTGATGGCCAGATGTACAAGGAGCTGATGCAGGGGAGAAACGAGGAATGTAGGCATCTGATGACATGGGCTCAGGGCCAGGAGGGACCTTTGGAAAGGCAGGATGCATTACGTGCCATGTGGGGCATTTGGACCATGAGAATCCTGGGGAGAATGAACCTCAAAGGTCTTTAAAGTCAGGTTGGCCCATAATGTAACTGTGGAGGAATCCAGTCCAGAGGGCTCAGAGCTGGCAAAGACCGTGAGAGGCTGCTTTCCATCTCTAGCTCTTAATTCCCCCGCCCTGACCCTAAGGCTTGTTCCAGTTGATGGGATCCATTCACTGAAGGAGTATGACCTGAGAATCCCCACGTTACAAGAGCTGTGCTGGGCCAAGTGAAAGATGCAGAATCCTTCAGTGTTTAGGACTCACTGCTGGGGTAGCCAGGGAAGCATGCCCTCCCCTTACAGGTACTATTTATCCACAAGTGTCCAGAGGGCCAGTGTTCCTAAAGCTGTCCTGTATGATGGTCCCATCTACTGAAGGAAGCAGGCTCCTCCACCCTCTTGGTCCAGGCAAACTTGAATTCATCTCCAAAATGAAGAGGACTAGAAAAGACATCAATTTTACCTAGCTATTTTTCTGTGCCCAAATCGTTTAGCTCTAATACGTTATTTTTTTGTTTCATGATTTGCCTCAGTTTTATCATTCATCCACTCATTGAACAGATACACCTTGAGGATCTACAGTGGGCAAGGCCAGGATTGTTTCGGGCACTGTTGGTATGGCAGAGTCCTTTCTGGACCCCTACCTGCCATGCTTTGGGGTTTGAGGCAAATTCCCTAGTTGTAGGCAGCACAGGAAAATTGGTATGGGATCCATGAGAGATGGCCTCTAGGGCCAGTGGGACTCACTCATAAAACCATCTGGGCCTGATGCCTTCTGTAGAGAGGGTATTTCTGACATCTAATTCAATTTTTTTTTTTTTTAACAGTCATGAGTCTTATTGGGGTTTCCTATTTCTTCTCGAGTCTATTTTGGTAATTGGCATTTTCCTTAATTTGTATTTTCAAATCTATCGGCATACATACAAAATACAGGTCATAGCACTATTTAACACAGGGCATGGTATTTAACAATAAGTGCTCAGCGTTTTGTTCCCATAGCTCTCAAAACTCCTACCAAAATTCTGAGGGAACACTGAGACCTGGGGGCTGATGTGCCAGGTATGGGGGGAAGAAGTCTCCATTGACTATTAGGTTTCTCTGGTAATACCTAGCCTTTGTTAAGAGAGCTCTACAGGTTTTGAAAGCATCTTTTGCTAGCCTTATCTCCCTTTTCTTCACAGAGCCTTTGAGAGGTAGATTTGATGACAGTCTCACTACAGATAAGAAAAGATCTGATCAGAGATGTTAATTTATTGATGATGTAGAAATGAAGCCATTCCTAGATCACATCGGTTTACCTAGAGAGAGCTGAGAGGTTTTTAACCCCAGGGGCCATGGACCACCAGAATCTTTAGACAGACTTCATTGGGCCTATAATTTGGATTGGAAAAAAATCACATACTTTTTCACTAACCTCTAACTGCAGCTGAGCATTTCCATCTATTATGATTGTAAACCACAAACCACAGGAGAAACAGCAGCACCATGTCACCAAAGGAAACTGCAGATGTCTCCATGGTGCATCATGGACTCGGCAGAGATATTTAAAAATACCATTGACATGCAACACTAGTTAGGAGACCCCCCCCCTTTTTACCTTGTTATTTATTTATTTTTTTAAGATTTTATTTATTTATTTGAGAGAGATGCAGAGGTAGTGAGAAAGTACATGAACAGGGAGGAGGGGGGAAGGGGGCCTCGATTCCAGGACCCTGGGATCATGACCTGAGCCAAAGGCTGATGCTTGACTGACTGCATCACCCAGGTGCCCCACCGACCTTGTTACTCAATATTATTTTTGAAAGTCCATACATTACTACACCCCCAACTTTTAAATAACTTGATAACTGAAATTCAAATACTTGGCCTCCTTTCTTACCCTTTGCATTTACTTGTCTATTTATTGTGGTAATTGAGACGCAAAGCATAAGATGAACCATCTCGAACATTTTGAAGCGTACAATTCAGCGGCATCAGGAACACTCACGTCGTTGTGCAGCCATCATCACTGTCTATTTCCAGAACTTTTCATCATCCCAAACAGAAACTACCTGTTAGGAAGGACCTCCCCATCTTCCCTTCCCCAGGAACTTCTTTTCTACTTCCTGTCCCTATGGATTTGCCTATTCTTGATACTTCTTATACGTGGAGTGATAGAATAGTGGCGCTTTTGTGACTTTTGTCCCTTAGTATAATGTTTTCACAGTTCATCCATGTTATAGCAGGTGTCAGAACTTTTTCTTTGTGGCCGAGTAATAGTCCATTATATGTGTACACCACATTTTCTGTCTCCATTCATCTACTGATGGACACAGGTTGTTTCTACATTTTGGCTATTGTGAATAATGCTGCCATGAACATGGGTAAGTGTCTGTTTGAGTCCTTGCTTTAAATTGTTCTTGGCTATGTATCAAGGATGAAATTGCTGAGAAATATAGAAATTCTATGTTTAACTTTTTTTTGAGAGAGAGGGAAGGAACACAAGTGTGTGAGTGGGGACAGAAGCTGGGAAGAAAGGCAGAAGGGCAGAGGGAGAGGCAAAGAGAATCTGAAGCAGGCTCCAGACCTAGTATGGAGGCTGACCTGGGGCTTGATCTCACGACCCTGAGATTATGGCCTGAGCCGAAATCAGGAGTCGGATGCTTAACCGACTGAGCCACTCAGGTGCCCCATCTACATTTAACTTTTTGAAGAACTGCCCAACCAAATTGCACGGTGGCTGCACCATTTTACATTCTCACCAGCCATGCACAAGGGTTCCAAGTTTTCTGTATTTTTCCAACACCTGTTATTCTCCATTTTTTAAATAGTAGCCATCCTAGTGGGTGTTGCATTTTATGTCAGGCATTTAACAAGTTTATTCGGAGGAGGAGTCATGGGCTTCCCCACACTGTCATGGAAATCCTTGGTACAAATAAATTTTAAGAAATGAGGAAGAAGGAACCACGGCCCAGAGATACCGTTCCTTGTTCAAGGTGAAGTGATTCACCAGCAGCACCTACGGCTTAGGACTAAGTCACCTGGGGCTCAGAGGAGCCCTTTTCTCCTCCTACTACATAGTGTCTTCTCATGTAGACATTTGCCCCAGCCAGTGGTCAGACTGAGTCAGGGCTGGAACAAAGCCATCAACCAACCAGCCACTGAAGCTGAGGTGAGCCACAAACACAGACAAGACAGACATTATCCCTGTCCACAAACCGCTGTCACGTAAAACTACCACACATAACCAGAGCAGCTAAATCTTTATTCACTCAACAAACACTGAGTGCCTTGTGTGAGCTCAAACTCCATGTTTAGTTTCAGTGTCTAGGGGGTATCCACAGGGACACTCCTTGGAGATGCTCGACTGATAGTTTGGTTTACAGGTTAAAGTTCAAGAAGGGAAAAGAACCTTGCCTATGTTTCCTTTAAACACAGAATGGTGTCCTGAACTGTCATTTCTTGATTGGGAGCCTCCAGCTCCTCAGAGAGCCCAAGATGGCTTCCTTTTTCCTAATGATCCTCCTGTTTTCCTACAAGCTTCTAATCGACTGTGGCTCTTGAATGTTCCCGCACCTGCCACTGCACTTGTCAGCTTGGTTTTAAAAATAACAGTAGCTGCCTTTTAATAAGTGTGAATGCTGGGTTTCCACTGTGTGACCATGAATAAGTAACACAATCACCCTCAACACCTTGTCTCCCTTATAAAACAGGGATGATAATCAGTGGGAAAGAGGACACAAGGAGACCACGCAGATAAAAGTTTGGCATGGAGTCTGGCGCAGAGTAAGCCTTCAATAAACGCCTGTTGTTGTTATTGTCTATTTTAAAATCTATTCTTAAAAAACACTTTGTACATTGCAAAGTGGAATTAACAGAGCCCACTCTACTGTGACATCTTTAAATCTAGGAATTAGGTCTTTTCATCTCTGGGTCTAAAGCATCTGGCATTGTAACTTCTCAATACATGTATAGTAGGGTACCTGGATGGCTCAGTGGGTTAAAGCCTCTGCCTTCGGCTCAGGTCATGATCTCAGGGTCCTGGGATCGAGCCCTGCATCGGGCTCTCTGCTCAGCGGGGAGCCTGCTTCCTCCTCTCTCTCTGCCTGCCTCTCTCTGGCTACTCGTGATCTCTGTCAAATAAATAAACAAAATCTTTAAATATATATATATGTATATATATATATTTATTTATTTATCTCTGTCAAATAAATAAACAAAATCTTTAAATATATATATATTTATTTATTTGACAGAGATCACGAGTAGTCAGAGAGAGGCAGGCAGAGAGAGAGGGGGAAGCAGGCTCCCCACTGAGCAGAGAGCCCGATGCGGGGCTCGATCCCAGGACCCTGAGATCATGACCCGAGCCGAAGGCAGAGGCTTAACTGAGCCACCCAGGCGCCCCATAAAATATTAAAAAAAATAAGAAATGGTTCTTTTAAAAAAATACATGTATACTGAATGAATTGTGAGAGGTGACAATAATAGTAATTATTGGTATTATTAACTTGTATTTATCTATTTGAGCATCTACTGATTTAGCTATAAGACAGCATTTTTTTCTTTGAGGCTTAAATCAGATATTGGTCTTAGAGAAGAACCTCTACTGAGTTGATAACATGAGCATTTTAGAAAATATGCACACTTAGCAGAAGAGTTTAATACATTTTATTTTTTAAAATGTCAAAATCTGTATAATCAGATCCATTCCTTCATACATGGCATACATTTTCATTAAGGAGGTGCTCTGCAGCAAGCTTGGTATCACTAGAGAAATCTCTGGATAATAGGTAGATTGCAGTTGGCTTAAGCTAACAGTGGTTTTATGAAAAGATATTTGAATACCTCACAAGAAGTATGGAGGTCAGTGATCCCCAGTCCGTGGCTGTGGCTCAGCTTTGTCATCGAGACCAGAACTCCTTCTAGCTTTTAGCTGTGTCATCCCAGGAGATTGGCATTCCTTCCTTAGGCTTTTGCCTTACAGTCCCAAGATGACTGCTGCAGCTCCAAACATCACTTTGTTCCATGACCACAGTCAAGTCAGGAAGAGAACAAAGTCAGGAAGAGAACATCCCTTGGTTTGTTCCTTTCATCAGAGACCAGAATCTTTCCTGGAAATTTCAAGAGAGTTTCCCTTACTCCCCACTGGCCAAAACTGAATCAAGTGCTTACTCCAGCTACTGAGTCTGGATAGTGGGATAACCACGACTGGCTTTGTTCAGTAAGGACACCTTCCTGGTGGGGAGGGACCTGCCCTTATGGAGCCCATGGCTGCCTCTTAGTTGCTTGAAATCTTAGGCAAATGGAGCAGAAAGGAGTGGGGGAGAGAAATGAATTTTAAGTAGTCAACCACTAGGGTTGTCTGCTGTACTGTGTTAAGCCATTGTCTTGAAAGTACACAAAATGGGAAGAGGGCAGTGATAATTAAATTGAAAGAAGAGAGGACAAGAAAAAGAATTACCCAAATGGTTGGTGCACATTAAAAAAACTAAAAAAAGAATGTCAAAGCTATAGATTTTATTACTGGGTTTTTTTTTTATTTGTTTGTATGTTGTGTTTGTTTTGTTTGCAGTTTAAGGATTGTATGATAAATAGAAATGTATTAGATGCAATTTAAATGTTTTTAATGCAATTTAAAACTTGTGTAGTAAATGCTTCATGAATTTTTCTAGAAATCTTGAAACATAACTGACTGAAATCCATACATACTCTCCTTATTCTGTAGCAGGCTGAGATTGATCCTATAACCTCCATCCTTGAGTTCTGGTTTGGCCTCAAAAGTTAGAGTAAACATCCATCCCCAACTTTTAAACATTTTTAAAAAACATTTTCTGTTATGAAAGTAACATGTGCTTATTTTTGCCTTGTCGTCTGTTGGATTCTTGGAGGTTTCTTCCCTGCAAGAGTAGATTTAATCCTATTTCTGTATAATTTTAGGAATATAAATATCCAGGCATGCTTCAGGTCTTTTTTCCCAGGACTAACCTTTGAGAGGTAAGAGGAGAGTTCTGAGAAGTCTTCAAGTCGGAGTCCGATGCTGGTTTCTCGCATCACAGATGCCTAGATATGTACCTATTCAGTCGCCCTTTCATCCATTCATCTCACAAAAAGAGTTGTGTCACCTAGCACTGGAGGTCTTGGGAACATTGCAGGGAACAAAACAGGCAAAAATCCTCAACCTCAGGTCATGTATTCCAATAGAAACAGATAATAAAAAATAAATGAGTAAAATACATAAGAGAGAAGTTGATAAATGCTTTGGAGAAAAGCCAGAAAGAGGGATAGATGTGCTGGGCGTGGGCGTGGGGAGTTTTAGATCGTGACCGGGGCAGGGGAGGCCTCACCCAGAGGGGGGTTGCTTTCTACAGGCACCCGAAGGCAGGTGAGGGGATAAGTAACGGAATCCAGAATGTTCCAGGCTGAGGGAACAACTCGTAAGTGTTCAGAGTTGCAATGCCAGTGTAGTATTTCTTTGAGAAGTAACAAGCCGGCCTTTGGGGGGCCATGTCTAGGACTTTGTCTTTTCTCTGAGAAAGATGGGAACCATCGGAAGGTCTTAAACAAAGGAGTGAGGTGATTTCACTTGCCACAGAATCACTATGGCTGCTGGATTGAGAACAGTCTTTAGAGGGACAAAGAAATGCCAGGTGGGAAGTTAATGCCAATATGGAGGTGCAAGATGTTGGTAGAAGTGAGCATCTCTGGAGTGTAACAAAGAACTAAGAACTATTTTATTTTGTGGCAAGTTTCCTGAAACCTTTTTGAACAGTACCAGTTGCTGGGAATTTATGGATACAGCCGGTAGAGTACCCTACAGTTACAACTAGAGAGCGTTAATGTCCTATAAAGTCATGCAGCTTGCACCCTTGTCTACTTGTAGTATCTGATTTTGTTGTTTCCTGTAGATTAATCATGAAGAGCATGAGGTCTAGCCTCAGATTCCCTGATTTAAATCCTGGCCCTACCAATTACCAACCATGTGACCTTGGGCAAATTACTTAAAACTCTCTGTGCCTCAGTTTTCCCACCTGTTAAATGTGGACAACAGGTTGTGAAAAATAAGGAGTTAATACATGTACAACATTTAGCATTGTATTGATAGATAACCATTGCTCAATAAATATTAGCCATCATTATAGATATGGATATAACCGTTTATAAAGGTCAAGGAACAGTTCCATTTAACTTATTTAACACCCTGGTGTAAACTAGACCCAGCTAGAACTGGAAAGGAACTGAGGTGTCATTTAGTCCAACCCTAGAGATCAAAGTGACATGGTCAAAAAAAGAAAAGAAGAAGAAGAAGAAGAAGAAGAAGAAGAAGGTGGTTATGTGGTTAATATCATCTAGCTGATGGCAGAACAGGGATCAGAGCACGAATCTCTGGACTCCCAGTCCAGTGATTTCTGCATTACGCCATGTTGCTTCTGGACAACATTCAACATAATACCAGGTGGTAATAATAATAAGCATCATCATAACAACAATAAGTGAGTTTTTGACTCTTTGTGCCAGGTACCATTCTAAGTATCTTACACACATTAATTTACTTAATCCTCATGACAACTCTATAAGCCAGGTCCTTGTCCCCATCTTTAGAAGAGGAACCTGAAGTTAGACAGAGCAGGTCACTTGCCCAGGATGGTGAGTGCATGTTGGTAGGGGAACGAGGGTGGCCCAAGAGTCAGGAGGCTACCTTACCATTATACTACGTGATCTATCCTCTCCATTTCTGGAATAGGGAAATTGAATCCAGTCTTGAAGATCCCTTTTCTGTTGTTTCTCTCTCTCTCTCTTTCTCTCTCTTTTTTTTTTTTAAGATTTATTTATTTACTTTACGGAGAGAAAGAATGAGCATGCATGCGTATGGGGAGGGGGCAGAGAGAGAGCATCTTCAAGTACGGAGCCCGATGCCAGGGCTGGATCTCACAACCCACGAGATTGTGACCTGAGCTGAAATCGAGAGCCAGATGCTTAACCGACTGAATCACCCAGGAGCCCCCCTTTTCAGTTTCAAAGTATGCATACCCTAAGTACTTCGTGATTATCTGGTCTGTGACAAATACCATTTTCATTTGTTAAACACGCTGTCTTATTAACCGATCTTCATTTTAATGAGCAGCTGCAAGAAAGACTATTTGTAGAACAGCCTAGAAACCAAAGTCACCAAGGCTGTGAGGGATGCTTGAAATGTTATTTCTGGCTTCCATGGCAACCCTAACATAGGGCGTTGAGCTTCACGGAGTCGAGTGTACCAGCTGGAGTTGCGTGTTCACCCAAGCACTCTGAGTGATGAGGAAACAAAGAGCTGACTCCATCGTTTTCCTTTTGTCTAATACACCATCTCAGTGTATTTGAGGGAGCGGAGGTCTAGGCCAAGTTCAGGAAGGATGGAGGAGATGACGCATCAGATCAAGTGGAGAGGCTACAGTTTCCAAAGGAACTGAAGAATGCCAGCAGTCTAGGTGCCTGGGGGAGTCCCCGTGGAGAGAAGGATGACAGGTTTCAGGGGAGGGCAAGAGAGTTGGCCCCGCTTCCACAAAGCTTGGGGCCACTAGCCCTTCAGATGAGTTTTGTGAAGAGGACCGAGCATGCCCACTTGTGTTTTCCTTTGTTCTGGTGTGTTTCCAACACTCCGCTGGAACCCACTGTGAATGAGGGAGGTGGCAAGAAGGCAGACGTGTTGACAAGTGGCGGGGACCGCTGGGACCAGTGCAGGAAGCAAAGCGCTCTAGGCATTTTAAACAGAAAACGATTTCGTTCTGCGAACAAGGTATTTACATGATTGTTGGAAAGATCAGAGAAGTGGGAGTTGGAACCATCACTCGAGAATTGGTTGCTGGAGGATGCCTGGGTGGCTCAGCTGGTGAAGCATCTGCCTTTGGCTCAGGTCATGATCCCAGGATCCTGGGATGGGGTCCTGCTTCAGGCTCCTTTCTCCATAGGGAGTCTGCTTTTTCCTCTCCCTCTGCTCCTTGTGCTCTCTCTCTGTCAAATAAATAAATAAAATCTTAAAAAAAAAAAAAATTGTTGCCGGGATCAGGGTCCTGCAGCCACTATAACTGGATCTATGAAGCTGGTGAACAGATACTAGAACACGAAACCTGTCTTTCTACAGCCTTGCTTGCCAGTAGAAACAGCCTTCACTTTGTTTCCTGCTTTGTGGGTATATTTAATTGGTGGCGCCTCACAGTTACCCAGAACCCTAGCGGCAAGGGGGTCTGGGAAGTGGGTTTCTTGTCTTTCTCGTTTCTGCATAAAGGAAGACTCATGAAAGAGGTGGGAGTCGATGCCGAGGCCCAACTGACATTCAATCAATAGTTCTTTCTGAATTAACCAGGGTGAGCACTAGAGGGGAAGGAGTGGGGACCCAAGGAGAGATCAGTTGAGTTGGGAGGGCCCAGCTGCTGACCTAAGTTCTCTGCTCCACCACTGAAAGTCCTTCGGGTAGACTCACTCCAGGATTAGGTAGCAAAAGGGTAGAAACTCAGCTCCTAAAGATGAAGGAGTTGTCTTCAAATCCTCTCTGATGCCTTCTCTATTACTTTATACATGGAAGATACTAATTCACGTCTGAGACTAGGCTGGGTTCCATTCAAGGGGCGCGGGCCTGGAGGGACGGGTTTTGGGTTGGGTCAGGGATGAAGAAGAGTGAAGTCTGGGTTGAGGCAGGAGCCCTTCGGATATGTCCTGAAGGAGGATGATAGCACAGGTAAGACCCTTCAGGGGATTCCTGCTGGCTCCTTAATGAAGTTCAAACTTCTTCTTTCTTTTTTTTTAATATTTTTTTTCTAAGATTTTATTTATTTATTTGACAGAGAGAAATCACAAGTAGATGGAGAGGCAGGCAGAGAGAGAGAGAGAGAGAGAGAGGGAAGTAGGCTCCCCGCCGAGCAGAGAGCCCGATACGGGACTCGATCCCAGGACCCTGAGATCATGACCTGAGCTGAAGGCAGTGGCTTAACCCACTGAGCTACCCAGGCGCCCCTCTTCTTTCTTTTTTAAAGTAAGCTCTACACCCAATGGGGTCTTGAACTCACGGCCCCGAGATCGAGTCGTGTGCTCTACCAACTGAGTCAGGGAGGCACCCCGTGAAGTCCAAACTTCTTAATAGGAGGCACATGTGACCTTCCCTCTGTGGCCCTGTCATCCCCATCCTGTCCTTTAAGATCCAGCCAAGCCACGCCTGCTGCAGTTACCCACGCACACGTGCCCCCTACTCCTTTCCGGCCTCCTGGTCTTTGCTCACACTGACCCCTTGCCTACAGCACCCACCCCCAACTCTGCCTGGCCAACCCTGCTCATCTGATAATAATAGAATAATACCATAAAATAATATAGCACCCATCAGCTTCTCCAGCAATCTCCCTGCCCACCGTCTTGGGAGCCAGTGTCCTCCTTTTGGTTCTTGTTGCTTATGTTTTTCATGAATCTGTCTTCTTTCAAAGGTTGTAAGCTCCTCCCAGACCAAGGTGGGTTCTCGTACCGTATTCCCAGCACCTAGCATAAAGAAAGGGGGGAGGGGGGTTGGGAGAGGGGGGGTGGGATTATGGACATTGGGGAGGGTATGTGCTTTGGTGAGTGCTGTGAAGTGTGTAAACCTGGTGATTCACAGACCTGTACCCCTGGGGATGAAAATATATGTTTAGAAAAAATAAAAAATTAAAAAAAAAAATAAAAGCTGTATGTCTCAGTAACAAAAAAAAAAAAAAAAAAAAAAAAAGAAAGGGAGCCCTTGGCTTAACTCAGCCAAACCAAAATGATGAGAGAGGTGACTCCAAGGAGCAACTTTGCCTTCGCTGGTACAGGGCCCTGGAAACCTTCCGCCCCTTGCCTCCGTGCGCACCTTCCTCTCCCCTTCCAGGGAAAGGCGTGCCACACTCTGCTCCAGGGCCCCCTTCTCCTGGCTAGTATCTCTCCCAGCCTGACCCTGCATTGCTCCTCACAGGTCTCTCTGCTCGCTCCTGACTTCCGTGAGCCGAACGCCCAGAAAGCAGAGGAGGCCTTTGCTCAATTTATTAAGTTAAAACGCTCCTGTGGGCTAAATGCCAGTTGCTTTTTTCAAGCTGCCTACGATGTTTTTCACTTTGCAGAGAGGACAAATCACCTGTTCCCCAGTACTTTCTGTACTGTCTCGTACTGGGGGATGGGCTGGTTTTGAGTGTGTGTGTGTGTAGGTTATGATTTTTTTTTAAATTAATTAATTAATTAATTTGACAGAGATCACAGGCAGGCAGAGAGGCAGGCAGAGAGAGGGGTGAGGAGGAGATGCAGGCTCCCTGCTGAGCAGAGAGCCCGATGCGGGGCTCAATCCCAGGACCCTCGGATCATGACCTGAGCTGAAGGCAGAGGCCCAACCCACTGAGCCACCCAGGTGCCCCTAGGTTATGATTTTAAGATATGAGGCATTTCTCAGTTTCAGAAAGAAAGAAAGACAGTGAGAGGGGTTTTGGTGGAGATTACCAAATTCACTCTGAACCAAATTTAGCCCAATGAGTTTTAAAACCATGGATGATTTCTGGGCTTCTTTATACATCTTTTTATAAATTGGGAGAAAACCTGTTTGTACGACAAACTCTGAGAGATGTGAGGAGCATTTTTTTTTTTTTTTTTTTTTTTTTTTTAGTGAAACTCTAGCAAACTGCTACCTTGCAAGGAAATTCAGTTCTTTGGAAACTGTTTTCTCCAGGGCTAAACTGGGGCAGCTTTCTCTTTGGCTTCTTGGCAAAGAAAATTGTCCAGGGTTCTGGAAACCACGGTTGTTGAACCTCATATGATGTCTTTTCTTTCAGCTCATGTTAACAGTTACGAAGGGAGACTTGGTGTGATGTGGCATGTTTTTTTTCTTTTTTTCTTTCTTTCCTTTTTTTTTTTGTTTTCCATTTTGCTGGCATATTGGTGCACACTCCCTGAGAGCCTTAGAGAGCTGTGTTCCTCAAGGAATTTATGACAGTCAGCAGGGACAACTGAAATTTGAGCTGGTGTCAATCCAGAATCCCTCCTTGTGACCCAAAAGATGCAAGATCATTCACCAGAACCTTCTTTAAAAAAGAATGACAACAACAAAAATCTCACTGTGACACTGGAGAGTATATTTTTGCATAAAAACTTCCCGCTATGTTTTTCCACAGCCAGATAACATCCATCTCCCCCAGCCACACTCATCTCTGTCTGCCCTGCCAATGTTCTCCTTGGTAACAGCTTGGGAAAGTGTCTGCAGAGCAACCTTGACGGTACTGAAATTTCAGCTGCTGCCCTTGAACTTTGGTTCTGCTCTGAGGCTGTTGGAAAGAACTTACTAGAAGAAGGGTTGACATCCTGACCCTAGGTCATGCGTTCTTGAGAGAAGCATGTGGTACGTGGCATCTTGAGTGGTATCCACTGCTTTTTGCACAGCTCATTGGGACAAGCAAGTCCATGGTAAAGACCACACAGAAGGGAGGAGAAAACCAGAGTGGCTCCAAAGCCACTCTTTCCTTTCCCCCAGCTGTCTTCTACCTTTTTTCTTCCTCAACCAGGCATTCAAAGCAGGGTAAATGGGGGCAGAGGAGGAAGTCCATGGAAATGCCCTCCATCTGGAGGTACTGGGTATTCTCTTCAGGAGCTGGCCAAGGGGTAGAGCATGTGTTTGCTCTGTACTTTGGCTGTTCATGCGTCCTCGTTCAGAGTTCCTGGTAACTACTTGTTAGGCTCTTCTGGCCACGTGTCTGTTATGAATAGGATTACCAAACAATGACTCACCTTCCCCTGACTCATTCTGCAAGCTTCTGTTGGCTTGTCTCAGCGAACCCCTGGACGGTAGCCCTCTGAGGGCAGGGACTGCCACATCTTCTCCCTGTCCCCTCCCCACACCTCCAGCACTGTATTTTGCCCATAGTGTCTTTGTTTGGTTCACTACCTTCTGGGTACCAGCTGTGAGCCAGGCATGGGTGAAATGAAAATGAATAAAGCCAATTGTGACCTCAGAGGTCTGTCCTATTGTTTTGTGAGCTTGTGGGCCAGTAGGTATGGTGTTTGTGGGATGACATCGTTGTACATTGCCATTAATAGTGCTTACTTTCCCCACTGCCTGGTGATGCAGAAGACACTTCTGGACACGGATAAGCGCAGCAGGTGAATCTGAGAGGCTGAGGCACAGTGGTGACTCCCAGGGCACTGGCTCAGGGCAGAGGGTAAAGGGGACATGTGCATGAGAAGGATGTGTCTCGAGTTGACCTTTTTCTTTTTTTTTAAAAAGATTTTATTTATTTATTTGGCAGAGAAAGAGAGAAAGAGATTACAAGTGGGCAGAGAGGCAGGCAGAGAAGAGGGAAGCAGGCTCCCTGCTGAGCAGAGAGCCCAATTCGGGGCTCGATCCCAGGACCCTGAGACCATGACCTGAACCGAAGGGATAGGCTTAACCCACTGAGCCACCCAGGTGCCCCTTGGGTTGACCTTTAACTCCTGGGGCTCATCCAGTCTCTGCTGCCAGTCCTCCCCAGATTCTGTCCAGGGAAAAATGTGTTAACTGGCAACGAGGAGGGCCACTGGGTAAGGCTCTTCTCTGTTTTTTCCTGTTCAGAGGAGGCTCTTTACTTTAGGTCACCGACTGGGAAACAGGGTACAAAGTACAGGTGCTAGTGTCAGACTGATGTGGGTGTGACATTCTGCCCCCACTCGTTTGCTCCATACCAGTGGACTGGTTACTCAAGCTCTAAGCCTCAGAATTGGGGTAACAGTGATGTCTGCCTTACTTATTTTATCAACCTAATTGAAAGCCAGGACATATCTGACATGTACATGGTCCAACATCGGTGCAGAATGTGGGTCGGAGCATGTGAGAAGACCCAGGATGTACGGTTGTCATGTTTACAAGGTCTCTTCTGGTCTTGGGAAGGGGTCCCCTGATACGGCCTTCTCTGGTCTCTTGGGTGTGTGGCCAGAGTCTTCCTGGCTCACATACCCCTCGGGATAGAGTTCTCAGATGTGTTGTGTCCAAGAATCACCCGAAGGAGTCACAGGTGCAGATTACTGGGCACTGGCCCCAGAGATTCGTATCCCCTGGGTCAAGGGTGCTGCCTAGGGCTTAGCATTTCATATACACAACTGAGGTGTCTCTGATGTCTTCAAGATGTCTTCAAGACATTGAGGATACTGGAAAACTGACCAGTTTTCCCAGCTCATGGAGAGGGATTTGCACCTTCTCTCTTCCCCACCTTCCCACCCCTCCCAGTCACATGTACATCAAAGGAATGATGGCGCGTCATGCCTGACACTGTGCGGGAACCAGGGATTCACAGGAGATACCACTTGTGGCTGGGTAGCTCCACGCATGAGACGCAGGGAGGAACATGCTCAGATAGAGATAAATGGGGCAGGTACCAGGGGGCTCAGAGAAAGGCCTCATTTAGGCCAGTGTTTGGGGGCTGGGCATCTAAGAAGGGTTTTTAAAAAAAATAGGTGGCCACAGGGTTGAGTCTTAAGCTGAGGAGGCAGCTCAGAGAGGATGTAGGGAACGACAGACCGTTTGATAGGGTAGAGGGCGGGGAGTTCTGGGCCAAAGAGTTCATTAGTTCATTCTCCCATGAACATTATTGACTTTGCTGTCCATGAACCTTATGGTGGTGGCTTTTGGAGAAATTGCTTTGATGAAACAGCATCCTGAGAATGTACAGCTGCCACCTTCAGCTACGGTGACTCTGATCAATGAAACTCACCAAAATATTTACATATAGGAAATTTCTGATGTAAAGAGAAGAAGTGTGTGTTCCATTGGTTCGGAGAGTCTCTCTATTCTCTCAGGCGAGGAAAGCCATTGATGAGATGGTTGGGGCATTAAGGTTGGTGGGTGGAGGTTGGGGGGAACGGGGGGGTATCTAATGGGCTTCATTGCAAAGTGTCTGGTTGGCAAATAGTTTTCACTCCTAAGCCCCCTCCAGGCCCCTCCAGGGAACTCGGGGGAGCTGTGTTAGGAGCTACTCTGTGGCTGAACTTTGATCCTTAGCCTGGGATCGATTAGGGAGTCTCACAGGTGCCAGCACCGGAAGACTGGGGGACAATGTGTAAAGCTTGGGATCTGCTGCCTTGCCTTGAGACTTTATCATGTGACTTGCTATCAATCCAGACGTTCATTTCCTATGGCTTATACACTTGGGGTTTTGAGCCTTATGTGCAGGGCTTGACATTTATACCAGTTAGGTTTCATCTTGTCAGCTTTGACTCATTATTTCAGTGCCCAGAAATCCTTTCTGCTCCTGACTCTGTTGTTCGGTTTATTAGCCACTGCTCCCAGAATCGTATGTAATGGTGTATAGAGAACCATAAGTGCCCCAGAATTTGGAAACACGTTTGGAAAATCTTAGCAAGTGGGGAATGATTTGCTAACGGGGCCAAGGTATGTTTTAGATACCATGAAGCAGGCCAGGGTGTTTCCCTAATAGAAGGTAATCAAGTTTGCAGGGTATTCCCCAGTGGTTCTTTAGGAAGATGTGAGTAGAGCATAACGCTTTCAAAGCAGGCCATAGCTCATCAATAGCCCTGCCGAGTGTCTGGCCGAAGGTCCTGCAGCAGCTGGCGACTGACTAATAAGGGAATCGGAGAGGGAGGGAAGGACCGCGGTCTTTCCAGCACAGGCCAAGAATCACAGGCCCCAGTCAAGGGCCCTAAATACAGGGGAGTTTCAGGTGAAGTCACATCAGGGACAAAAGTAAAAAATAGGCTAAATTGCCTCTGAAATGTCCATGAAATCACCTGTAAGTCCCAACCACTAGTCATGGTCTGGAGGCCCATGGCAACAAAGCTACATGAAGTGGCCCTGGGGGCCACACCTCAGGCTCCTGTGGGCACCTCTGAGACCTCCTTGAGCACGGAACTGGGTCAGCCTGTGGTGCCCTTCTACTTGGCAGTCTCTTTCTCTCAGTCTGTTCGTCTCTCTGGCTGGCTGTCTTTGACCAGCCTCAATTCACAGACACCAAATGCTTCTGGGATGCGAGTTCCCTCAGCTCTCCCTCACACCTGCCCCATCCCGCAGCACCCCCACCCCACTCTCCCCGGCCTTGCTCCTACTCCTACTCCTCTCTCCACAAGCACTTGTCAGGTGAGTGAGAATGGGAGTGAGTGGGAATGGGAGTGACCAGCAGCCTGACAGAAGCGCTGCTGCTATTCAGGGAGGCAAGCATCTGTTTTATCATTCTATTACATTTTTTTAAATGCAGATAGGCATCTTGCAGGGAGAAGCACTTGGCAGGATGCAGGCAAGTTGGAGCCATAGCTTTCAGGCCTGGATTCCAGGGAAGGAAAGAACTGACCCCCAAAAGCCGGTGCAGTCCTGGGACACCTTGAGTATGCTGACGATGGCGGGTTGAAAAGGACAAAATCCTTCCTGAGTATTGCTTGGCGGTTAAGAGTGTGGGCTACAGAGCCAGACAAGATGGGGTCAGATCCTGGCTCCTCTGCTTCCTAAGTATGAGATCCTGGGCTAATTATTTGGTCTTTCGAGGCTTACTGTCCTCATCTGCAAAATGGCAATAGTAACAGTGTCTAGAATAAATAAGCCAACACTTGGAAAGTGTTCAGGACAAGGCCCAGTACATATTAGGTGCTCAATAAAGAGTTGCTATAAATTATTATTTTATTCTTTTGAGTTTCACCACATCACTGGGAGGTATTATTATCACCATTTCGCAGAAGAAGAGACTGAGGGTCAGAGAGGTCAAGGAGAGGCTCAGATCACGTGGACAAAAGGTGGCAGAGACTGGACTTAACACTGAGGTCATAGGACTATACGTCGCTTTACTAAGCGTTTCGGAGCCCCCTTTGATTCTCTGCAAGTTACAGATATTCACATACTTTCCTTCTCCAAGCATGCTTTGATCCCAGGCAGATGGTACCAAATATTTGTTGTCCAATTCCACGGCCATGACTGAATTTAGCCAGAGCAAGGGAGGCTGATTAGTGACAACTCTGCAACCCTGAGCAATGGAAATCACTCCAAGGTTGCACACTGGAATCCTGCTGGAGTGGAATGTTTCTTAAAATTGTCCTGGCTCAAGTTCAACAGTAAGAGACACTTGTTTGCCCAACTTGTGGGCTTTGAAGGCAAGTTGACAGTACTGAAGTGCAGTTGACAAGGTCCAGACTGTCACTTTGTGGTTCAAGGGATGACATTTTATGATCTGCCCACAAAACCTCATCCAGTGCTGTTGAAAGTCTGTCATGAGGGGCCAGAAGGATGATTGTGTGCTCTTTTCCCAGGCTTGGGAGACGGGGATGCTCTTAATCAGAACCAATCTGTGAAAGGAATATACACAGAGGAGAGTCCATTTTCTGGAAACACCTCTTAGCAGTCCCCATGTGGAAAAGCTATGGGGACTCTTCCCAGCAAATATTCCCAAGCATCTACAGAGCTCATGTGGTAACGCCACCTGTATTGTGAATTTTCCAAGATGTCCACCATGAGATGGTGGAAGAGCCATCAGTATCATCCCAGGTCTGACACTAATGAGCCGTCTCTGAGCCTCAGTTTTCCCTTGTGTACACTGAGTGACTTGACTTTATTTAGACCCTTCCAGCTCTAACAATTTATTAGTCTGTGAGTCTGTGAACCAAAGTTCAAAAGTGGCCATACTTCCTCATAAAATGGTGAATATTGGGGTCTAGAATCTGTGACTAGAATCTGACTCTAGAGCCACACCTGCTGTAGAGCACTTTGACTTTGTGGTTTTCATCCACTTCCTTGAAATGACTGCTCTGGTTCAATTCCTTCCACCTTCCACCTAGAACCTTGCTCTGCCAGCCAGAATTCTATTTAATTCCATAAATGTTGATGGAAATATTAACTCTGTTCCCAGCTGCATGGTTGGAAAGATGAATGAGACTAGTTTCCCACTTTAGGGAATTCACAGTGAGATAGTGAGGTCAAGACTTGCCAGAACGGGGTGCCTGGGTGGCTCAGTGGGTTAAAGTTTCTGCCTTCGGCTCAGGTCATGATCCCAGGGTCCTGGGATGGAGCCCCACATCAGGCTCTCTGCTCACCAGGGAGCCTGCTTCCTCCTCTCTCTCTGCCTGCCTCTCTGCCTACTTGTGATCTCTATCTGTCAAATAAATAAATAAAATCTTAAAATAAACAAACAAACTTGCCAGAACGTCTTTCCTCCAGCGATCTCTCTAGTACCTACAACTAATGGTTCTCCAAGTGTGGTTCCTTAACCAGGGGCATCAACTTCACCTGGAAACTTAATAGAAATGCAAATCCTGGTGCCACCCTAGATCTACAAGGTCAGAAACTCTGGAAGTGTGGTCCACGATCTCAGTTTTTAATGCTTCTCTGGGGGCTTGGGAGGCACCTGCAGTCTGAGAACCACTGAACTGGTCCTCTCAGGGACAAGCTGCAAGACTGTGGTTCTTAGCCCTTAAGAGACCTGAGAAATTGTCTTGAAGAAAACTCACTCACTTGGGCTGCCAAGACTCACTTCCCACTCACAGTCACGGCTCCTGTGGAACTCCAACACCATTTCGAACCTTTGTGGTGTTTCGATCAATGCCCAGGCATTGTGAAAATGATATACTTGTTTTGACAGAAACTAACCCAGTTGAGCACACCATTCCCCATGGAACCTCCAGGCTTCCCTTTAAATTGACTGTGATGTTTGATGTGATGTTGATATGGTGACCTAGACCCACAGCAAGAATCCCAACCCCAGATGACCTCCTGCTTCCAAACTTCTCCAGAGGAAGCGTTCTTAGGGGGCCAGTCAGCTGTCTCCTCTCCTTCCAAACAGCCTTTCCTTTATATTTCCCGCCGTGGCAGGGTCTGAGCCTGGTTTCCGTTCCCCCTCCCAGGCAGAGAACATTGAGCCACATTCTCCTTGCAGTAAGTTCACACATCAATGGTGGAGGGCCTGTGGCTCCTGGACGGGGGCCAGCCTGGCTCCTGAGACCTGTGGGTCTGTCCTCTGGCTCCAACCAAGGGCTATATGCTAGACCATGGGCACTTTTGTGAAAATAAAAAGAGGCACCCCTTCTAGGTACTTCTCAGGATGGATGCAGCCCTGGGGGCCCAGCGCTGGACTGGATTTCAGCCATTTGCCTCATAAGGCAGGTGTTTATGGGCAACCTGGACTACGTGGCCAGGAGTAGCAGCCTTCTCCCCTGGGGAGAAGTGGGGGGCAGTGTGGGCAGACAAGAGGGTTCCCACACTGTGGGGCCCAAGGCCACCCTCTTCCCATTGAATTCTCACTAACCCCTAATGTGGTGGGTGTTGGTGTGTCTCCATATAGGCTTTTTTCTACATGAGAAGAGATTTTCCAATTCTTGGTACCTCTATGTATCCAATGGGTATGACACTGTACTTTCCTCTTAAGAGCTTATTCTGAAACTCAGATGAGACCATAGTGATGAATGTGCTCTGGAGAAAGGATTTTGAAAACATCACACAAATGGCAGGTTTTATATTGATCTTTCTCCCAGAGTCCTCAAAGGTGGCGTCTGGGGCCTCTGGTTTGAGAAACTCACTTTGAATTCACATAGCCCCAGTGTTAGACGTGGGTGCAGCACAAGCTTGGTCTCCTTGCCAGGATGCTGCTGTTCAGGGGTGCTTCCTCATCCCCAAATCGAAAGACTTATGAGGCCATAAGTGGATGAGGTGTGTGACTCGCTCGGGGCGAGTCACAGCCTGGCAAGCCGGGGTGGACAGGATGACTTCATGGCATTTCCCACTTTTCATTTTGATGACTGGGCTCACTGTTTCATATTTGGCTTTCTCTCTCTTTCTCGCAGCTGTGGTGACTAGGATTTAGGACAAGCATTTGGGATCCCTTCTCTAATCCCTGTCAAATCTGGATTTAGCTACAGAATCTGGGAAGGGGAGGAGGGACTCCCTGCTGGCTGGAGGCAGTAGCTCAGAACATCTGAGAAATTCCAGCAGGGAGACCCAGCTTCCACCCTCTGAGGCAGGAGGCCTCTCATCTCATCCCATATCAGCCTCTTCCCAGAATGTGATGAGTTTCAGCCACAGACTCAAACCTCTTTTAGCCTTCTTGCTTGGGGGCTGAAGGAATAAGTATGGCGGGAGTGGGGTAGAGACTTGACATTGGCCTTTTTCCCATTTAATGGTGTCTTTGGTTGAAATGTTTTTGGGGGGCACCTGGGTGGCTCAGTGGATTAAAGCCTCTGGCTTCGGCTCAGGTCATGATCCTAGGGTCCTGGGATCGAGCCCCGCATTGGGCTCTCTGCTCAGTAGAGAGCCTGCTTCCACATATCCCTCTGGCCCCCACCTGCCCCTCTGTCAAATAAATCTGTCAAATGAATAAATAAAATCTTTTTTTTTAAACAGACTAGTTTTTTTTTTAATTTATTTATTTGAAAGACAGAGATCACAAGCAGGCAGAAAGGCAGGCAGAGAGAGAGGGGGAAACAGGCTCCCTGCTGAGCAGAGAGCCCGATGTGGGGCTTGATCCCAGGACCCTGGGATCATGACCTGAGCCGAAGGCAGAGGCTTTAACCCACTGAGCCACCCAGCCACCCCAAATAAATAAAATCTTTAAAAAAAAGAGAAAAAAAGATAGAAATATTTTTTGGTCGGTCCCTTTTCCAGTTCCACTATGTTCCCCCACCCCCTCCAGTTAAGGTTGAGTCCCCCTCTCAGCAAGATTGGGGCAGCAATTGTCTGCAACATCTTCAATTGACTTATTATTATGCGAGCTCCCTACAGCTCAGCTCAGTGACATAATGTGACACTAAGGTATTCTCAGGCCCTTCATAGCTGGCTTCAGGTTACCCTCCAGCTCCATTCCTCTCTGCACCTCCTAGTAGTTTCCATTTCCACAATATTCCTGCCATCTTGGGCTTCTGTTCATGTGCCTCTCTCCATGTGTTCCTTCTCTCGATCCAAACACTGCATAAACCTAGTTCATATCCTATCTCCTTGATCCCAGCCCACTAACATTCCTGTTCCCGGAACATCTAGTGTAAGCACCACACTGCTTCACGTAATTATTCTTTCATTTGGTCCATTAGTTAAGTTCCCAAGGTGGATTGTAAGCTCCTTGACATGAGCCATTGGCTTGTGGTGTATTCCCTGCAGTATCCAGCCAAGCTTATGGGGCAGTCAGTCAATCATCAAATCATCTTGACCCCGATCAGGTATTTGTCCCACCTACAAACTGTATGGATGACTTTCTAGGAACTGAAGTGTTTGTTTATCCTGCACAAATAGTTTCTCCTTGTAGCCAATACTCATGATCTCCCAGTCATGCATATTACACCTTTCATGCTTTCCCGAGGGGGGAAGAAAAACCAAGGAAAATCAGAGTTCTGCAAGGTGATTCCGGACCCCTGGGCTTTCCAGGAACAGCCAGCTTTCAGGGGCCCTCAGTGCTTCTCTAATGAGTTTGACCTCTCCTCTCTCCCCAGAGAGCTCCTGTGAGAATAAGCGGGCAGACTTGGTCTTCATCATTGACAGCTCCCGCAGTGTCAACACCCATGACTATGCCAAGGTCAAGGAGTTCATTGTGGACATCTTGCAGTTCTTGGACATTGGCCCCGATGTCACCCGGGTGGGCCTCCTGCAGTATGGCAGCACCGTCAAGAACGAGTTCTCCCTCAAGACCTTCAAGAGGAAGTCCGAAGTGGAGCGTGCGGTCAAGAGGATGAGGCACCTGTCCACTGGCACCATGACGGGGCTGGCCATCCAGTACGCCCTGAACATCGCATTCTCGGAAGCAGAGGGGGCCCGCCCCCTGAGGGAGAATGTGCTGCGGGTCATAATGATTGTGACCGATGGGAGGCCACAGGACTCCGTGGCCGAGGTGGCTGCAAAGGCACGGGACACGGGCATCCTGATCTTTGCCATCGGTGTGGGCCAGGTGGACCTCAATACACTGAAGGCCATCGGGAGTGAGCCCCATGAGGACCACGTCTTTCTGGTGGCCAACTTCAGCCAGATGGAGTCACTGACTTCCGTGTTCCAGAACAAGCTGTGCAGTAAGTCCTGCTCCTCTGGGCCTCTTTCAGGGGAATCATTAGGATTTCTTCTTTCATCTTCTAGCATAGAGTGGGCTAACCTCGTCCCAGGTACTGCGCTGGCAAGGGTGTTGGGTAAAGGCCAGGATAGACACAGCGTGTCTTGGGGTTGCATGCTGGCTGAGGGGTCAGAGAGTAAGGCTATAATGACCCAGGGAAGTACCTGAAGCTGTGACAGAGGCATGGAGGAAGAATTCAGGCCAGGACCTCACCCAGGTCAGGGTGCTCAGGGAAAATTCCCTGGAGAAGGGATGTTCAAACCCAAACTGCTGAGTGAAGAGGAGCAGATAGGCAAAGTTTTTCTCCAGCACATTGGATTGCTCCGGCATTCCCTAAGTTAAACTTTATGATTTGGAGTAGAGATGGGATCAGGAGGGGAAAAAAAAAAAAAAGAAACCACAACATCTCCTTGGATGGGGTCGAATACCAAGCAGTGTTGGCCCATGGCAATGCAAGTGGTGGAGGTTTTCTCCTCTAAGAGGCCCGGTGCACGGGAAGGACGGAGCTGAGGTCCCCTCCTCCTGCAAGGGGGGTGCCTCCCCATGTCCTTGAGCTGCTTCTGCTACAAGGCTCTTCCACTCTCTCTGGCTTTCTGGCCCTAGTCTCCACAAGGCTTTGCTCTCCCTTCCTTACCGCATGGCTCTCAGGGACCCTCACCTGGAGCTTCTGACTCAGCGTTTCCCTGTGGGCTAACTTGCCCTCCTCCTAGTTTCCTCCTTCTTCCCCTGGCTTCCTGTCATCTCCTCCTTCAAGTGGGGGTGCCAAGGGGCCCACCCAGTCTCCTCGCTAGTCCCGGGAAACTGGAAACTTGCCTCCTGGCCTGGTAAACAGTGTCCAGTCCTGCCTCGCCCACCTCCATTTGTCCCTGTCCCCTCCAGCTGCCATGCTTCCTTGGTGGGCAAGCAAAAGGAAATGTCTATTTTGAGATGACTGTTGTTCCCCAGGCGTGGCTGTGGAGAATGAGTTTAAGGACTAGACTCATCTCCAGCTCCCCGGGAGCAGGACACTGACACTCTGGGGGCTCTGAGGACTCTGACCCTGTTCTCAGACTCTGACAGAGCCTAGGAACCCACCCACCCCGCCCCACCGAAGTCTTGGGGGCAAAAACTGTGTTTCATTGCGTCTTAAAAAAAAAAAAAAAAAATCCTGGCTGAGAACTAACCTCAAAAAGCAGAGACTCCATTGTGTCTTGATGCCCAAATCAAAAGATTTCCTTAAAAAAACAAAACAAAACAAAACCACAATGCCCTGCAGGCAAAAGAACTTTTTTCTCTGCAGTGTCACTTGGAGAATTTTCAATAGTGCCATTTGGCCGGGCAGCTCTGAAGGGCCAGGCTGAGGCGAGCCTTGGCTGCCGGTCACCTGGTCAACCTCAGCCAGTAGAATGCGCTGCAAACATGTTAAGGTTTATGACTTTAAATGACTTCTGCAGAATTTATGTTCCCCTTTTCCTGGAAATACTAAAACAGAAATTGGTTCCGTAACCGTTCTGATGGGTTTATTCATTTGTCTCGGAAAATGTCAATGGAGGCCTTCTGGGTTGATCAGCAAATGGAAAGGCGGACTGAGGCGGAGGCTGTTGACTTGTCTGAAGAAGGAGCTTCTCTGTCAGCAAAATTAAAAGGCCGTTTGGACCCTCCACCCCGGACTTTGTTGTCATCTGGAAGCTCGAAGAAAATATCGGTATTCTGCCATTTGTTCGTCTCTCTGCATGGCCGCCTCAGGAGACCAGCTCTGCTCCCACAGCATCCCCGGTTCTGCGGAGCCATTCGCCAGCCATCTTCAAAGGTCGAGGAGGCCCCGAGGCCTCGTCATCCACCGAGCAGTTAAGATGGCAATAACCGACATTTGTAAAGCACTTCCCCTTCTGTTCTTGTATTTGATCCTCACGAAACTCGGGGGGGGGGGGGGGGGGGAGGCAACACAGTAGGATCCCTCCCTCTTTGCACCCTAGTAAACTGCTCAAGTGAATTCCCCGAGAGCTGCCAGGCGAAGGTGGGTGCTGCTTCCAAAGGTCTGGCTCATTCCACTCCTCCGCACCTCTGAGGTGGTAAATCCCTCTTTTAAGGTAAGCCATTGCCTTGGGCGCCTGAGTGGCTCAGTGGGTTATGCCTCTGCCTTCGGCTCTGATTGTGATCTCAAGGTCTTGGGATCAGCCCCACATCAGGATCCCAGCTCCGCGGGGATCTGCTCCCCCCCACCCCCGCCCCCCGCCCGCCCCCCCCTCCCCTTCTTTGGGCCCCCCTCTCGTCAAAAAAAAAAAAAAAAAAGTAATAATAATAATAATAATAAATAGATGAAAATAAAGGTAAGCCATTTTCTGACACCGCCCCCTCGCCCCCCGCCCAAGTTCAAGCCACACTAGGTAAACCAGCTTTGAGGTTGGCATTCACCTCAGAATTTGACCGGGAGCTGGGTGGGAGGCGGAGGAGCAGACTCGAATCTCAGCGTCGCCCCCTGCCGGCCCTAGGGTACTTTGCAAATCTGTAAAATGGGGATTTTACCTCCAGACTAGATGTGGGAATGCGGGTTATCAACTGTAGAGCCCCATTCAGTGTGCACCATGTTGTGTGTGACTGCAGTCAGATACTCGGAGGACCAGCAGGCTAGGCAGATGGGCTCGGTTTTGATCTGCACTCCGATTATCAGACAGCAGGAATGAGCCTCTTCCAAGTTTCGGCGCTTTGTGAGGGTTTGGAAGTCTCATTTCTTCCTTAAACATTCGTTGAGCTATGCTCTGAGAATAACAGCTAATTTTGTCCTGGGCTAGGTACTTTCCACTTGTCTTTTCATTTAGTGCTTATAACAGGCTTATGGGGCAGGTGCTGTTATTGCTCCCATTTTACAGAAGCAGAAACTGAGGCTTAGGAAGGATAAGCAACTTCAAAGAGTGGGGTTGGAGATTCAGGTTGCACGCTCTCTGGCCCAAGCTCTTACCCTCCCCATGCCAGGCCCGAGGGTTCCAGGCTTGTGCGAAGATGCTCTCTCTCACCGCAGAGAAACGGGATGTCAGCTCTCCAAAATGTGCTCTTTGAAAAGTCACCTGGACTGAGGGACCTCTGATCAGAGAACACCTGGGTCTCTTTAGGGGCTCCAGGAGGGCTGTAGAAAGGAGATGATAATAATAATCATTACCATTTATTGTTATTAATATCATAATATTAATGCTCTGATTTGAGCTATTAGCGTACATTGGCTTATTTTATTCACACAACAAATCTGTGAAGTAAGTGCTCTTACAGCTCTTATTTTACAGAAGAGGAAATTGAGACCCAGAGAGGTTCAATGACTTGTCCAGGGTCACACAGCACTGTGGTAGAGTGGAGGTGTAAGCCCAGGCATTCTAGTTCAGAGCCTACCTCTTGACCACTGTGTGCTACCCACACTCGACAGATGAGTAGGAGTTTCTTGGCCACTTGGGGAGGTGGGGTTGCACCATGGCAAGAAGCCAGGAAAGGAATGATATTTCCGATGGATTTTCTGTGTCATTAAAGCAATAACAACAGCAGCAAAGAACCAGTCCAGATTCTCTCTTAATGTTATAGCCTGCTAAGGAGATGTGACCCACAGTGTGAAAAAGGCGGACGAAGGGGTAGGCAGGGCAATGGAGGCCATGGTGCAGGTAGGGAGAGGATTTCGGAAGGAAGAGGGCTGGGGTTCTGCACTTCCAGCAGAGCTGAAAAACGTGCTGGATCTGTGGGTCGGAGGAGATAGGCAGTCTTCCTGTGTGATGGAAGCAGGAAACTGTATTGTAAAACTAGGAAGAGTTCAGGCTCTGGAGCCAGACTGCCCTTGATTGGGAGACCTCGTTCTGGCTCTCACTGGCTGTGTGGACATGAACTTCGGCACAGCGGTGGCTTTATATCCCTGAGCAGTAAATTCCTACACCAGCCACAGCAAGGGGGAGAATGCTGAGGTTGCATTCTCAGGCCACCCCTGAGAGCACCAGAGAGCCTTGGAAACGAGGCATCCTGTGAATTGAGGCCCTGTATACAAGATGACCCAAACCTACACTATCCTGGGGCCTGCCATTTTTGCCTCCCAGTGAGAGGGGGCACTGAATCTGGGGACTGAAAAACTCAGGTCTATCCTGAGCTTCCTGGTGACTCACTTGCTGATTTTAATTAACCTCTTGCTCCCTACTCTATCAGTCCCTGCTCTATCAGTCCCTGCTCTATCAGCAGGCCTTTCCTCCCCTAATAGCTCCATCCCACCCAGGTCCGGCACAGATGAAGGCTCTAGTAGTGCTCCTAAGACACACCTTTCATGAATGAGCCTGGGAAAAGCCTACGCTTAGTACAGCCCTTTGGCCCTCTAATGTTAGGTGGGAGATAAGATTGACTTCCACAAAAGTTGACTCTATATACCCAATAAGTGTTCTTTTCTAGATCCCTAGTCAGCCCTAGCACTCCTTTGGTCATTTATACATTTGTTAATAAGATTCCTATTTCCTAGTGTAAAAAAGTCCAATCCTGCCAATGACCCAGTCTGCTGATTAGTGATTCCTTCCCCAGAACACAGTGCCTTGACCTAGTTGCAACCCATTAGACCTTCTGGAGGCCAGTGGAGGAGGCAAGATGATCGCCTCCCCTCCAATCCCACCCCAGAGGCCAGTCCCAGGGGACAGCTGATGTTCTTTGGAAACACCAATCACTCATCCATAAAATTTTACAGATGGAAATTTTTTTATTTTATCTTAGTAAAAATGGTTAGGATTCTTCTGCTTGAAAGGAACAGAAATTCGGGCGCCTGGGTGGCTCAGTGGGTTAAGCCGCTGCCTTTGGCTCAGGTCATGATCTCAGGGTCCTGGAATCGAGTCCCGCGTCGGACTCTCTGCTCAGTGGGGAGCCTGCTTCCTCCTCTCTGCCTACTTGTAATCTCTCTCTGTCAAATAAATAAATAAAATCTTTTAAAAAAAAAAAGAAAGGAAGGAACAGAAATTCAATTTGAACCAGCTTTGGGGGTGGGGGAGATTATATTCTATTACCTCGTGGAAATCAGGAGAAGAGTGCAGCCCCCTCCTGGATGCCCTCCCTTCTCACCTCAAATGCGTGGGGACAGGTTCAACAGTCCCCATGCATTTGAGGTGAGAAGGGAGGGCAGCTTCTAGAAAAAGGTGTGGGGGGGGTGTTACACAGACAAAAAACTAAATGTCTGTACTGAGGGTCCCTAGACACCATTCATGCCTTTATTCCACAGGGTAAAAAACAGGTCTAAAGAGCTACCCAACTTACCTGAACTCCCCTCCCTCATTCAGGCAGAGGGGAACTAGGGCACAAATACAGCTTTTCATCCTGTGCCCTTTGTATTATACCAAGTTCCAGTCTCCTGCTTCCCATTCTTTCATGGCACACGGCCAACACGAGCCTTGGGAACAAGCTATCACTCCCAAACCCTCTGCAGTTGTTCCTGTAATTTCCCCATTTGGCAGGTGAAGAAAGTGGAGTTTAGGGAAATTAAGTAATTCATATGAAGTCATAGTAAGTGGTGAGGCGGAGCATTCAGGCCATCTGCTTCTGGGCCCCTCCCTCTTCACCCCTGTGCTGCCTGCTGCCAATGGATGTTTGCTCTGCGTCACATCTCCTGTCCCCTTACTTCATCTGCCAGGGTCCTGGTGAGAAGACAGGCACTAGGCTCGTCAGCGGGGCTTCAACTGGTGGATAACTGCTATGTGGCTGTTTGCCTGGACTTTAGACTGCCTTCACTACAGAGGAGAGGGACACACTGAACGTTCCTCGGGAAAGCCCCCAGGCCTGTGGGTCACTGGGCTCCAGCAGTCCATGGTAGGAAGAGAGCCTTCCGGGGTGCAGAGCAAGTGCCGATTAAAAGCAGAATGATGATCCACTTGTAGGACTGTCAGAAACTGAACATCTTGATAATCCCAAGTGCTGAAGTTTTGGGGGCTGTGGGCATCGTTACCCTCATGCACAGCTGGCATGGGACACCTTGCAAGGCGAGTAGGCCACACTATTCAAACGGGGGACCCGGTCCCAGCAAAACAGCTGCACCTGGGATCAAGGAGATGCGTTTGAGAACGTTCGTCACAGCATCGTGAGTGAGTGTGAAAATTTGGGCACTTTTCAAATGATGGCTGATGGGGAGATGGTGAAATACAACGAGGAAGAATCAATCATAGGACCGATAGATCAAGTGTTGGAAGGGAATAAGCTAGATCTCACGTATCTGATCATATCTGAGATAGACAGTCAATTCCCATTATTCTCAAAATCACGTTCTCTAAAGTCATGGCGACACTGCATTTGGAAGCTCACAACCATCATCCTAAATGGTATTGTTCAGAATTTGAAGTTTTACTCCCTTTATTTATTTCCTACCTACTGGTAACGAGACATCTCTGTAACGTACACCATCAGTCTCATCAGTAGCTCGGTTTTCCTAAGCACTGGATTAGTGGGCTTGTTCTTAGCTTTTGAAACCCTCTTTTATTTCAGCTTCATAAAAATATATTTCTACACGCAGGCATCTTTTTTGTTTATGAGAACACTTGCATAACTTGTACCCTGTGGATAATGATGCTTGTTAATTTTAAATGCGTTCAAGTTGAATTACATTGAATAAAGTAATAAACTAAGATGTAAAAAACAGTGAGCATTTTTATGAGCTCCTGATAGACTTATGCAAGAATTGATGTATCTGAAAGCCAAAGGACTTCAGAAACTAAATGCAGATATTTAAAAATTAAGATCAGATTAAAAGATTATGGAAACATGGAACTTAGGAATGCATTCTTTACTCCACAATATTCTGTATGACACTTTTGCATAGTAAAAGATTTCTCTTGGGATTTATGGTCCTGAAAAACTGTTGACTCTTTGCCACGTCCTCATTTAACTAATAGCTTCTCCTTCAATCCCATTGCTGCTGCTGAAAATCTATGCATTAGCCAAAGCCCCCTCCGGTATCAGTAAACTTTCTGATTCCCCAGTTAAGCATTATTCATTGAACCATGAAATGTCTGTTCTTTGGTTGATCATTTTTTACCTGTTTTAATCAGCAGTTTCATATATTAACCTGGCATCATTTCCCTTGAACCCTCTGTGGGCCTTTATCTGTGTACTACTAATGGCAATTATCTAAGACTGTCTTGTCCAGCCAGAGGCTGTACTTCCCCTTGAGGGTAGGGACAGCACTTTGCTTTCCTTTGGGTCCTGCGTTCTCCTTCACAGCAGGTTCTGGATACACGTGGGTGGGTGAAGGCAGAGAAGGCGTCATCATCACCTTAACTCGGTGTATCTTCCTTTTCAGCGGTCCACATGTGCAGCATCCTGGAGCACCGCTGTGCCCACTTCTGCATCAATACCCCCGGCTCGTACGTCTGCAGGTGCAAACAAGGGTACATCCTCAACTCGGATCAGAAGACTTGCAGAAGTAAGATTGCTTTGCTAATGTTATCGTACTGTCCTCCCCCACTCTCTCGAGGGCCTTTTGAGTTCATCTGTGGCCCCTCACTCAACCAAGTCATCATCTCCCTAAGGAAAGAAAAGAGGCTTTATAACTCGTGCATTTTAGGTTGGCCTCCCCCACTCCACCGCCCCCCCACCATCACAGTGCCAGGACCAGAGCCTGGCACATAGTAGGCAAGCAGAGAGAGTTTGGAAAATCGTTGAAGGCACCTTCTTAGAAATAACCTTTTTGAATTCATGAACTGGTCTGTGTTACTTCCAAGCTGTTCTTTAAGGGGACCCACCGGGGAGACTTTTTATCCACTGTCTCTATTAACTGTACCTCGAGGAATTGTTTCTCTATTTTATTCTCTTCTCTGAAGCATTGACTCTGGATGAGTTATTAACACTGGCTGGGAATGATGATTCCAGTTCTGTTTTAGAGGTGTGCAGGGATCTAGTAGCTTTGGTGAAGGACACTTTATAGGTCTTTTAAATTAAAAAAGGTCAAATAGATAAGACGTAAATAGAACTCACATTCTCTTTTTTTGGCCAAAAATGGACAGACCATGTACTGACATTGGAGCCAGCAAGCGGCAATCCGCCTCTTAGAGAGATTGCTTAGATGCTGAGTGTGGGCTTACGTCTATATATTTTTAAGTTGTAAGAAAAGCCACACGTGGTTGGTTGCCCATAGACAACCGGGCCACCAAACCAGGCTTTCTCAGGATTCAAGATTCAAGACTTGAGAGGAAGACCGGCCCCTACAGAGGAAATAAAACTCAGCTAATCTGGCACACAGTTCATGCAATGCATAATTATTACACCACATGGTAAGCAATTAAGCATTAATGGGAAGCATTTGCACAAACGGCTGTAATTAGTGTCACATTTATAGAGCCAAACCACATTTTCCTGTTTTCTCCTCACTTCATTTTCGGGGTTGAGAGTAGTTGGATAGGGGCCTTCCTGTTCCCCACGATGAGGTAACATCTGCTCAACTCCTCCAGTGCTGTGGCCCATGGAAGCATCGAGACCTCAGACTCTGAATCTCAGGCGCTCTGTGTTCTTTGGCTCCTGTCCGACCGCAAAATCCCAGATTTTTTGAGTGCAGCCTGAATCATTCCCATCTTCTGCTTGAACCTCTGACCCTTCTTCAGTTTCCACAACAAAAATCACCCGCACCAAATACTCATGGGCTTAATAGAATTCTCTGGAGAGCTGGGGCAGCTCTGGCAAGGTCATGTCACCCACTGCTCAGCAAACAACCTAAACGTCTCTTGGATCCTTGTACCTTCTTTGCGCGGTCTGCCTGTCCCCTCTCCCAGCCTCTTCAGGAGCTCCCCCGCCCCCAAGGGGTTTCTCTGAAGAATGCTCAGCCTTTGGGCCCCCTGCTAACTCCCTTCTTGCCCTTCCCTTCTTAGCAGCTCAAGAAATTCCTCCCATTGTCTTCTGCCCCAGTCCCCTGCTGCGTGGGGGCGTCTGCTGATGGCCACTTTCCAGGGGCTGGCTTGGTCCAGTCAGAGGAATTTTGAGACTAGCAAATAAAAAAGAAAATGTTCTCCCCTCAGAGTCCTGAGCAAAATCTTTCCTGCTCCAGGTTCTGTCAGGCCCTGCCTGGTCCCACCTCAAGCCCTCAGGCCCCCTGGGCCCTCCCTGGTGTCGGTCTGGCCTGGGCTCCCTCCCATTCAGGGCTGGGTGCAGAAACTGCCCAGGGCTTCAGACAGACTGACTAGATGGAGGAACAAGGTGGTCCAGGGCAGAGGGGCTCCAGCTCCAATAACCAAGAACCACTCAGGAAACCGAGCCCCAGGTGTCACCCCAGAGAGGCAGAGTCAGTGGGTCTGAGGGGGGTGTGGGCCAGGAGTCTGCATTTCCTGTGAACTTCTGACATGAATGGTTGCCACACTCAGATTCACTGGCGTCAGGCAACAAGGGAGCCGAAGGGGAGGGCTTCAAGGTAGGGGGGAAGGGAAGGAGCTGGAACCAGGACTCTGGTGTCCCTCTGACCCAGCCCCTCTGGTCACCCGGAAGTAGTTCAACCACCTGCACTAGCAGGACTGGACTTAGCTGCGCTGGGACAGTCATAGAGAGCCTTGCTCGCTGTCGCTCGCTCTCTCTCTCTCTGACTCTTTGGTCTGAAATGGTACATGAACCAGATTTCAATGTCAATCCCAGCATTGCTGCAGGTCAGCCTGTCTCTTCCCGAGCTGGTTATTGAAACTCCTTGACTCAACTTCCTCACCCATAAAATGGGGAAGCTGGTGACAAATTCATATCTACCTCGTCGATAAGTCCTTGTTAGCCTGTGGTTGTAGTCTGGTGGACAGTTAAAAGTTGTGCCAAGCGAAGGCTGGGCCATTCCTTGACCTCTGTTCAGGAACTGCTGGCAGGGATGTGTCCCTGTCAACATGGAGAAAGACTCTGGGCCTGGAGAGGAATGAGACACACTTCTTTCCATTTTTGAGCATGTAAGATGGGCCAGGCAGCATGCACATGACTGGAAATAAAATAGTGAATAAAACAGCAATGTCTATGTTTCTTGGAGCTCACATTCTGGCATGGGAGTAATTCAAATAACTAATGTAATTGCAACCATGCCCTTGGCGATTGCACCAAAGTGACTGCAGCCGGTGCTCTGCTCCGTGGCGTGTGCTGCGCAGGTCGGGCTGAACTAGAGCCCATTCACTTATTACGTGTTCTCCATGTGTCAGGAGCCCTCCGAGTGCTTTATCCGTGCTATCTCATTTAATTCTGACAATGAGCTCTCACAGTGGATTCTATCATTCTCGTTTTACAGATAAGGAAGATAAGGTACCTCCCCCCAAAAAGGTCAGACAATTTACTCAAGGTCATATGGCTAATACTATGACCAAAGCAGAATCCAAATCTTGTTATGCAGGACTCCATATTCCTAGCCCTTAACCACCATTGGATACTGTCCCATGATCCTTGAGGGCCCCCAGATGGCGACAAGAGAACCCTGCAGCCAGAGAAATTCCTCTAGCCCCAGGAGGACAGGCAGGTTCCAAGGCTCACTGATCTCAAGGGAGGCTCAGTAGTAATTCAGCAAGACTAATATTCAAATGATTATCCTTCCCCCAAGTCCACTATCAACTGCTATGACACTGTCACCCTACAGAATGATTTGAGAGGACCTCTTAGGTGATTGCTTTCAGATGTGCGTGTGTGCATACACACACACACACACACACACACCATACCCACCCTGTTGTATTGGTACCTGTCTGTGTGGAGGGAGGAGGCCAACACAGCTAACTCTGCAAGTGGAAATGGACCTTAGCTGTTAGACTTTTAGCTCCCTTCCTCCACATAACCCAAGAATTCTATTCCCTCCTAGTGTCCCAGATGGATGATGTTGCCTGTCCATTCACCACCTGGGATACCAGGTTGTTGCAAAACACCTCCATCCCACCTCCAGATAGAGTGGACAAAGCTGAAATCCTACTCCCTGTAATTCCCACCTTTGATACAATTTTGCTAGCTAAAGCTCTATACCAGAAAGTATATTTCCTTTTCCAAATAAAAAGAGAAAACCTTTTGATTATTGAAGAGTGTTATCCCACATCCCTTATTAATTTTCTCTTTTTGGGGAGAAGCATAAACAGCTCTTTAAGTAGCTGGATTTGGGGTCTCTTCACTGTCCAAATAATCCTCTTCTGCATACTAGTTGGTCATTGTCTCAAAATGTGCCCTTCCATTCAAAGACTAGATCAAGCATATTAAATATTACCCTCAAAGTCTGCTCATATGAGCAATTTGGAATGTACTGGAAGTCAACATTGTGGATTCTTCTGTCCTCCAAAAACTTTTCCCTATCCAATGCCATTAGATGAAATTTATGTAGAAGCATTAGCATAGTACCTAGCCCATAGGGCTCAATAGAAGTTTATGTCCTCGGGGCACCTGGGTGGCTCAGTCGGCTAAGCATCTGCTTGTGGCTCAGGTCATGATCCTAAGGTCCTGGAACCTCTCGCATTGGGGCTCCCTGCTCAGTGGGGTACCTGCTCCTCCCTCTCCCTCTGCTGCTCCCCCTGCTTGTGCTCTCTCTCTGTCAAATAAATAAATAAAATCTTTTAAAAATTTTTTAAAAAGACGTGTATGTCCTTCCCTCTCCCATTTTTCCCATTTAAAAAAAATGGGAAAAACCCCCCATGAAGTACACCTGTCTTCACATTTCTGTTTTCCCCTACCATCCCCCTCCCTTGAATTCCTTTCCCACTAATAAGAAAGAACTTTATCTCTTCTCTCTTTTCTTTATTTACGTTTTTAAATAAGGAATTTTCCCTCCCTTCTTGAATATTTAACCTATCTGGAAAAATATTGAAAACGCAACATTTAGAAAATTTCACTTGGCAAAAAAATGTAAACTTTCTTATCCAGCTTTCTCATTTTTTTTCTCCCTCTCAAGAACCATACCAAATGCATTTTATTGCTTTCATTCGTCGAATATGTTCCTGACATTATTTTTTCCAAGCTACACAGATGATTTAGTAGCTTTTATTTTACAGTTTAATCAAGGGGCCTGGTCCATAAAAAATAGTCATATTGTTAGAGAAAAGAAAATCATAACCAACATCCCTCATGAACTTAGATGCAGCGATTCTTAAAAACTCAGCAAATAGAATCCATATTTATATCCTCTAATCAAGACCAAATGAGTTTTATTGCAGGGATGCAAGTTTGCTTTAACATAATTCACCACATTAACAGATTAAAAAGTGAAAAAATATATAATCATTTCAGTAGATGCAGAAAAGGTATTGAACAATACCCAGCATTCATTCATGATAAAAACTCTCAGCAAACTAGCAATAAAAGGAAAATTTCTCAACCTGATAATGGGTATCTATGGAAAAACCTATAGTTAATATGATACTCAAGAGTGAAAGATAAATGTTTTCCTCCTAAGAGAAGGCACAAGACAGTATGTTCATTCTTACCATTTCTCAGCATTGCACTGGAAGTTCTAACTGATAAAAAAATAAAAAGAAATTAAAAAGTCATATAGGTCGAAAGAAAAAAGTAAAATTGTCTTTATTCACAGACTATGTGATTGCTTCTGTAGAGAGTGGGTGGAATCTTAAAAAATAGCTACTAAAATTAATAAATGAATAAGGTTATAGGATACAAAGTCAATATATGAAATTATTTGATTGTATTTTTACATACTGGCAACAAAAATCAGAAATTGAAATACCAGAGGCACCTGGGTGGCTCAGTTGGTTAAGCATCTGACTCTTGATCTCAGCTCAGATCTTGATCTCTGGGTTGTGAGTCAGTGCCCTGCATTGGGCTCCATGCTGGGTAAAGAGGTTACTTTTAAAAGAAGAAAAGAAAAGAAAAAGAAATTGAAATGCCATTTATAATAGCATGGGAAAGATGTAATTTAGGGATAAAGTTGACAAAAGCGTGCATGATCTGTACACTGAAAAGTATAACAGACTTCTGCAATAAATTAAAAAGACCTAAATAAATGGCGAGAAGACCATATCATATCAAGGAATGAAAGCCTTAATATGGCTAAGATGTCAATTCTTTCCAAATTGATCTATAGATTCAAAGCAATCCTTATTAAAATCCCAGCAGATGATTTTAGGTAGAAACTGACAATCTGATTCTAAAATATATATATGAAAATGCAAAAAAAAAACCCCAAACCATAATAGTCAAATACAGTTGACTCTCATTATTCATGATGGTTGGAAGCCTCTGTGAACTCAGAACTAGCAATTACTAGATCAATGCTCCTGGAAGAAATACAGAATTACATTCTTGTGAGCTTCTGGCCACATCATCAATGAGTACATAGCCTTGTTTTACGTGTGTTTCTATGTAAAGACACTTTATTGAGTATATACTGTTCACTGGTTAATATTGAACTCCCAGCTGACAGCACTATTGCTCAGGCCTGAATGAAGATCACCAAATATACACCTGTTCTTCGTGAGGCACGTCACAGTCTTCTTGCATTTAGGAACACTGGACAGCATTCCATGCTACTCTTGAGAGCCATTTTTTTTTAAAAAAGATTTTATTTCTTTATTTATTTATTTGTCAGAGAGAGAGAGAGAGAGAGATCACAAGCAGGCTGAGTGGCAGGAAGAGAGAGAGAAGGAAGCAGGCTCCCCACTGAGCAAGGAGCCAGATGCGAGACTCGATCCCAGAACCCTGGGATCATGACCTGAGCCGAAGGCAGCGGCTTAACCAACTAAGGCGTCCCTTAAGATCCATTTTAAACAGTAAAATCACCTAACAAAATGCATAAAAGGCAGGAAAAAAACAAAACATGGCACCAAATAGAACACAAAAAGGATGTTTATTGGCAGTATGAGAACGAAAACAGGAAGGCGAAGCATTGTCTTTTTGGACCTCAACTGGGAATGTGTGCTTCAGGTAATTCAAAATTTTCACCATTCTGTGCACATCCATGGATGGCCATGAAGATATGGTAAATATCGATTTGGGGTACAAGTAAATTTTAGAAAGTAGGTGACTTTGCAAATATGGAATCTGCGAATAATGAGATCAATGAAAACTCCAAGAAAAAAAAAACCCAAAGTGGGGGGGTTTAGATGACCTGATTTCAAGACTAATTATAAAACAACAGCAATCAAAACAGTGTGTGTTGGTGGACATCAATGAACCAGCATATATAGTCTAGGAATAGACCCACGCACATATGTGAACTGATTTTTGAGAAAAGCGCCAAAGCAATTCATGAGGAAGGAATAATGTCATCAACAAACGGTGCTACAGCAATTGGATTGCCATGTGCACAAAATGCATCTTGACCTTCACGTCACACCATATACAAAAATGAATGACCTTGGATTTGGCAAGGATTTTTAAAAATAGGATACAGAACACCAAAGAGAAAACTCAACTGACAGAACTTTATCAAAATTAAAACATTTGGGGGCATCTGGATGGTTCAGTTGGTTGAGTGTTTGAATCTTGATTCCTGCTCCAGTCCTGATCTCGGGGGTCGGGGGATTGAGCCCCCCATATGGGCTGCATGCTTAGTGTGCAGTCTGCTTGTCCCTCTCCCTCCCCTTTTGACTCTCCCTCTGCTCATGTTCTCGCTCTAAAATAAATAAATAAAATCTTTAAAAAAAAATCAAAACATTTTCACTTCAAAATACACTACTACCAAAATGAAAAGGTGAGCCATAGACTAGGATAAAATATTTGCAAACACACACCCAGCAAAGGACCTTAGAATATATAAAGAATTCTTAGAACTCAATAATGGGAAAACAACCCAGTGAAAATGGGCCAAAAACCTGAACAGATATAAACCAGAGAAGACATATGGATGGCACAGAAGCCTGTGAAGAGATGTTCAGTTATTAATTACTAGAAAGATACAAATTAAAACCACAGTGAGATTCTTACCATACCTCTACTGGATTGGATAAAATTTAAAACATTGACCATAATACATGGTGGCAAAGTTGGCAACAGGAACTATCATTGTTCCTTGCAAGAATGTAAAAAATGGTTCACTCTTTGGAAAACAGATTAGCAGTTCTCTACAAAGTTAAATATATACCTACCGTATGACCTAGCCATTCAAACTTTATTTACCCCAAAGAAAGTAATGTTTATGTCCAAAGATTTTTTTTTTAAAGATTATATTTATTTACTTATTTGAGAGAGAGAAAGAGTGTTCGAGTAGGAGGAGGAGGGAGAGAGAGAGAGGGAGAGAGACTCTCAGGCAGAGTCCATGCTGAGCATGGAGCCGAGGTGGGGCTTGATCTCACAGCCCTGGGATCATGACCTGAGCCTAATCTAAGAGTCTGATTCTTAACCAACTGAGCCCTGAGTCGCCCACATGCTCCTATGTCCAAACAAAGATTTGAATACGAATGTTCACAGCAACTTTACTTGTAAGAGTCCCAAACTGGAAACAACCCAAATGTCCATCAATAGGTAAATGGATAACATATTGTGATATTTGCATACCATGTAATACTACAAGGCAATGAAGAGAATAAACTTTTTTTTTTTTGAGAATGAACTATTGACCCAAGCAGCACGCTAGATGAATTTCAAAATAATCATGTTGGATGAAATAAGACAAACAAAACAGTGTACATGGTTTATGATTCCATTTATAGAAAATTTTAGAAAATGACAAGTAATCTATGTGACAGCAGATTCGTGGTTGCCTGAGGATGAGGCGGGCAGTGGCGGGGGAAGTGGGCAGAGGGATTACCGAGGGGTATGAGGACATTTTGAGGGTTTGGGGGTGATGGATATGCTCATTATCTTGATTGTGATGATCATGTTGACAAGACAAACTTATCAAAGCGCGTACTTTGAACATGTACAGTTTATTGTATGCCATTTACAACTCAATAAGGTTATTAACATAGAGAAAGAAAGTCAGAACAAGGTGGTTTTGGAAGGTAAGTGATGCTGAGACGGAGGCTGCAAGACAAAAGATTGGAGAAAGATCTCGAAACAATGAGGGAAGGTGTTGTGGAAGAGGGTTTTTTCCAACAAGTCTGAGAGAAAGGCGGGGCTTGCTGTCTTTGAGGGTGCTAACTAGACCAGCCTGCCTGTCTGGAACAGTTTGTTTGGGGCATTAGTGGGGGCTGAGGGAAGGAATGCAAGCTGGAACAAATTATGGAGCAATTAGTTTCTCAAGCTGAGTCCCAGCATTGGTCTTTGGTGGGTAGAAGGAGCTGGTCATGGGGTGTCGATGGTAAATCCACATTTTAGTAAATTGATTTAAGCAGTAATGGATACATGGGATTTAAACTGGTAGAAAGTGGGTGGAGAAGTACCATCCACCCGTTCACTCATTCATCCAACACTTACTGGTTCCCTCTAGGCACTCTTCCTGGGCAGTAGGAGAAAAAGGAGTGCTTCTCTTTTATGTTGGCGACCCAAGAAACACTCAGATCTTGGTTTCCTTTATGCTCCGCACCTATGGAGCGGAAGATGAAAGAGGCAATCAGTTTACAATTCCCATCCGCTTAGTCCGTTCAGTGACAGAATCTATTAGGAGTCCACCGCAATAAGCCCCACCCCGGGGAGGAGCTTATGACAGAAGCTGGGGGATGGGGGTCAGGGGATGGTCGCAGAATTTAAAATGACAGCTAGCTTCAGAAAGGAAACCTGAAGTGAGGCAAAACTAGCGAGTCTGGGAAGCAGCCCACCCAAGTGGTTGGATGCAGCTGGAGATGAGGCATTAGAGTTCAAGGATAACCCCAGGCTGGATATGCCTGGTGGTAGTAATTGACCCTGAAAACGGATCATATCTTGGAGGGAGAGAGGGAGCGTGGAAAGAGAAGGTCAGGGTCGGAGCTTCGGGGCTGCCCATGGTGAGAGCAAGGAGAGAGTGTGGAAGGGCGAGCAGGCTGCCCCCACAGCCCGCCAGCCTGCCGCTTGTGGAATCGCAGGGCCCAGGTGCTGCTAGGACCGCCCTGAGCGGAAGCAGAGGCTGCTGAGCTGGGTGACGTGGCCACAGGCCTCCTCTCCATCCTGGGGGTCCAGGTCCGGGGACCTGAATATGGTAACGTGCAGCCTGCTCGCCCTCTGGTTGGGCCAGGCTGCAGGATTTTTTTTTTTTTTTAAAGAAGAAAAGAAAACAAAGGAATCCGGGCTGGGTGGCGTTCTCATGGGAGAAGCAGTCCTGCCCGGGTGCGAGTGGAGACGAACGCTGTAAAAGAATCAGCACCGGTCAGGGGAAAGTGAGTTTGAGGCTCGTGCAGCTTCTTCTCTGCGTTCCTGGTTTCACAAGCGCCCAGATAAGTGGTTCTCAAAGTGGCCCCCCAGACAAGCAGCAGCTGAGCAGAGGAACTGGCTGGAAAGGCAACACCCCCCCCCCCCGGGAGGGGGGGAGGACCCTAAAGTTCCCTAATGGGGACTCTGAGGTGGTACCTAGGAATGGGTGTGTGAACAATCTCTCCAGGCAATCCTGATTAAGCCCAACTCTGGAAACCACCGAGGCCTTTTAAACCGGATCTTAAAGACTCCACTCAGTAGGGAGGTAATATTAAGAACGAGATGAAGGCCCTTGTTTGGAAATTGCAAAGCGCTCTACAAGACTAGGGCATTACTCGTGCATGCTTGTTTATTTCCATGCACCTCATTGGGTCAGATTTACTTATGTTTTAAGGCTTTACAGGGAGGTGTGTGGCGGGGGGAGGGGGGATTCTTTCCCCATTTCTCTTCTCAGAACGAAAATCTTGTGAGTGACTAGGAGAACTGACTGGCAAAGGAATCGACAGTTAGGGAGAGGCACAGCTGGGATTTGCCCAAAGGACAGGTTTGTTTTTCTCGGTGACATTGGGTTTGTTTTGTTTCTTCCAGCGTTAGAAGCACAAGGCCGATGACTCACATTGACTGTCGAGAGTCTTTAAGTCCAAACTGCAGCTGTCAAAATAAGATTAGTGCTTTCAGGCACCATGAAAGAAGGGGGATGGTCCCCAAAACCCAGGCTCGGGTTTGTGGAGGCCTGATTCCGGGAGGGCATTCACACTGGTGTGGGTGGAAACCCCATTGTCTCCCACTTGAGTGAAGTAACAGCCCTAATAATACATTTCTCTTCGCTCTTGCTGGGATGGATAACTTGTGGTTTCTACATCTCCGGCCGAGTAACAGCAGGAGCTGTTTAAAAAAGTGGAGTGTGTCTTTAAAGGTGTTCATTTTGCTTTAACTCCAAAGGACAGATTAAACTGTCGTTGGTGGGAACAGCACGCAGTGTAGCTTGTCAAAAGCTCTGAAAAGCCAATAAAAACCCCTTTGATTTTGCCTGGCATGATGTCAGCCACGGCAGCCCCCAGCCCTTGTCCCGTGCTCCTCGTCTGGCGGAACCAGATGGAGGTTTTCCAAGTTCTCTGGCTGAGGCGCGGCGCCAGGGTTTCGAGATCATAAATGAAGGCAGGCACTTAAATCTAGGATGCCTTCGAGCCCCGGGGCAAACACTAGGGATGGATTTGAGCACAGCACTGGGGCTCTGAGTTATCAAATCCTCACTGATTTATTTTACCTGGGAAGACTAAGCAGCTGCAGTTAATATCCCTCCCTACAATTCACAAGGAACTAAAAGCAAGTAAATTCTGCTGACTGTCAGCTCTGTGCTAATGATTGCCTTCTGGCAAGACATTGCTTGCATGTGGTGAGATCTTTTGTTATAAAATTCAAAATTGCCTGCTTTGCTGTATCAGATCAATTCAGCAATTCAACAAAGCAAAACTTAGTCAAGGATATGTCGACGTTATTTAAAGAAATCTGAAGCTACGTCCATGCGTGGCGTTCTCAGAGGCGGCTGTAAATTGACACTTGATTGTAATGGTGTTGTGGGCGAAACTTGTCTGGAGCCCACCTCTCCTGCATGCTGAACTGGGCCTGTGCCTCCAAGACCTTTCTGTACCCGTCTAAGGAAGAAGGAGGCTAGCATTTGCTGAGTATCCATATATCTGCCAGGGGCTTAACTCGTCTCGTTATCTCAGCCCTGCAATGTTTTCTCCACTTAATTATTTAACTTCTAGGAAAATCGGGTCTTCTAGAAATCACTCATGTGAGGTCACACAAGCCAGCTAGCTGGAGGCAGGTCTGGCTCCGAAGAAGATCTTCTTTTCATTCTGTCTCCACCCCCGCCCCGCCACCACCTCGCCCCCACCTCGCCCCTCGCCACAAGACACGTAACTGCCCTTTTTCTTTTTTCTCCAAGGTTCAGTTCCCTGGCTCCTTCCTTTTCCATGTTTCCTCCCTCAAGTCTTTGTATAAAAGAATCTTCTGAGTGAGACCACCTTCTGACCACAGCATATAAAACACAAGTTCCCTTCCTTCCACATTCCCAACTCCCTTGACCAGATAATATTTTTCTGAAGCACTTGTAAGATCTAACGTGGGGAGCCTGGGTGACTCAGTAGATTAAGCATCTGCCTTCGGCTCAGGTCATGATCCTGGAATCCTAGGATCCAGGCTGTTGAGCTTCCTGCTCAGCGGGGAGCCTGCTTCTCCCTCTCCCTCTGCCTGCTGCTCCCATGCTGTTTGTTCCCTCTCTTTCTCTGTCAAATAAATAAACCAATTAAATATTAAAAAGAGAGAGAGATCTAACATAATGTATGGTTTACCTGTTTATTTTATGTCTGGCCTCTGTCAGTGGTGTGCTGGGAAATGTTTAAGAATCAGATCTCCAGGGGAAGATGCCCTGAGTGGGAAGGTTCTCAGGTTCCTGTGGGGTATATACAGCCAGTGCTGGTGATTTCATGCCCCTGCCTGTCCTTGCTGAATGCAGGGTAGGGCAGAGACGTACGTGCACAGTCTGTCATGTAGGTCGATAGGAGCCAGCCCCCACTTGAGTATAATCTTCATGGGACAGACATCAATTGATATATATATATATATATTTAATTTTATTTATTTATTTAACATATAATATATTATTAGCTCCAGGGGTTCAGGTCTGTGAGTCGCCAGGTTTACACACTTCACAGCACTCACCATAGCACATACCCTCCCCAATGTCCATAACTCCACCACCCTCTCCCTACCCTCCTCCGCCCGGCAACCCTCAGTTTGTTTGTGACAGTAAGAGTCTCTTATGATTTGCCTCCCTCCCGATCCCATCTTGTTTCATTTATTCTTTTCCTACCCCCCAACCTCCCCACGTTGCCACTCAATGTCCTCATATCAGGGAGATCATATGATAATTGTCTTTCTCTGATTGATTTATTGTGCTAAGCAAAATACCCTCCAGTTCATCCACGTCATCGCAAATGGCAAGATTTCATTTCTTTTGATGGCTGCATAGTATTCCATTGTATATATATATCTATGGCACATCTTCTTTTTTTTTTAAATATATTTTTTTAAAGATTTTATTTATTTATTTGACAGAGAGAAATCACAAGTAGATGGAGAGGCAGGCAGAGAGAGAGAGAGAGGGAAGCAGGCTCTCTGCTCAGCAGAGAGCCCGATGCGGGACTCGATCCCAGGACCCTGAGATCATGACCTGAGCCGAAGGCAGCGGCTTAACCCACTGAGCCACCCAGGCGCCCCTATGGCATATCTTCTTTATCCATTCATCTGTTGATGGACATCTAGGTTCTTTCCATAGTTTGGCTATTGTGGACATTGCTGCTATAAACATTTGGGTGCATGTGCCCCTTCAGATCACTACATTTGTGTCTTTAGGGTAAATACCCAGTAGTGCAATTGCTGGGTCATAGGGTAGCTCTATTTTCAACTTTTTGAGGAACCTCCATGCTGTTTTCCGGAGTAGTTGCACCAGCTTGCATTCCCACCAACAGTGTAGGAGGGTTCCTCTTTCTCCACATCCTCGTCAGCATCTGTCATTCCCTGACTTGTTAATTTTAGCCATTCTGACTGGTGTGAGGTGGTATCTCATTGTGGTTTTGATTTGTATTTCCCTGATGCTGAGTGATGTGGAGCACTTTTTCATGTGTCTGCTGCCATCTGGATGTCTTCTTTGCAGAAATGTCTGTCCATGTCCTCTGCCCATTTCTTGATTGGATTATTTGTTCTTTGGGTGTTGAGTTTGATAAGTTCTTTATGCATTTTGGACACTAGGAATATCCCTGTTGGGAGACAGGGAGTATGGGCCTTTGTCACTGTACTTTCAGCAGATGAACACTAAACAGAACACCAATGACACCCGTGAGAACATTGTGTCGGGCTCTGGCAAATCAGTGAGTAAAATCAGCTCATGTTCCAGTGAAGCAGGCAGACACGATCAGGTCTTTCTAGTACCACTGGATAAACCTGTGAGTGCTGGAGTGGAGTCCAGAGGAAGGAGCCTTTAAGCCCAGCCACCCAGGAGAGGTCTTCCTGGAAGAGGTACTATTTGACAGAAGTCATGTGTCATGAATGGGGATCACCAGGTAGAGGAGGCTTGGAAGGATAATGAGAATTCAGAATTCAGTGCGTCTCCCATCCCCCATCATTTTATTACCCTTCGGTGGAAACTCTCCTGGGCTGTGAGAAAAAGAAGCGCTGTTTTTCAAAAGCATAAGGAATCCTCAAAAAGTATCTGTATTTGTTTCAAATAGAAGTGAGCACTGCCAGAAAAACAACATTGTTTTGTCAGAACCTAGTCTGTATTTTTTCCTTAGTCTTTGTTTAATTAAGTTAATCCCTCAGTGGTTTCCCTTGGGACAGTGCAGATCCTACGGGCCATAAATCCCCCACATTATAAAAACAGTCTGAAAGTACAACACACAGGAAGCCAGCTGGCACGCGCACTGTTTGTGGGGCCGGGCTTCTGGAATGCAAGCGATAAGCCTCCTGGTCCTACCATGTTCTGCGCCCTCATGTAGTGTCTGCAGTCCTCTCAGCCACTTGGAGAGGGAAGGGAAGACAGCATTCATTCTGAGGTTTATTTGAAAGAGGAAACTGAGCCTGGCAGTCTCAGTTAATAAAGGGGGAGACTGCCTCCTGGGTATGGGCACTTTCCCCTCAGATGATTGCAAGGACTTTTATCCAGTTCGACATTTCTCATCCTGGCTGGGTGCTGGAGTTCTCTGGGGAGCTTTTAAACAAAACACCGCTGCTTGCATTACCCCCTCCCCCCACTCCTTGGCCAAGCCCGTTTGAGGTAAGGAGGGGGGTGCCCTGGGTATCACGATTTTCCAAAAGTCCGCAGATGGTTCTAATGGGTAGCTAAGGTTGGGCGCTGCTGCTTCTGTCAGCCAGACCTTGTGGTTATTTACAGACTGTTCCATGGGGGTCCCAGCCCCATCCTGAAAGGAATGGGCATTGCTTCTCTTACCTACCCTGTGAGGAGAAGTCTTGTGGGGAGGGGGGCACAAAGAGAGGATTGCTTCAAGGCCTTGGTTCATTGCTTTCAAAATGCTGCTTTCCAAGGGGTTCTTTTGTAACATGTTGGTTTTTTTTTTTTTTTCATTATTATAAAAGCTCTTGTTAAGAGCCCATGTTAGAAAATTTGAAAGCAGATCATTATAAGTAAGAATAAAAAAGCACCTCTGCTCCTACCACTCCTCTGTAACCGCCATTAGGCAGGGTTCCCACTGGACACCAAAGGAGGCAGAACAGCAGCCGGAGCAGAGAAGGGATACCCAGGTGGAGGAGCTCGGGCCCCCCATCTTCAGAGATGGCCTTGGGATTTGGGGATGTAATTTGTTCCACTGTGCTGGAATGACCTTTTCCAGCCACAATGCTTTCAAGCAGGTGCTTTCTCCTCCCCGTGAGGGAGCTTAGAGACTAGCGAGGGAGACACAATGAATAGATGGCGTATGGATGCCTGTGTAATTGACATTGTGGTACATGCCCAGGGGAGAGGTGACTGCTGATAGGGGAGGCAGATAGCTCTGGCTCCGGAGAACAGCTGAAGGTCCTCCTATCAGGAGGTTAATTTTTCTATCACTGTTCCAGCAGACCAGAGCTATTTCAGCATGGAATTCAAAAAAACTACCACTGTTCCCAAACAAAGCAGTGATTTTTATTTAACAGCTAGAAGTCTGATAAGTTTCACCAGAGCTAAAGAAACCGTCAGATGCTCCTTTTGATCCATTTCACTGAAGGGTAATAAAACTATGGGAGATAGAGGAAACACCGAATCCTGAGTTCCCGTTATCCTTCCAAGCCTTCTCTCCCTGGTGACCCCCACTCATGGCTCATGACTTCCATCAAGTGGCACCTCTTCCAGGAAGACCTCTTCGGGTTGGCTGGGCTTGGAGCCTCCTCCCTCTGGGCGCCACTCTAGCACTCACACTTTCATCTGGGTCTCCTGCTGAATGGAATTGACTTCTCAGCCTTCTGGCCCTCTGTCATCTCGCGTCAGGTATCCTTTCCATCTTCCCTCCTGCCACCTCCCTTGGAATTCCCAGCATGGAATTCAGCTACTAGGCCTGGCCCGTTTTCCTCATTTCTGCACATTTACTCACACTCTTCCCTCAGCCCAGAATGCCTGGCCCTTCTGCATTCTCTAATGCTTACCTGACAACCTTTTTCAATCTACCCTTGGCCATGGGGCTAGTTTTTTCTACCTCAGGACTTTTGCATTTGCTGTTCTTTTAATCAGAAATGCTCTTCCTAGAGCTTCCCATTACTGACCCTTAGAATACAAGCTGGGTGACAGCAGGAACCCCTTTGTCTCTGTGGTTCTTCCCTATATACCCAGTGCCTGGGACAAAGGGGGTACTTCATTTATTGAATAAATGAAGAATATCCTATGATTCAGATTTTTTTTTAATTTTTTATTTTTTATAAACATATATTTTTATCCCCAGGGGTACAGGTCTGTGAATCACCAGGTTTACACACTTCACAGCACTCACCAAAGCACATACCCTCCCCAATGTCCATAATCCCA
>NC_081559.1:159151704-159263907 GCF_022355385.1 Mustela nigripes
CAAGGGGTACAGGTCTGTGAATCACCAGGTTTACACACTTCACAGCACTCACCAAAGCACATACCCTCCCCAATGTCCATAATCCCATCCCCTTCTCCCAACCCCCCTCCCCCCAGCAACCCTCAGTTTGTTTTGTGAGATTAAGAGTCACTTATGGTTTGTCTCCCTCCCAATCCCATCTTGTTTCATTTATTCTTCTCCTACCCACTTAAGCCCCCATGTTGCATCACCACTTCCTCATATCAGGGAGATCATATGATAGTTGTCTTTCTCTGCTTGACTTATTTCGCTAAGCATGATACGCTCTAGTTCCATCCATGTTGTCGCAAATGGCAAGATTTCATTTCTTTTGATGGCTGCATAGTATTCCATTGTGTATATATACCACATCTTCTTGATCCATTCATCTGTTGATGGACATCTAGGTTTTTTCCATAGTTTGGCTATTGTGGACATTGCTGCTATAAACATTCGGGTACACGTGTGATTCAGATTTTTATTAGATCTCTGGCTTTGGCTTGTAACTGAAGGTTTTTATTATTAATTATTCACTGTGATTTTTACGTGAGCTAAAGTGGTTTTTGTTTTTTGTTTTGGTTATTGGTGTTTTTCTTCTGTCTAAATCCACTGGAAATCTCAGTTGGAGTTCCCAATTGGAAATCTAAGCTATAAATATACTGGTAAGAGATAGAAGAATTTGCATCTATCATTTTCTTCATCTACTTCATTGCTTCGGGAATGAAAATACATCTTTTAGCACTTAAAAGCCAGAGCCCCTATTTGTACAATCTTAGACATAAACATTTTTAATATGAGGCAGATTTTATTTTTTAAAAACGATTTAGTGCATTTAATAGAAGTGAAGAATAAATCAGCTTTTATCTTTTTATCAATTTAATATTTTGTATTTATCTAAAAGCATAATAAACAATAAAACTCAAATGACACTGGAGATTACATTTAAGCATAACCATTGGATTCGGGGAACAATCGAGCTTTCTAGTTAATTGAGTTTTTATCATAGCTGTCATTAGTGATAGCTTTTAACCAGTGAAAACTCTTTTTAACATATTTGATCCCTTTAATGCTCTTTGGTTTTCTCCAGCTTTAATGGTTAAGTCACTGGAAGAGCTAGATACAACACCAAGCCATTCTCCTTGCTGAGAAATAATGTCATCACATCAGCCTGTTTCTTCAAAAGAGAGACTTAGTCAGTGATGGATTGAAAATGCCTTTAACCTTTTCATCCTCTGATATATTTTTAGTTTGCTTGCGGTAGATGCATTCCTGCTAGTGCCTTCTCACATTGCATTTGCGTGGATAGCCAGGGCTCAGCGCGTAATAAATATGCGACTTGAAGAGTTCTGCTAAGAATCAGGTATCTGTTTCTCCCTAGTAATCTTTGTTACCTCGATCTAACCTCCTTTGGCATCACATTTTCTTCCTTTGTCAGTGGCGTGAAGAAATAGAGCTTAAGGAGGATTTCCAAAGATCGTTCGGGTAGACAAATGGAGTGAGGGAAAATATTTTCCAAAGGGACAGATGCAGAATTGGGACCTGCCATGTTTGGGGTGGATAGAGTAGACGGTCTTTTCACAGTGCTCTCTCTCTGGCTTCCCCGTCTGCAGAGTGTCAAAGATCGTGCCAGACGATCTCACGTATGCTGCTGAGACGGGGATGACAAAGCATTTTTGTTCTCGAACAACAGGAAGGGTACTTGATGCAGATGAGGGCAAATGCTTGCTTGTGATGACTTAACAGGAGGCACCAGAATGGTTCAGAGCACTTTCAAGAACATGAGGCAAATACAAAACCGATGTTAATTTGAAATTACTCAATGCGTTTCCTAGAGGTGAGTAAGTCCCACTTCGAAAGCTCTGTTTTTATTTATACATAGAGATGCAACAAAATGTTTAACAGCGGTTGCCTCTGGATGGTAGGATTACAGTGGCTTAATATGTTAAAAGTGATTTTAACAAGTGCTCGTTGCCTGGCGGTGTACTGAGAGTCATGTCCTTCAGAGCTGTGTTCTCATGGCGCGACTCTGCCCCAGTCCAGGATCTGTGTGCGGCTGAGGACCACGGCTGTGAGCAGCTCTGTGTGAATGTGCTGGGCTCCTTCGTCTGCCAGTGCTACAGCGGCTTCATGCTGGCCGAGGACGGGAAAAGATGTGTGGGTGAGTATTCCCCTGCCTTGTTGAATGAGGAAGGGCAAGCTGGGCACAGTGAGGGGGCTGGGGAGCCTACCACAGATCCAAGTACTCTCCTTTGAATTTCAACAAAGTGCTCCTTTCTCTGGTCTAGTTGTTAGTCCGAATTTGAACTCTGAAGACTTCCTTTACAGCTGAGGCTAGCATGATCTCATTCGAGGTCCTCAACAAAAGGCAGATTTATGATCACCTATGTAAATATAAGCATCCCTTTATATACTGCCTCCCTTGAAAAGGACTGGGTGGATTTTCAGCAAACGCGGAGGCTGTCTGGGGTGGCCTGACTTCAGTACAGCTCGTGTGTTGTTCATGAGATTCCCTTGCTGGTGGGTGAGGTTGCTGAGTGGCTCCTCAAAGATGGAAGCAGCCTTCCTGCTAAGCATGGATCTGCCAGCGATGGGCCCAGGGGACCACCAGGAATGAGAGCCCAGCTATCTGTGAGAAGACACCATTGTCAGAAGAAAGGAACAGTTGCCTCAAAGGCAAGCCTGGGAAGAAGTTGCAAGGGCAGTGCTTGGAATTTCAGGCACCCGCTTGCTATCAGTTCAGTGGCTTCCCACTGGGGCAACCCCACCTTGTGTGACCTGGTGGGATGTAGAAGAGCTGGGGGTGGCATTTGATTTCTTCAATGAAGGATAATGGTTCTCCTAAGCACTTAGAGAGCGCGCCAGCAAGTCCCTAATGCCACTTCCCAGTGTGTCCTTAAACTCACATGGTCTCATTCGTCCTTCCTCCAGCAAACAGTGACTGGCAAGAAGTAGGTGTTCAATGAACTGAACTCAGTACCTCTAAGCCAAAAAATCTGGGGGCTAAGGAAGGGAAAGGACTCGACTGACGTCAGAGGGGGAAGCTACTGACTCTAAATCCTGCATTTTCTCGTCCATATCCCATTGTTTTCAGGGGGATATGTTGTTGTTTCCCCTTACGTCTTGCTTCTCACAGTGAACGATTCTTATATTGCACATAGAATTTACATTTTCCAGCACTCTTTGATTCTTAGCTAAGGATGCAGAAGGAAAAAGCCACAAAACAGAAGTATTAGTGGCATCTTCTTCGCAGGTGAGAATCGAGTGGGTTTGTTTCCTTGTTTTTACACGCTGACGGGAATGAAAGCTGCCCTCATCAGATGTCCACAAATGGAATTGGTCTCCTAAGCCTTGGAGATTTTATTTATTTTTTTCTTAATCTGCGGGTGGTGACAGTGATAGGGAGCAAGTTACCACACCCACTAATGGGGGCAAAAGAGAAGTCAACATGCTTCACTCATTTTTATCATGCAAGTAATATACTTTCATTGAGGATAAACAGATTAAACAGATGAGCCCTGGGTGATTTATGCATCTGATGAACTGTTGAACACTACATCTGAAACTCATGATGTATTGTGTGTTGGCTAATTGAATTTAAATGTAAAAAAAAGGGATTAAGCAGATGAGAAAAATCACTATTAATAGTTTGTTGTATTTTCTGCCAGACTTTTCCCCACACACATATCTACTTCAAGGAGCACCTGGGTGGTTCGGTGGGTTCAACACCTGACACTTGATTTTGGCTCAAGTCACCATCTCAGGGCTGTGAGATCGAGCCCCTCGGTGTAGAATCTACTTGAGATTCTCTCTCTCCCTCTGCCCCTCCCCCCGCCCATGCACGTGCTATAAATAAATAAATAAAATCTTTTTAAAAACTTACAAAAGGGCGCCTGGATGGCTCAGTGGGTTAAGCCTCTGCCTTTGGCTCAGGTCATGATCTCAGGGTCAAGGGATCGAGGCCCTGCATTGGGCTCTCTGCTCTGCGGGAGGCCTGCTTCTCCCTCTCTTTCTGCCTGCCTCTCTGCCTACTTGTGATCTCTCTCTCTGTCAAATAAATAAATAAAATCTTTAAAAAAATAAAAATAAAAAATAAAATAAAAACTTACAAAAATATCTAATTCAAAACATTTTGTTAATGTTGAACAAAATGAGGTCATGCTGTTTACTGTGTCTAACATATTTTTTCCTTTACCGGTAATTAAATGGGTGGAAACATTGGGGGCTGTTGGGTCAGAAGGAACCTGGGTCATTGGGAATAAGGCCAGTGGATAAGCTTCAAGAAGAAGGGGGAGTGTGTCTGGTTAATCATGAGAGGGAAGGAGCCGGGAAGGCCCAGAGCTTGTGTGGGCAACAAGGAGTAGATGGGGCAAGGGCAGTAGGGGCTGTGGCTGGGGCAGGAGGCCTGCCCTGGGCCTTAGGAAGCTGGAGGGTGGTGAGGAACCAGTTTTCTGAGCGTTGCCACAAATAATTGCCTTGTCGTCCCTGTGTGGTAGAGAACCTTGGTGTCTCTAGAGGTCCAGAGCTGCTTGGTGGAGCTATGCTGAGTGCAGAGCCAATGGCGGAAGTAAGAGAAACTACAGAAGGTCAGAGAAGAAAGTCATTCTAATGGCCAGGGTGGGGAAAATCTAGGAAAGGAAGGAAGGGTAGCCATTGGACAGGTGTCCAAGGAGACATGAAGGGCGGTAATGGTGTGGACATGGCGGAGCTCTCCAAGCTCGAAGGCTGGGTTGGGAGGGGCAGCCCTTGCTCCTGAGAGTAGGTAGATGAGGGGGAGACTGTCACAGGGATGCCAGACTGAAAGCTAAGCAGGTGATCTTACTCGAGGACAGCAGTCGGAAGGGGCTTGTCAAAGATGGAGACTCCAGGTGTCAGACCGAGACAGGAAATTTAGTGAAGCAAAGGCTGGCGGGGACTCTGGAAGCTCTCTGTCAGCAGCTGGTCTGGATGACCAGTGTGTAGATGGGAACGTTAAGAATATGGGGACCAGGGACGCCTGGGTGGCTCAGTTGGTTAAGCAGCTGCCTTCAGCTCAGGTCATGATCCCAGCGTCCCCGAGTCCCACATCGGGCTCCTTGCTCCGCGGGGAGCCTGCTTCTCCCTCTGACTCTGCCTTCCACTCTGTCTGCCTGTGCTCGCTCTCACTCGCTCTCTCTCTGACAAATAAATAAATAAAATCTTAAAAAAAAAAAAAAAAGAATATGGGGACCATAAATCCCAGTTCATCCAGCATGATCCCTGCTTGCGCCTGTTGGCTTATTTCTCAACAGCCCTCCCTTTCGCTTTCAAAGAGTTCTAGTCTGGGGTGACAAACTACAGGGTCACCCCAGTTAAGGCCAGCCTGGCTTAAACAGTGGAAGAGACCCACTCTGCTGAAGCAGAGAGCGCCTGCAGGTGTGACGTAGAGGAAGGAATTGAAGATACCAGCTGCAAGCAGAGCGTTCAGGGCTTCGAAAACCAGGGTGAAAAGTCTGGACTTCATCTCTGGAAGAGAGACACTGAAGGGTTTCTAATCGGAAGTGACAAATGTAAAGCCTCATTTGAGGAAACTGAATCTCTGGGTGTACTGCAGGATAGATTCCGGAAGGAAGACGGTGAGGGATGGAAAGACCAGTCAGGAGACTCTGGCAGTCCTCAAGGAGAGGTGACAAGGATCAGAGTTTGAGGGACGACTGAAGAGATGGAGAGGGAGGGAGGAAGGCGTGAGGTGACACTGTGAGTAAAGCGGCGGAGGAAAAGTCTGAAGTCGCTCCTGAGTTTAAGCCTCCATTGATTCTGACAGATAATGAGCAGTTTTAGACAAGGTGAGTCTGAAGTTAAGGTGGGACCCTGACAAGGACATGTCAGGAGGAAGGAGGTAAGGTCACCTCACCATGAGAGGAGATTAGAACCAACAGCACAGCTGGGAAGCCACGCAGTGCGTTCTCTTGTAAATTTTAATTTCCATCTACTTTTCACTTTAAATGCGTATTTGTGTGTGTGTCTATTTTGACCTTCAGTACAGTAAGACCTGGGCTTCCATCCCAGTTCGGCTGCTCACTGGTCATGGGTCATTTCATGTCTGAGCCTCTGTTTTTCTCATCCATATTGTAGTGGGATTAAATAAGGTAAGGAGTCAAGTTTCTAATACACACAAGGCCATTATTATCATGATTACAATGTGTATCATCATCATCGTCGTCGTCATCATTTCCTGGCTATCCTGAAGTATGGAGTGAGGAGAGAGTGAAAGCCCGAGCCTGCTGGCCTGAGCCACATGTAGTGAGCCGGGGGGACAAGTTGGGCAGAAGAAATATCCGTGAAGGAACAGCCTAAGGTGGGGGTGGGGGAGGGGAGAGGTGGGCAAAAGAATCAGAAGTCATGAAATAATGATGGGAAAGAGAATTTCTAGGCCAGGTCAATATCAATGTCATCCTCCAGCAAGGCCAAAGGGAACAGAACTTAGAGAAAAAGCCATTGGGTTGAGTCACAGATTCATCTCAGCAAATATTTCCAAACTCTCTGCCAGACACTCTGTTGGCCATTAGGGACACAACGATGGCCAGAAACCCACTGAGAATGACCAAGAGAGGTGGAACAGAGGGCCGATTTCAGGGGGAGGGGAGGTGGTGAGACAGCGGGGCCGGCAACTCTAAGTTATCTATTTAGAGACGTGTGGTCGAAATTCATTACGTCCAGCTACAGGTGAAAGGACCAAACCTTCAAAGCTGTGGGTCTAGCACTTTGACTCATCCCAGAGTTATGACTGTGACCTGCATGAAAATCCAATTCTTAGCCATCCTCAGGACTTTTCAAGACAGCATTTCCATTGTTGAGTTAGACGAACATTAAATTCTAGTGTTGGAGTCCCATGTCCCTAATTGCTCATTTCAGTCTGGACAGTACTGAATTTATTCCACATTCAGGTGATCGAGGATGGATTCCCAGCCTAGGTTCTCCTTTTGCTTTAATTGAGTTCCCTCTACTTTTCTGCTGTACTTGTTCTTCTGGTATTTACCAACTGTCTTGTCTTTGGGGGTAACTCTAGTCCAGTTTGCATCTTATCTGCCTAAGCAGATTGCAAACTCTTGGGGAGAGGCCAATGAGTGTCATTTTCATCTTTCACAGAGTAGACTTGTGTGTTTCAGTACATCGACGGAGGCTGAGTGATTGATCACAATCTCAAGCCGTCATATATTTTAAAAAGCCTTGTTCCTTCGATGGCTTTTGCAGTTCCAAAGTCAGCTTTTGCATATTAAAGAAATTGTCAGAATAAATGTGTATAAAGTCAAACTCTGAAAGCCATTCCTCTTCAGGTTCACTTCCTGGAAGTAATCTTTGCTAAAAGCTTGGCTTCTCCTTTCTGCCTTTCTTCTAAGATGTCTTATGTGTAGTATTTGCTTGTCATGACTATCCAGGGTTTAACACAATGCCTGTTGTACAGTCATTGCTCAGTAAGTGGTTGTAGAACAAATGAATGGCATTAAGGTATTTCTTAACCCCCAAATTCAGTTTTATCTAAATAAAGATGCAGGGTGATAAAAACCTAAGCCACATTTATTGAATGTTACAAAGTCATAATTGGTGTATAGTTGCAACAACTCTATGGGGTAGGTACTATTGTTACCACATTTTATAAGTCTCTTAATCTGTCTCTGTTTCAGTGACTTCATCTGTAAATTGAGGATAACAATAATTTGTACCTCAAATCTTTTGTACCTCAAAGGAATGTTGTGCGGGTTCAACAAGTGGATATATGTAAGACATTTGTTAAAATTTTACTGGCATTATATTGTTTGATACAGAGGCAACTGATAAACACTAGCTGAATTTGAATTTCTGTATCCTCTTTATTTAAATATTTTACTTATTTATAGAGCGAGTGAGAGAACGAGAGAACGAGTGTGTGGGAGGGGAGGTGTGCAGAGAGGGGGGAGAGGGAGAGAAAGAATCTTTTTTTTTAACACTTTATTTATTTATTTATTAAAAAGATCTTTATTTATTTATTTAACAGAGATCCCAAGTAGGCAGTGAGGCAGGCAGAGAGAGAGAGAGAGGAGGAAGCAGGCTTCTTGCTGAGCAGAGAGCCCGATGTGGGGCTCAATCCCAGGACCCTGGGATCATCACCAGAGCCAAAGGCAGAGGCTTTAACCCACTGAGCCAAACAGGTGCTCTGGGAGAGAGAGAATCTTAAACAGACTCTGTGTTGACGTGAGCCCAATGCAGGGATTGCTCTCACGACCCAGAGATCATGATCTGAGATGAAAGCAAGAGTCAGATGTTTAACCGACTGAGGCACCCAGGCACCCCTGAATTTCTATAACCTTTATTAACTTTTGTCTTCTTTCGAATGCTTCCATTTAACAGCATGTCAGATGTATGCTACGTTTACAGAATCAGATTGAGGCACGTACTCAGAACAATGGTGGCACATAGCCATGGGGCTTTAGCGGGGCATTACTGCTACCTTCAGAGCTTTCCCCCTGGATTCTGCTCTACCAGTCACCTTCATTGATGATTGGTAGTTGAGTTGGGGACAAGGGATGGGACGATCCATTTTTATATGGAAACGTCAGCTTTTTAGACCATCAGCTAACCACCCATGTTTGATGTGTGACCTCCCCCAATTCCAACCTGTTAAGTATTGGATTTCTCTCCATACTGGTTTGCTAGGATCATAACAAAGCCACAGAGTGAGTGGCTTTAACATTTTCTCATTCTGGAAGCCAGGACTCCAAGGTCAAGGTGTCACCAGGGTTGGTTTCTTTTGAGGTCTTTCTCCTTGACTCGTAGAAGGTCGGTCCCTTCCTGCCTCTGCGTGTGGTCTTTCTTCTGGATACACACTTATCTGGTGCCTCTTTGAGTGTCCAGATATCCTCTTCTTATAAGGACCCTTGTCAGACTGGAGTAGGGTTCACCCAAATGGCTTCATCCTCATTGAATCACTTCTTTAAAGGTCCTACCTCCAACTACAGTTATATCCTGACTGGGTTTAGGACTTAAACATCTGTATTTAGTGTGGGAAAGACTATTCAGCCCAGAATGCTTCCCTGTTGTTCCAAAATCAATAAGAAACTCTCCGAGTTTCAGACTCCTGCATATAGAAGCCCAGCTGGGCCCTCAGCAGAGAGCTTTTAGGACCCTGACTCTATGTGGGTGTCTCCTGTATACTCAGCAAGTCAAATGCGTCTACCATTTCTCCAACGATGAATTTGGTTTTTTTTACTCTGTCGTCAACAAACTTTAAAACCCAAATGTTCCTCTTTGAAATATCCTATTTCTACTGATGCCATCCCCTTGCAGACTGATGCCTCCTGAGAAATCTTTGGAATGTGACCGGGTTGTAAACCGGAGACCCTCCATCTTGGGCTCCATTACCTTGCACCAAAGTATCATTTATCCTTGGACACAGAGCCTGAATGTAGGGAGACCACTTCTAACCCTGTGATTTTAACCCTTTGTGATCTGGAGAGCCAGATTCCCTACAATTAGGGAATGACACGTCCTGCAGGCAAAGGAGATTGTATGGAAATGTCAGGCAAAACAACTGAGAAAAGGTTTTTTTGAAGGAGATGAAGACTTGGAACAAGGAGCATCTCTGAGCTACACACATGGAGCACCTCCTTATATCTGCCCCTGAACTTGGCCTCTCTTTTTACAAGTACAGTTTTGCAACGAAGGAAATTAGGCCAAGAACCCAAAGCATGTGACAAAGGGTGTCAGAGGTGAATGGACTGGAACTCTCTTGGTCTTAAAAAGCTTTGAGGTTCACATTCTTGAAGTGGGCTCCTCTACATCTGATGTTGTAATGGCCTCTTCTGCTGTCCCCCAGCAGCCTGGCAGAAAGCCAAGGCAGGGATTGGACACTCTGGGGTTTTACAGGCCAGGGTCTTGAAGCCCAGGAATGCTTGACTCCCGCCTTGCCAATCTCCCCTCCCCCCTTCAGTTCCCTAGATTGCTGAGCGCACAAAAACCAAAACCAGCGAGAGAATCAAAGTCCAGGAGAAGCCATGAGCTTGAGCCTGTGGTTGGCCGATTGGTAGAAAGTGTCTTTCAAAGAGTGGAATCATAAAAAAACCACATATCCAAACCTATCCTAACCTTTTTGTTTTTATTGAAAACACATAAATGTCCTTTTAATAAAAATTACCTTTAATTACACTTTTAAAAAGTACTAATTTGAAGTCCATTTCTAAAATCTATGATTAAAATTTTTTTTCTTACATAAATCATGTCCATAATGTACTGTCCACGATTTTCAACTTTGGTTTCCTTAAATTGAAGCAAGAATTGGAAGACTTCTGTAAACTAGTCTAAGGGCAGAATCCTTGTAAATTTTCATGAAAATTTCCCAATCTTTTACATGTTTTATCCATGCCCGCTTCCACGCAATTTTGGTTAGCAAATTGCTTTAATTAGTTCTTTCCAAAGCTTTCAATTCAGTTGTTTTTTTAAAAAGCTCAATTTGTTTTAATGCCTATGTTTAATTGGTTTTTATAGTATTTATAATTATTTACAATAACATATATAAATGGCATATATAGGTTTGGGAACAAAACCAACTTTGGCTCTTTTTGGCAGTGGTTCTTAAATTTTAACATGCATGAGAATCATCTGGAGGGCTTGTTAAAACACAGATTTTTGGGTCCTATACCCAGTTTCTGATTCACTGAGTCTGTAGTGGGATCTGAGAATTTGCATGACTGACACGGTCTCAAATGATGATTTTTGCAGCTGGTTCACAACCACGTTTTGAGAACCAAAACTTTATAAGCATGCAGTCAGTCAATAACAGAACACCAGAACCCAGGTGTTCTGGAGCGCAGGTATTCCACCACAGCTGCTTTATAACCACACAGCTCAGCCACAGCTGTTCAGCAGCACAGGTGTTCCAAAAGCCTGGAGCATTTTGTATGCTCTGGGCATCAGGTCCCATATTCCCAGAGGGAATGAAAAGCATTGATTGATCAGGCATTGGGGAAGTGGAGGTCAGTTGAAAGAGCTTCTTCTGGGGGCACCTGGGTGGCTCAGTGGGTTAAGCCTCTGCCTTCGGCTCAGGTCATGATCTCAGGGTCCTGGGATCGAGCCCCACATCGGGCTCTCTGCTCAGCATGGAGCCTGCTTCCTCTTCTCTCTCTGCCTGCCTCTCTGCCTACTTGTGATCTTCCTCTCTGTCAAATAAATAAACAAAATCTTTAAAATATATATATATATATATATATATATATATTTAAAAAAAAAGAAAGAGCTTCTTCTGTACAACTCTGTTAACCACCTGATCCAACACTGAATGTTCTAGAGCATTCTGGAAAAATGCAAGTTTGGAGTATAGGGCCTAGATTTTAGGCCTAAGCAAAGCCTCCAATTTGTCCTCACTCTAATAAGGAGCCAGCATACTCTGGTGTCTCTCTCAGGGACAGAGCTGGCTGGACTCAGAAATTATACCTCATGGCATGTAAGAGGAAGTTTCAGGAGAGAGGGAGAATTTGAGTTTCTGACTTTAGATATAGATAGCATTCCATTCATCATTGTGGTATTATCACCATCCTGGAACCTGGAAATCAGAGGAGCAACTCTTCTCTTCGGTGGGGACACTAAAAAGTGGCCTAAGGTGGGTCAAGCTGACAAGCAGGTGCCCCTTGTCAGTGGTTGGGAAATTTTTAAGAAGGCAGATGAGGCCCAGCATGGGGAGGTCGGAGGTGGGAGGTGACCAGTGCCAACACAGGTCAGTGTGGGCCACAGCATGGCCTGCTCCTGTGACCTGCAAACCGGGATCCATGCCAGGGCTTGGTCTCAGGGTCCTCTGTTTCCGCGACTATTTGCGCAATGTTACAATGGTTCTTAAATAATGAGACATTAGCTTTTAGAAGAATCTGGTGCTAGATCACTATTTATGGTATGACTCAACTCTAGCAACTGGCTTAGGTCCCATGACACGCAGATCCTGCAACTATGTGAATGTCCTGTTCCCACAATGACTTGTGTATTAAACCCTCAAATATTAGGTGCTGTTAGAACTCTTTAGGGAGGCAGAGTCACAAAAATGATATTTTAGACTTAATGAACGAAGCCTGGAAGTAAAAGGATAAGCACAACACAGCCTTTAAGAGTCTGTAGATTTTTTTTGCATATTTTGATTGCTATGTTAAGTATGCCATTATCCTCCCAGGGAGAGGTTTTGGTTTGTAAATCACACACGTAGTAATTGTGGACCCTATTTCCTTTTTATTATTTCCAAGGTTTTGATACTGGAATATCCTAAAATATTATAGAGGGAAATGCTTTTTTAAAAAATATACATAATTTCATTACAAAAGTTTTTTTAAAAAAACAAAATGCAACATTCTAAAATACCAAAAATTTACTATTTGGGAAATGCGTTTTTAGAATTTATTTATTTATTTATTTATTTGGAAAGGGGGGAGGGGCCAAGGGAGAGAGAGAGAAACTTAAGCAGACTCTGTACTGAGTGCAGGCAGAGCTGGACTTGGGGCTTCATCTGATGACCCTGGGAACACAACCTGAGCCAAACCAAGAATCAGATGCTTACCCAGCTGAGCCACCCAGGCCCCACAGGAAACATTTTTATTTTCTATTTATTTATTTATTTATTTTAAACATTTTATTTATTTATTTGTCAGAGAGAGAGAGGGTGAGAGAGCGAGGGCAGGCAGACAGAATGGGAGGCAGAGGCAGAGGGAGAAGCAGGCTCCCTGCCGAGCAAGGAGCCCGATGTAGGACTCGATCCCAGGACGCTGGGATCATGACCTGAGACGAAGGCAGCCGCTTAGCCAACTGAGCCACCCAGGCATCCCAAGGAAATATTTTTAAAAGGAAAAACAAATCATCCATAATGCTACCACCTAAACACTGCAAGAATTTTTATTTCTGATTTCTAGGCTTTAGACATACCTAGAAGCTCTATTTCACCTGGGTGTAATCCTTGTAAATATTCCATTTTTAGATCTACTTTTCTCACCAAATTATATCTGTCTTCCTATTTACAATTATATTAGGATGAGAATATTGATAACTATCTAGTGCCCCAAATGGAACTCCTGATCTTCTCCCACAAAACCCACTGTGCCTCCCCCCATTGGATGACAGCAGCTCCAGCCTCACGCCAGATCCCCCAAGTCAACCTTCCTCCCTCTCTTTTGCTCCTTCCCACTTCTATTCCAGCAGGACCCCCCACGGTCCCCACCTCAACTTATACCTGGTGTATTGGCTTCCTAGGGCCGCCATCTCAACAGACCCCAAACTGGGTGACTGAACTCAACAGAAAGGTATTGCCTCCTAGTTCTGGGCTAGAAGTCTAAAGCTGAGGGGCTGGCAGGGCCGTGCTCCCCCTGGAACCTGGAGGGGAAATCCTCCTTGGTTCTGGCAGTGACTGTTGACCCTTGGTATTCCTCAGCCTGCGGCCATATCACTCCAGCCGCCATCCTCGTGGGGTGTTACGCCTGTGTGTCCGTGTCTTCCTGTAGCATTCTCCTCTCCCTAGAAGGACACCATCCATATTGGGTTACGGCCCACCCATAGGACCTCATTGCCACTCCATTGTATCAGCAAAGATCCTATTTCCAAAGAAGATCACATTCGCAGGTACCAGGGTGAGGACTTCAACTTATCTTCTTGGGAAACACGGTTAGCCCAGAAGACCCAGAACATGCCTCCGCTGTCTCCCCGACCCACCCCTGTCCCACACCATTTGTTCCTCACTGGGATGACTGTAGCCTTCTAACTGGTTTTCTACTATCATACTTGCTCTCTGTGGTCTGTTCTCCATCCCTGTGTTCAGAACCTTTCAGGGACTCCCTGCTTACTCAGAGTAAAAACCAAAGTCATCACAGTGGACCTCAGTGCTTCCCGATGCGCTTGTCCTCACCTCCCGCCTGTCTCTGCTCCAGCCACCTTGAGCTCCCTGTGGGTCCTTCAGTACACCAGGCAGATGCCCACCTCGTGACCTTCGTGCTTGCTGTTCCTTTTGCCCTGGTGCTTGTTCCCTCCCAGTTATCTGCTTTGTTCCTTCCTCATTCAAGACTCTACCCCACTGCCTCCTTCTCCCGAGGCCTCTCCTGGCCACTTCTATTAACTTCCACCATCCTTCCCACCACCCACAGGCTCTATTTCTTTTCCCCAGAATACTCTCCACCTCCTACGAGACGATCTGATTTACTTATTTACTTTATTTTTTGACCACTACCTCCATCATCCAAATGTGAGCCCCATGATGACTGGCATTGGTGTCTGTTTTGTTTTTTTGCTCTATCCTTTGCCCCTAAAACAGGGCCAGGCCCGGGGTAGGTGTTCAGTAAACATTTATAGAATTAATGAGAATTAGGACAAAACATCGTCTCATAATTTACTAAAGCATTTACCATTATTAAATGTTCATCTTATTTTCCAGATTTTTCTTGTCACCATAAATAATGCTGCTATAAATAGCTTATTTCATATAGTTTATCTCCCCCTTTTCTTAATGATTTCTTTGGGTCACATTTCCACAATGAACATGGCCAAATGTCCTTCCAAAAGGACTTTTGTCAATTTATGATGCCACCACCATGAATAGCTCTGACTCTCTTTCCAGGCTACCTTGCCACTCTTGGGTTTTGTCCTGTCTTTATTTGTGCCATTTAATAGTTGTAAGTATTGTAAGCCTTGTGATGGTTTTGACTTGCATTTCTTTTTTTGTTTGTTTAAGATTTTATTTTTTTGTAGAGAAAGAGAGTGAGAGAGAGAGAGGACAAGAGGGAGGAGGGTCAGGAGGGAGAGGCAGACGCCCTGCTGAGCAGGAATCCTTTTTTTTTTTTTTTTTTAAAGATTTTTTTATTTTTTTTTTAGAGAGAGATCACAAGTAGATGGAGAGTCAGGCAGAGAGAGAGAGAGAGAGAGAGAGAGAGAGATGGAAGCAGGCTCCCTGCTGAGCAGAGAGCCCGATGTGGGACTCCATCCCAGGACCCTGAGATCATGACCTGAGTCGAAGGCAGCGGCTTAACCCACTGAGCCACCCAGGCGCCCTGAGCAGGAATCCTAAAGCCCAACTCTATCCTGGGACTCTGGGATCTTGACCTGAGACCTCAGATGCTTAACTGACTGAGCCACCCAGGTGCCCCTGGTTTGCATTTCTTTAACATTTAAATACAGTTGGTCCTGGGTTCTTAAGTCTGTCTTCTGCTATAAACTATCTGTTCTAGATCCCTGATTATTTTTTGGCTATTGGAAGGGAGAAGCCTTGGTTCATTCCTCTTTTCTCCATACTCTTTGGGGGGGCAAAGATATTAATCTTCATTTATATGTGGTATAAGTATGCTGCTATCTCCATTCCATCCAATTATTTGCTTTCCTGTTTGTGTTTCTACTTCAACTCTGTGTTTGAATATTTACAGCTGTGGACTACTGTGCCTCAGAGAACCACGGGTGCGAACACGAGTGTGTGAATGCAGACGGCTCCTACTTTTGCCGGTGCCCTAAGGGATTTGCTCTTAACCCAGATGGAAAAACCTGCACAAGTAAGTTACATTAAAAAAAAGTTTGTGTGTCTGTGTTTTGGGGGACTGTTTTTGGACCTCACATTTTATTTATTTACTTACATTTATTTTAATCCCAGTGTCATTAATATACAGTGTCATATCAGTTTCAGATGTACAATATGGTCATTCAGCAACACCACCGGCATTTTTTGGTGCCCTCGCTATGGGCACTGTGGCACTGGGACCTCTCCCAAGCATGTTGTAAGACAAGATTATGTGCTGGGGAGTCTGAGACCTGCCTCTATTCCTCCTTTGTTAGGCCTATCTTCACTTGTCCTGGGACTTTAGCCCACTCTGTCTCGACCTCACTCTTCAAGGCATTTGACAGAGGTATCTGTCCTTTATTGGAGACCCCTATGGGAATGTTCTTCCAACATTTGCTGAATGTGCTGACAACTGGACCATCTTACTTCATGCTGGCTCAGCCAGGCCATGCCCATCAGTATTAACAGAGCTTAAGGAATACTTTCACTGAAGCCTTGTGGCTTGTGGGTTCAGCTCCGATTCCACACGAGTACAGGGAAATCGCTGAGTTGAAAGGAGTCGATTTTGGTTGCTTTGGGGTGGGGGAGGGGTGGCCAGAAGGCGGTTTGCCGAGAATTGCTCATGCTTTTGTTTGACATATTTAGTTCTCTTTAATTTTAACTATACATACACAAATCAGAATTAATTTGAGCTCCTGAAATCTGACCATAACAAATTTATAAATTAAAGATGTTTTGCAAAAGGATTGCAAGAGCATTCTTTTACGCGTGAAGGTGTTCAGCGCACTTCCGAGGTTGTGTATGGATTATCGTCCTGTAGAGGGGTTCACCTGAGAGAAGCTTGGTTTTGTAAAGTATTAGGGTCCAGCATTTTTAAAAAATGAAGTTTGGTCGTTTTTAAAAAGATTTTATGTATTTTTTTTTTGAGAAAGAGAATGAGCAGGCGAGAGCACAAGCAGGGGGAACAGCAGAGGGAGAGGTAGAAGCAGGCTTCTGGCTGAGCAGGGAGTCCGATGTGGGGCTCAATCCTAGGACCCTGGATCATGTCCTGAGCCAAAGGCAGACACTTAACCGACTGAGCTACCCAGTGCCCCTAAAAAATGAAGTTCAACAGCGGATTAGCATAAGTCATCTCTGAAACATACATCAATGAGAAAATAGGATTTCAATTCATAAAAAGTTCTTTTACCCATAACCTTTCTAAAAGAAATTGACGATGTAAAGCAGGATATACTTGCACAGTATTTTAAAAATCATCCCCCACAAAACTCCTGACATATGAACTTGCCCCTCGATCCCTAAATACCAGCAGCTTCCAAACACTGGAGCTGGAGGACGGGCTGGAGCATGAAATTGCAAGGGACACCTTCAGTCAGAACACACCATTTCTGGAGTCCTAACCATGGGCCAACTGCAAGGCGAGGTCCTTCCTGGACGATAGCATATCTGGGCTGAGTCTTGAAAGCAAAGCCTTCATTTATTGACCAGGCGAAGAAGGCTGAGACAGGGTGGGGGCCTGGAGGAGGAAAGAAATGCAAAGATATGAACCAGACAGTCTCAGGCCCACGCCCGGCCCAGGACCTCCACGCAGTTTATTGAAAGAAGAAGAGAATGAAGGCGAAGACTCCTCTGTTCTCGTCTCCCTTCCCTTCTGAACATTCGGAACCATAAGCCAGCAGCCTGGGCTGTGGTCGTGGCAGGGAACGTGGTCGCTGGGCTGGTAGGTCCGTTCTCTTCTCCAGAGAGGAGGCCGTGTGGCACCAAGGGGCAGCCTTCAGCCTCAGATTGAATTCTCTTCTTTCGCTGGGTGGGCTTGGGCGAGTTATTTGCGCCTCAGTTTCCTCAACTGATAGGGATGAGAATCCTGCCCACTTCAGAGTGTTGTCTTGAAAACTAGATGAAATCATCCGCAGAAACCATTGGGCAAATTGTCCGGTGCTGAGCCAGTTCTCTGAAGGGATGATACTGCCTTCAAAGATTTTAAATCGGTATTTATTTTATACCACACGCCTGAGCTAAGTTTAATCGTGCATAAAAAATTCAAGACCGGGCCCCAGGCTTCCACTGGGATGAGACTTGGAGGCAAACACACATCCCATCCCGTCTCCCTCCTGCCTCTGCAGAACTTCGTCCCTGCCTGGGGTCCCTGTCCCCAGTTCCCAGTGCCTCACCGTCACCCCCACCCTGTGGCTCAGCATGTCTCCTATCCCAGAAGCTCTTGGGACGTGGAGGGTTACAAGCCCCAGGATGATGCCAGCAAGGGGACCCTGGCAGTGGACACCGAAGCACAGGGGCACTGGGAGGAGAGGTCTGGCTGGGAGGCAGGGGACGGACTGGTCCAGTTGGGAGCCTCTCCAATTAGGCACGGAGCCCAGCAGTCCAGCTGCCTCTGAACCCTGGTAGAGTCAAGACCCAGGAATGGGCAGAGAGAAGTGTTAGGCACTTATAGGAGTCTGGGCAGGCAGCATTGGGGACATGTGTCCCCTAGAAAAGGGACCCTCTTCCTCCCATACTCAGGAGCAGCGTGAGACCCAGACCTGGGGAGGTTACTGGAGAGAGGAAGGGCCCCCCTGGCTTACTTGGAAAGCTGCGAGAGCAGGAAATAAAGTGAAATCCAGCAGGAAGAACTGAGAGCCTTGGGAGCACCCCACATCTGTGAGGGACAAGAGCAAGAACCGTGAAAGAGGGGCCAGATAAAAAGACAGAAACAGGATGGGGGCAGAAATTCAGAATCTAGGCAGCCAACCTGTTAGTAATTAATGAGGCATCATGTCAGCTTCCAGCCAAGTCGGCCTGGCTGCTGCTGTGATGTTGAGAGATCTTCTAAAACATTTTTCCACTTCTCATAAACTTGCAGAAAATGAAATAAAACAAAAGATACTCAGTCCCTTAAACGTCTCTATTTTTAACCAAGAGTATATCTGAGGGCTTCATCTAATCACTAAGTATGTAATTATTGTCTGGAAATAAGAGAATGTCAATGTGATTTACCAAGCATCATCAATTTATGTTTAAGCCAAAATAGACATAATAGAGCTTTATGTTCCTGAATAATTTAAAATACATAAGTACTAAAAAAAAAAGCACTTTTTATATCAATCCTGTACCTTGTAGCAACCCATCCAAAGCTATCTTGAATATTTTGTAGAGGGGAGAAGAGTAGAAATATGCAAGTACCATTAATTTGCAAAATATTGGCAAGACTTTTTTTCATTATAATCAAATATATGTAATAGGTTTACCACTGTGACCATTTTGAAGTGTATAGTTCGGTGGCATTGAGAACATTCACCTTGTTGTACGACCATCTCCACCATCCAGCTCCCGAACTTTTCATCTCCCCAAACTAAAACTCCTCCTTATTAAATAACTCCCTATTCCCTCCTCAGCCCCCAGCCCCTGGCAACCACCCTTCTACTTTCTGTCCATATGAATATGCTGACTCTAGGTCCTGGTGTAAGTGGAATCATGCAACATTTGTCCTTTTATGGCTGGCTTATTTCACTTAGTATCATGTCTCCAAGATTCACCCTTCCATGTTGTAGCCTGTGTTGGAATTTCCTTCTTTTTTAAGGCTGAATAATATTCCGTTATATGTAGACATCACACTTTGTTTATCCATTCGTCTGTCACTGGACACCTGGCTTGCTTCCACTTTTGGACTATAGGGAATAATGCTGCTATGAACGTGAATGTTCCAGTGTCTGTTCAAGCCCTGCTTTCAGATCGCTAGATCATATTATGGTAAGACCTTTTGAGGTCTAATGTGAAACCATTACTACTGAGCCAGGCATGAGAACATTTCCAGATGTTCGGGGTCTTTTCATGGGAAAGATAGAGGGCTTCCATCCACTGGACAGGAATTCATGAGTTAAGGCAATTATAAACATTTGTAATTTACATAATAATGCATTGCTACTTGTTATTTTGTTATTTTATTATTTACTGACTTTGAGAGCATTATACTCATTGTGTTTTAGACTCCACTGATAACTTGGTTGACATTCCCATCCTTTTTTTTCAAAGAGGAATGCTTTGAAAGTACTACATGAATATTTGTACTTTTCACTAAAAGTGAAACACGGAGAAAGGGAGTAATTTTATACTGAGTCAGCAACATAAAATACAGATTGTGTAAAATATATCAGTCTTTGGGTTTCCTGGCCAGCTCATGGTTAAGCTACTGTAATAAGCCACTTTTGTGAGACCTGTGTGCATCAGTGACTCTCCATTGGAGGCAGCCTTAAAGTTCAACCTAGTTCTAGCCCAGCCACCTGTCCTACAACATTCCACCATGCCATCATCCAGCCTGCACTTGAATACTCCTACTGACAGGATACTCACAACACCCCACACAGTGCATTCCACTCTGTGCAGCTCTGTCTCTTAGGACATGATTCCTTAAACTAAGCTGATAACTATTTCCTTGCACTTTCAAACTGACAGAACAAATTAAGCTTCTTGTATTTTCTTGGTCACTAAAACTGAGTCATATCAGAATAACTTTCATTTAGTCAGGCATGGAAAATGTGGTAGGAACTATCTATACTTTCATAGACATTCAGGCAATTTGCTGACGAAAGCCCTGTACCCCATAGACCAGATGGAGAAATGTGTGCCGGATGAAAGAATAATTGGTTGGGTCTGTGACCGTCTGAGTGTCTGGACCCAGAAGATGTAAACTGCTGAGCTGAGATCCTCATGGAGGGAGGCTTTTTAAGGAGCTTGGCAAAAAGAAGCCTGAAGAAGGGTGTCTTATATCCTTAGTGACCCCGTGTTGGTTCTTAGTGGGCAATGTTTACACATCTAAGAGTAACACTGATTAAGAGTGATCCTGATCACCATTATTCATTCAACAAATGTTTGTTGAGCACCTACTATGTAACCAGAAACTACTGGAGACAGCATGCTGTGGTAAGTAAAACAGACCAAAACACTGTGCGTATGGACATTCTATTGGAGCGGAGTCAGATGGGCTCACAAGAAACTGGCGTTTGATCAAAGACTTGAAAGAGGTGAGGGAGAGGAGGAGGGAGAGGAGACTTTTGAAGCAGGGGTAACATAGCACCAGTGCAAAGGCCCTGAGGCAGGCACTGTGAGTCTTTGTAATGTTGAGGGACAGCAGACAACAGAGTGAGACATAACTATGTTGTGTTATGGTCCATGGAACATAGAGCCTGTGCTCTCCATAGTCATATCTTTGAATCCCCAAATTCCAGTGATACTGAGGTCATAGTCACTTCCCTATTCTAAAAACCCAAACTGGCTTTGTTTGTTGCCCATATTTTGTGTTTTGGATATAGACATCAGAAGCTATACATAATGTCCCCAGCAATTTTCCCTGATTATTATTTTCTCTGTTACTGGGCACTTCCCACACTGTTCTTTTTTTCTATTTTTTTAATGCTCTTTTTCCATGGCAACTCATTTCACAATTAAGAGCATGTATACTTATTTCTAATGCCTTTTTTGATTATAAAAGTAATATATACTTATTGTAGAAAACTGGATCATATAGAAATGAAATCATATCAAATAAAATGACTTATACTCTCATCACCCAGAGACAACCATGGTTAATACTGATTTGCTATGTTTCTCTACAGTTTTTTTTAAGGCATATGCATATATTTTTATGGAGTTGAGGTCATATGGGATAACATTAAACTATGAGCATTTTCACGTGTCATTTAAATTTTATCAAAAACATCTAAAAACATTTTTAATTTCTGCATGATGTTCCATTGTAAGTATGTATCACAAACTGTTCAACAATTTGGCTGTTCAAATTGTATTGTGATAAACATCCTCATATGTGAGTCTTTGCATTTTTGACCAGAAATAAAGCATAAAAGGAAATTTATGGAGTCAAAGACTGTTAACAGTTTTAAGGTTTTTTGTTTTTTTTAAGATTTTGTTTGTTTATTTGACAGAGTGTGACCCAGCAAGAGAGGGAACACAAGCAGGGCGAGTGGGAGAGGGAGAAGCAGGATCCCTGCTGAACAAGGAGCCTGATATGGGGCTCAATTCCAGGACCCTGGGATCATGAGCTGAGCCAAAAGCAGGCACTTAATGACTGAGCCACCCAGGCACCCCAATTTTAAGTCTTTTGATTTGTATTGCAAAATTATTTTCCAAAAAGTTTGTAACAACTTATACTCCTCTCTAAGTGTTTTAAGGAGGCGATTTAAAACTTTTTTGCTAACTTGCTAAGAGAAAATTTTTTTTTATCATTGCTTTATTATCGTATCTAATTACCTTTTTCATAAAACTATATAGTAATATGTAGAGATAATTGACAAATATATATGTTTTTGGTGTTGTTATTTGATTAATGAAAAGTCTGTTCAAATTAAAATTAACTCAAGAAGAAATAGATCATGTAAATAATGCCTCTATCTATTAAAAGAAATTATAAACCATCCCTAGGACTAGTTAGCGTAACTGGTGAATTCTACCAAACATTTGAAGAAGAACTAATACTAATTTTACACAAATGCTTCAAGAAAATCAAAGAAGAGGGACCATTTTTCAACTTATTCTGTGAAGCCAGAATTACCCCAACACAAAACTCAGAAAAATAATAAACTACGCACAAATATCCCTCATCAAATACATGTAAAAGTTCTTTAAATATTTTTTAACAATCAAATCCTACAGTCTATAAAAAGGAGAGTACATCACAACCAAGTGAGATTTATCCCAGGAATTCAAGGTTTGTTTAAGATTCAAACCTTGATCAGTATAATTCACAATATTAATATACAAAAAAAAGCAGAAGCCATATAGCCCAACTCAGTAGATACAGAAAGAACATTGGACAAGACCCGACATTCAGTTACAATTTTCCAAAAAAAAAAAAAAAAACCTCTATGCAAACCAGGAATGATGAGAACTGCCTCGATCTAATAAAGTCCATCAGTGGAGATACCATCAGGTAACATCATACTTCATGATGAAAGACTGAAAGTTTCCTTACAGGATTAGAAACAAAACAGGACACCCATTTTCCCCACCTCTTTTTAGCATTGTATTATAGGTTCTGGCCATTGTAATAAGGAAGAAAGAAAGAAATGAAATGTAGATTGGAAAGGAAGAATTAAAGCGTCTTTATTAACAGACAACATGATCATCTGTGTAGAAAATTCAGTGGCATCTACCAAACAAGCTACTAGAACTTTTAAGAGTTTAGCAAGGTTGTAGGACCCAAGGTCTATATGCAAAACACAACTATTTTTTATATTTTTTTAATGGAAAATCAAAATTAAGATTAAAAAATATCATTTACCATAGCATCAAAATATGTAGTTATCTATGGATAAATTTGACCAAAAATGTGAAACATCTATACACTGAAAGCTACAAAACATCGCTAAGGGAAATTAAAGAATACTTAGCAAAACAGATATATCGTGTTCATGGATCCGAAGACTTAATATTTAACTGCCTGTTCTTTCCAAAGTGATCTACCCACCAAAGCAATATTTATCATGATCATACCATGCTTTTTTGCAGAATTTGACAAGCTGGAGGCACCTGGGTGGCTCAGTTGTTAAGCGTCTGCCTTCAGCTCTGGTCATAATCCCAGACTCTTGGGATCAAGCCCCACATCAGGCTCCCTGCTCAGCGGGAAGCCTGCTTCTCCCTCTCCCATTCCCCCTGCTTGTTTTCCCTCTCTCACTGTCTCTCTCTCTCTCTCTCTCTGTCAATTAAATAAATAAATAAAATCTTAAAAAAATAAAAAGAAGAAGAAACTGACAAGCTCATTCTAAAACATATGTGAAGGGTGTCTGAGTGGCTCAGTGTATTAAGCCTCTGCCTTCAGCTCAGGTCACGATTTCAGGGTCCTGGGATCGAGCCCAGGATCGGGCTCTCTGCTCAGTAGGATCTTGCTTCCTCCCTCCCCTCTTTCTGCCTACCTCTCCATCTACTTATGATCTCTGTTGAATAAATAAATAAAATCTTTAAAAATAAATAAATAAACATATGTGAAAATGCAAAGGATTAAAAGTCAAATGAATTTTGAAAACAATGCACAAAATTGGAGAACTTAAACTGCCTGATTTATAATACTAATTAAAAAGCAACAGTAATCGGGGCGCCTGGGTGGCTCAGTGGGTTAAGCCTCTGCCTTTGGCTCAGGTCATGATCTCAGGTCCTGGGATCGAGCCCCACATCAGGCTCTCTGCTCATCGGGGAGCCTGCTTCCTCCTCTCTCTCTCTGCCTGCTTGTGATCTCTGCTGTCAAATAAATAAATAAAATCTTAAAAAAAAAACCAACAGTAATCAAGACAGTGTGGTATTGGTGTAAAGATGGACATACAGGTCAACGGGACAGCAGAGAGTCCAGAAATAGACCTACACATATATGGTGGAATGATTTTCAGTAAAGATGCCAAGGCAGTTAATGGGGGAAAGGATAATGTCTTCCACAAATGGAACAATTGGATTGCAAAAAAAAAGAAGAAAAAAAAAAGGTAACTTCAAGTTCACCTCATACCACATACAAAAATTAACTTGTAATGGATTTTAAACTTAAATATAAGAATAAAAACTATAAAAATTCTGGAAGAAAACAGGAGATCTTAGTGACCCTGGGTTAGGCAAAGGTGTCTTAAATAGGACATGAAAAGTACAATTGATAAAAATTTAAAAGTGAATAACTTGAACTTTATTAAAATTAAAGCTCTTATTCTTCAAAAGACACCATTATTAAAATGAAAAGGCAAACTATAGACTGAAAAAGAAATACTTGCAAAAGTTATATCCAACAAAAATTTATATTTAGAATATATAAAAAATTCTTGACATTTAATAATGGGAACAACCAACCCAACAAAAATGGACAAAAGATTTGAACATATACTTCTCTAAAGAGGATATAGAGATGGCAGATACTCATATGAAAATATATGCAACAGTGTTAGTTGAGTTTATTTTGCAAAATAAAGCCACAGTGAGACAATTACTCCACCCTAAAAGAATGGCTACCATGACCAAGTGTTGGTGAGGATGTGGAGCAATTGGAACTCTCATAAAGTGCTGTTGAGAATGTTTAAGAAATAAGCACATGTCAACCATATGACCCAGCCATTCTCCTCATAGATGTTGACTCAAGAAAAATAAAAGCGATGTCTACGTAAAGATCTATATACATGAGTGTTCTTGGCTACTTTATTTGTGATAGCCCCAAACTAGAAATAACTCAAATCCCTACACTAGGTAAATGGATAAATAAACTGTGGTATATCCATGGAATGAAATACTATAAAAATGAACAGCTACTGATATTCATGAACATGGATGAATGTTAAAATAATTATGATGAGTGAAAGAATCTAGACAGGGGGCACCTGGGTGGCTCAGTCAGTTAAGCGTTTGCCTTCAACTCAGGTCATGACCTCAGGGTCCTGGGATCAAGCTCTGCATCAGGCTCCCTGCTAGGCAGGGTGTCTGCATGTTCCATTCCCTCTGCCTTTGCCCCTCCCCCCTGCTCATGCTCTGTCTCTCTTTCTCTCAAATAAACTCTTAAAAAAAAAAAAAAAAGAACCTAGACCTACAGTAAGAATACTCCATTTTAATAAAATTCTGAAAACTGAAACTTTTGAAAGATTAATGATTATATGGGGCCAGAGGATTTGGAGAAGAATGAATTAGACACACTGGAAAACTTTAGAGAGGAACGTGTAAGTTCATTATCTCGATGGTGGTGGTGGTTTCGTGGAAGCATACATTTGCGAAAATTCATCAAGCTATTCATCCTAAATATGTGCTTTTTGCCTGTTGTTTCTTAATACAACTCAAAACAGGTAGGGGAGACTGTATCACTCAGAACCATGCATGTCATAACACCCAGAGAGCCTGTAAGAATGTTCTAGACTATCACCACTGAGTAGAACTTACTATCATGGGAGCCTGGGTGGCTCAGTGGGTTAAGCCGATGCCTTCGGCTCAGGTCATGATCTCAGGGTCCTGGGATCGAGTCCCGCATCGGGCTCTCTGCTCAGCGGGGAGCCTGTTTCCCTCTCTCTCTCTCTCTGCCTGCCTCTCCGTCTACCTGTGATCTCTGTCTGTCAAATAAACAAATAAAATCTTAAAAAAAAAAAAAAAAGAACTTACTATCATGAAGCAAATGTCCAGTATGTGCACTACCCAGTACAATAGTCAGAAGCTACTGTGGCTACTGAATACTTGAGAAGTGGCTGGTGTGACTGAGGAACTGGGTTTTTAATTTAATTTTCTAAAAAGATTTATTTATTTATTCATTCCTTTATTTATTTGAGAGAGTGTGCACACGCTTGTGGGGAGGTGAGGAGCAGAGGGGGAGGGACAAGCAGACACAGGGTCCAAAAAGGAGTTTGGACACAGGAGTCCAAAATCATGAGTTTGATGCTTAACTGAGCCACCCAGGTGCCCCCAATGTAATTTAATTTTAACCCATTTTGATTTAAATGGCCACATTCGACACATGGTTCTAGATTAAAGGAAGCTAAGCATAAATGAAAACTAAATATATCTCTGACCCTATACTGGATCCTATTAATGGAAGAGTAAAAACGCTATAAACAGCCCAATTAGATAACTCATATGACTAGAATATGGATGGTAGATTAAAGTATTATATCAATGTAGATTTGTGAATTTTATAACTATACTATGGTGATGCAAGAGAATATCCCTTCCCTTAGGAAGCTCACAGTGTATTGAATGAAAAAAGACCAAGATGTATGTAACTGACCTCAAGGAGTTCAGAAAGATGAGCAAATGATAAAGGAGATGGGGTAGAATGTTAACAATAGGTAAATCTGGATAGAGTATATGGGTGTTTCTTGTATTTATATCCTTGAATTTTTATGTTTGCTCCTTCTTGTAAATTTAAAATTGTCTCCAAATTAAAAGTTTTTAAAAAAATAACCTCATATGTGATTATGATATATTTTTTTAAAACTTCCAGTCTTTTTGAGGGCCGGCTGGCCCTTGATCTCAGGGTTGTGAGTTTGAGCCCCACATTGGGTATAGAGATTACTTAAAAATAAAATCTTAAAAAAATAAAGAGTTCCAATCTTTTAAGGATATGTTATGAAGTATCTATGGACAAAATGATAGAACATCTGGGGTTTGTTTCAAAGTAACATGGAATCCTAATATAGGAGAAACAGATTGATTCTCTTGAAGCTGAGTGCGATGTACATGAGTTTATTATACACTTCTGTCCCTTTAACATGCCATGACTTTAAATTGGGAAGAATTGGCATTCACTCAATGTTTTTCCTTTTAAGGATATTGTGTGCCTTTCTCTTACTCATTTTGTTTCCTATGGTACTGGCTGGGAAAGCTCATTTATACCAAATGTTTCATTATGAAAGTGATATCCTTAGGTCACGTATTCCTTAATGCAATAAAAATCTTCATCACAACAAAAATATTTCTTTTATGACCCCACCAGTGGCCAACTATTTCGAGCAATTTTAAGCAGTGGGTCCAATTCCCATGAGAGCAAAAAACTTTGATCAGACCCTTCCATAGAAGCCACTTTCCTTATCTAAGAATGCTTATACAGTTAAAACCCCATTATAAAAAATTCCATGTAACCTTGTTTTTTCTTGATGTTTTGGTTTGAATTAATCAAGAGATCATGTTCTCCGACTGGGAAGGCTTGAGAAAAATCTAAGCGAAGAGGAGTCCAGTGAAATAATGAGAACAGTACTTTGCTATCCGAATATCTATGCTGTTCACTCCATTTTCCCAGGATCTGACTTGGTGTCCTGTTGTTTGGCTCAGTGTTTGAGGGATTTAAGTGGTTTGGAGTTAGGCTTTGGGAAGATTTCATTGTTTTAATTGCATAAATTCCATAAAGCATTGAACTAAGTAAGCTCTCTCTTCCCAGCCTTTGATACAACAAACAGATTCTCCATCACACTCTTCTATTTTAATGGCTCTTACATGAACCAGGACAAGGAAAGCATTTTCACAAATTCATGTGCTGCATAAACATTTTGTAACATGCCGAGAAAGTTCTCGCTGGGGGGCCGTATCTCTAAACATGGAAATAGCTTTATTGAGAGATCCCTTCATAGCAGGAGTGTTTGAGGTTACAGGAATTTATTTGTTTAGGGAAAGTGAAGACTGAATATCCCTTGGTTTTCCTGTTTGACTTATTGTTTCGTTCATCATTATTACGATTTTTCTTTCTCTCCAGAGATAGACTACTGTGCCTCGTCTCGTCATGGATGCCAGCACGAGTGTGTTAACACAGATGAGTCCTATTTCTGCCGCTGCCTAAAAGGTTTTACCCTGAATCCAGACAAGAAGACCTGCAGAAGTAAGTCGCCCTGGGTGTAGAAGGGCTTGTTCCCTCAATGCCCTGCTAATTTTCCTTGTCCTTGCAAGTCTTAAGCAGATTTACTTGTACTTAGCATTTGTGTTCACGAACACTCTTCTGCCCTTGAGTTTACCTTTTGTCATCCTTGATTCTGTGATAGGGATGATTTCTAGAGACTGAATAGCACCACAACGTGTATTTGGGACTTGTCTGGGCCCAGAGACAGGAGGTAAAAGAGGTTAGTTTCTTCCCGTTATACTAGTTGAGATATCTGATGGTTGCTAAGGGGGCGGAAATTGCTGCTCTATCCTCTTTGACATGAAGGAAGGAAAAACTATGATTCTGGGGCATCCCTGCAGGGTTCAAGAGGTACATGGTGTCAACAGGCTGAAATGAATGAGATGCTGCGTGGCTCAAGTCAGCTGGCGCATCAAGGGGGACTAGAGCATTTCCCCAAATGGGATCTCTTTAAACCAGACTGTCCCTGAGAAACCACTAGAATGGAAGGTCCACAAGGACAGAGAGGCTTCTCACTCTCCCACTCTTGAATCCTCAGCTCCCCAAGGGCTTGGCACATGGAGGTGTAACACAAGACTTATTGAGCGGATGACTGAAGGAATGAGTAAACGGATCTCTTTGAGATTTATCATCCTGAGAAATTGTCACTATTATTTGAATTACTCGATCTCTTTAGAAAGATGGTCCTTTTAAGGTGTGCAGATTGTGAACTTTTTAAAGAAGTATTTCCGTGATCAGTCGACACCAAATTGCTCATGTTCTCCTGGCAGTCTCGTTTACAGAACTTTCTGGAGGCCCCACTTAGGGGTGTATGTTCCCATGCACTTCTTCCCTTGCCTCTTCCTGGTGACATGTACAGAAGGGCTCTGTATTGTAGGCAGGACTGAATTTTCAAATGTTTGACCATGAATTTCTCTTGAAAAAGCCCTGTAGGCTATAGAACTGAATCCAGACAGGGCCCATTCTGCTCCCAGGACATACGGACTTAGCCACTCACTCTAATAAGTGTTAGACCTTGTATGGTGGGATGGTTGCAGAGCCCATGTTTTGAAACTGAGCCTCTCTCATAAAAGATAATTCCTACGGTCTTGCCTAGATGCAAGCCCTGGAAAATTCGAGTATTATATAAGAATCTGCACTGAGAGCATTCAGAATGTGAAAACAGTTAGGTGGAATATTTTCCATTAGACCACACATGCGTTCATTATGGTGAAGGGCCAATTTTTCTGGCCAGGCCACTCCTCTCTGCTGTTTACACCTTTTTCTAGGGATAAGTGTGTCCGTGGCTAACTATACCCAGGGAAGATCAGTCCCAGGTGGACTCTGTTGCAGACCAAAAGTTCTTAGTAGGGGATCATTAGATCTGGTTCAACTCAGGCACACGTTGTGGTTGCCAGCTTCATGTGTGTTACTAATAGAGGGAAAAGGGAACAAGTTAGAGATAGGGCCATCAGTACAGAGGAATTTGCTTGAAGCTCTCATCTCTTATTTATTTATTTATTTGAGAGAGGAGAGAGCGAGCAAGCAGGCACGAGTGGGAGAGGGAGAGAGAATCTCAAGCAGATTTACACTGAGCATGGAACCTTGAGATCATGACCTGAGCTAAAAGCAAGAGTCGGCCACTTAGCTGACCACACCACCCAGGCGCCCCTGAAGCTCTTCGTCTCTTATCAATCATCTAGGATTCCTTCAACCTCTGCCGCTCCCCCACATCCTGCCTGGAGAGTCACTTGGAGTAAGAGGAGGGTCTAAGGTGGTGGACACATGCATAGTCATCAGGCGAGGAGGGAGGTCAAGATCAGAAGTGCAAGTGGAGAGGAGGTGACCATGGGGAGTAGCCTGACCACCACAGAGGAGCCCACAGATGGGCCTGTTTCCAGGCTGTGGCCCAGTCCCGAGTCTCTAATGCTGGTTCATTTCTGTTTAGCAATTGCAGCTCCATGTTCTCTAGCCAGGTGTCCTGCTTTTTCATCCAAGAAAAATGGAATTTGTTTCTAAAACCCCATATCCTCACCAGTCCTTCTCCCAACATCCTCTCTTATTGCTACATTTTCCATTGTCTGTGCAGACCCAGCCCTGGGCTCAGGAGGTCAGCCTCTCCCCTGACTGAATGTTTGCACTCTGTCCATTATGGCAGACAGCTGTTAATGGAAGTAAGCGCTCCCTGTCTCTCTGGGGCATTACATGGAAGAAGGAAACAAGCAATTCAATTTAAATTTGCAGTTCGTTATTAGGAGTTTGAAGATCTAAAGAGCGTTATGGACCTCGAGCTCAGGGTACAGCCATTTGCATTTAATTGATGGTGGATGGATATGGGTGATTTTCAAATCTAATAAGAAATCTGTTTTTCCAAGGAATTTGATGTCATCCAATTAAGGTGGAAAACAAAGTTCTGTTCAAGACAGAATTCTACTGAAGAAAACTCTCTTGGCTGGGCTTTCTTCTTCCTCCTCATCTGGGCACAATTCCTTTTTCTAGAAAGTACTGTCATCATTTTAAAGCATAAATTATTAAGGCGGTGGTGCAAAGCGCAGAAACTGGGACTGGCCTGGCTGTTGAGGTGGGGCCTGCGGGTAGAATCCTTTGTGGGTGTGACCTGTGTGCTGGGCTCCAGGATGGCTCATGCTGGCACCAAGGCTGTGCTCGCCGTTGCTCGGAGACATCATACTTGAAGAGCTGGGATGGCGTCCACGGGTTGGACAGAGCTGGGAGATGTGAGGGCTGGTCTTAGCCGTGTCACTCATACTGCTCCTGCGACCCTGAACATACTACTCTCTTTCTCTGGACCTGGATTTGCTAAACCAAAGGACGTCCTGCTTTAACATCTGGTAGCCTGTACAATTTTTCTGAAATGTGCTCTCTGTGCCAGCCACTCCATGGGCATTATAATTCACTGCCTGGGGTCCCCACTCTTTCATGTTTTTATGTTGTACCTTCTCAGCAACGTCTCCAGCTTTCTTGTGAGTTGGCCCCTATAAGCTCTGTTTAAAATGTTTTGTCTGATGGTCTTGCCAACTGATCTCACGTGGGCTTCACCAGGTAAAGCTACCCTCTAGCCCGGCCTGTGTGTAGCACTTACGGTTAGCGAGGAGACTGAACCAGATCTGGGGCACATAGTAGGTACTCAGTAAATACTGATGAAGTGATGCACATGTGAAGAAATGTAACTCAAGCATGTAAAGGCGGCCAAGATCCACGGTTAAACCTTTGCAGTCAGGAACCCTTTGGAGAAGAGCTGCCTTGCTGTTTGCCAGATAGCTGAGTGGTAACATCTTTAAGACTCGGAATGATTTTCAGTTTAATTATTTCATATGTAAATCTTTCTTTAAAATAATGCTGGGGGTAGTGCCTGGGTGGCTCAGACAGTTGAGTGTCTGACTCTTGATTTTGGCTCTGGTCAGAATCTCAGGGTCCTCTCATGGCTCAGCAGGGAGCCTGCTTGAGATTCTCTTCCTCTCCATTGGCCCCTCCCCCCACTTGTGTGTGGGCATGCTCTCTCTCTGTCTTGCCTCTCTCTCAAATAAGTAAATAAATCCTTAAAAAGAGAGAGACAGAGATTGGTTTTTAAGAAATTGTGATAAAATATACATACCATAAAAACGACCATTCTAAACATTTTTAAGTGTACACTTCAGTGGCATTAAGAACATTCCCATTATTGTGCAATCATCCTTAAACTACAGAACTTTTTCATCTCTCCAAATTATACCCATTAAACAATGACTCTCCATTCCTATCTCCGCCTCCCAGCTCCTGGCAACCACCATTCGATTTTCCGTGTCTCTGAATTTGCCTGTTCAAGTTACCTCATATAAGTGGAATCATATAATATTTGTCCTTTTGTGTCTGACTTATTTCACGTCCCACAATGCCTTCAGGCATCATCCACAATATAGCATATCTCAGAATTTCCTTCCTTTTTAAGGCTAAATTCAAGTCCTTGCTTTTGATTCTTTTGGGTAATTACCCACAAGTAGAATAATTCTCTATTTCAGGAAACTCCATACTGCTTTCCATAGTGGCTGAATGCTGGCTTTATAAAAACAGCATTTACCGAAAACAATTTGACCTTTCTTTGAATGTGTAAGGAAATGATTCCTGCAGACCCTCGGCTATGTGGCCCCAGACTATAGGGCTCTTTGTACTCTGTGTCTCTTTGCTTGGTTGTTGTTGTTATTGTTGTTGTTTTGGTTTTTTTTTTTTTTTTTTGGTCTGTTTGTATGTGGCCAGTGTTTTATTGACAGACCCCTTTTTCCTCACTGAAGCTCCTTGCTTGTTTCCCAGTATTCAGTTCTGTTCCACACAGGTAATGTGGTTGACAAGTTCCGTGCTGAAACCACGCTCAGCTCCCCTCATGCAGAAGCGATGAGTTACAGAGTGTGCCAAGGGATCAATGACGCTTGTGGTGGTGTCTCTCCTCTCTGGCCATTCCTTGCGTGTGGAGAGAATGCTCTCTGCATGCTCCATCTGCAGCCACTTCTGCTCAAACTCTGTGCCCTTAGAAAGTTCCACCCACCAGTCACCTGGGAGGATGCATCATAGCCCCTTGGAGGGATGGTTGCCAGGCTGGCTTAGATCAGTCATGACTCATGTCTTGGGGGTCAGGGTTCAGTGCCAAGAATACAGGGTAATGGTTGTTGTCAAGGCAACCAGCAGTGTCTACCACATCCCCAGAAGAAAGAACAATGAGTTAGACAGCTTCAGTTCAGCCACGAATGTGACAGTTCTTCCAACACCAGTCTCATGAAGGCCCTCCACGAGGTCATTTGATTTCCCTGTTCTCCATCTCCCCTATAACCTGCTCTTTGTGAGCTCCTGTGATTCAAACATTTTCTACCAGGAAATGAAATGCTCGTTGGCTCCTGGTTATGATGCCACTCCCATCTAGGGGCAGAAACTGAGCTTGGATCGGGACAAATGTCTATACAGGACACAACTGCCACAACCCGGGGCAACATCAGATGTGTCTTCTCCACTTTTTTTGATATGGAGGCCGCCATGATCTCATGTGGAGCGAGCTTAAGCCTTTGGACCCTTCTCAATGGAACTGCCCCGTCCTGCCTCCCCTAGAGAGCTGGATGTGTTTTGCACGATGAACTTTTGTTGGCTCTGCCTTGTGCTGTTCAATGTCATTGTCAGATATCACTGCTTTGAGCCCTACTGATCAGGTTAACTGGAAGAAAGACTAAGTAGATTTTCTGGGTATTTCTTTCTTGTGAAGGGACAGGCTAGGGATTATGGTCCTCAATTCATTTCACCTGCCTTTGATCATCAAAAGGCAGAAAGACCCGAGCTGGAGGAATCCAGACTTCTGATCCCGGGTTCTCCTTCAAACCAGCTCTCAGAGAGCAAGAGTTGTCTTCTCTGTCCTGTAGAGCGCCTTGTTTACTGAGTATGTGCCGTGAGGGGCTGACCGCACAGCCGTGGGAGAAGCTCAGAATTTTCAGGAGAGTCTGCCCTTTCTCCCCTCAGGGATCAACTACTGTGCGCTGAACAAACCAGGCTGTGAGCATGAATGCATCAACACGGAGGAAGGCTACTACTGTCGCTGCCGCCGGGGCTACACCCTGGACCCCAATGGCAAGACTTGCAGCCGTGAGTGTGCTGGAGCGGGCAATTCGGATGGGAGGACATGGTCCACACGTAGTCCCCAGGGCTCACTTCCGAAGCTGCTAGGTCTCCTAAGGGCCGGATGGTCTTTCCCTGCCTCAGTTTCATCATCCATAAAATGGGACTATTCATGCTACCCACCTCCAGGACTGGGTTATGAGGATTAAAAGAATCAATATGTATAAAACACTTAGAAAAGTGCTGCTAAATATCCACAATAGCCAAATTATGGGAAGAGCCCAGATGTCCGTGGACAGATGAATGGGTAAAGAAGGTGTGGTATGTATACACCATGGAATATTACTCGGCCATCAAAAAGATGATATCTTGTCATTTGCAATGATGTGGATGGAACTAAAGGGTCTTATGCTAAGCAAAACAAGCCAATCAGAGAAAGATAATTATCATGATCTCACTCATAATTTAAGAACAAAACAGAGGATCATAGAGGAAGGGAGAGAAAAATGAAACAAGACTAAATCAGAGAGAGAGAGACAAAACAGACTCTTAATCATAGGAAACAAACAGGGGTGCAAGAGAGGAGAGGGGGATGGGGATGGGGTAACTGGGTGATGGACTTTAAGGAGGGCATGTGGCATAATGAGCACTGGGCATCATAGAAGACTAATGAGTCACTGAACTCTACCTCTGAAACCAATAATACACCATGTGTTAATTGATTGAATTTATTTTTTTTTTATTTTATTTTTTTTTTAAAGATTTTATTTATTTATTTGACAGACAGAGATCACAAGTAGGCAGAGAGGCAGGCAGAGAGAGAGAGAGGAGGAAGCAGGCTCCCTGCTGAGCAGAGAGCCCGATGCGGGGCTCGATCCCAGGACACCGAGATCATGACCTGAGCTGAAGGCAGCGGCTTAACCACTGAGCCACCCAGGCGCCCCAATTGATTGAATTTAAATTTAAAAAAAGAAAAGTGCTGCTAAAACATCTGCACAAAACCCCTCCTTGGAGGGTCTGGTTACCCTTAATTTTCAGAGTAGGAAACTGAGGAAATGTTTCAAAGTGCTGCTACATATTAATGAGCGCTCAATAAATATCAGCTAATGTTAGTCTTCGCTGTTGAGAGTGCTGATTAAGCCAGACCTGCTGGAATCTAAAATCCAAGCACGACTACCTATCAGACATGTGTTCCCAGGCAAGGTATATAACTTTGCTAAGCCTTGATTTTCCCATCTGTTGAAAAAAGTGACAGTAGTAGCAGTAATGATGTGCTCAAGTTTTTAAGGGGAATAAGCAGTCTCTTAGCCTGGGCCTGGCACAAGGAAAACACAATGAAAGATCATCATTCATTATGACCACGGAGCCTGGGAGAGTGACCAGTGTGGCTGCAGGCTAGGACAAGGGGCCAAAAGGGACAGACTTCAGAAAGTACGTGGGCTACCACAGAGCTGGTCTGAGGGCAGAGCTGGGAAATATGGGACTTTTTGTGAAGCCTTTCTTAATTTTCTTGTGTAAGAGGCACAACAAATCTCCATTTGGTGATGTAAATGCATGGAAACTTGTAGGCTTTGCCAGCTGGAAGGTTCCATCATGGTTTATGAGGCACAGTCTCCACTGGTCCAGGCCAGCGGGGGTGGGGGCTCATGAGCACTGTGACCCTGCTCCACTGGGAGAGGGGCTCCGTGACATGGCCCAGCACAGAAGGGGCCCTTTGTGCGGCTCTCTACCCGGCAGGCCGCACATCTGCTCCGGCTTTGTGGACAGAGAGAGATTGTGGATGAGAACAGAGCAGCTGTTGAACATTTGGACCTCAGACTGCCAGAAGGGGAAATTTCACAGATGAAGTATTAGGTATAGAGCAATCCCCAGGAAAACTTGTGCCCCTTCAGTCTGTAGAGGGAACAAAGTGCCTCCAGTAGGCTTTCTAAGGACTGATCTCGGAGGTCAAAGAACTTTTGAACCAGAAAGTTAGCGCTGCTCTGCACTTGCCTCTGGAAATCTCTGAGTCCTGATGAGAAGCCTGTGGGGAGCAGGGATGCCCTGGTAAAGATGGATCTGGGTACATTCTGCCTTCTTCCAGGAGTGAGGGGTCAGCCAGCTGACCGCCCTGGCAAGTGTCCCAGGACAGACCTGGCACAACCTGATGGAGCCCACCTAGAGCCCTAGGGGCCAAGCCTGTTCCTCTCTCCCAGCCTGCCTTGGGGGAACCTAGCAGGGCTCAGAATGGGCCCCAGAAGAGATTGGGCCATACTGTCTCTTGGATCAAATAAGAATGACCGCTTTGCTTCAAGAGAGTATAAACCAAACCATTTCTTCCTAGGAGTTAGTTCCCAAAGAAAGCCATGGTAACCTGTTCCCTTCAAGTACTCAGGGAGCCCCAGCCCTAATGACAGCAAGCATACTGGTGAAGTGCATACTCCTTGAGGCTGTGGTGAGCCCTTTCCAGGCACCCACTCACTCTATCCTCACTGTAGCCATAGGAGACATCTACAGCCTTATCCCTATTCAAAAACAAGAAAACTATGGCACCAAAGGATTAAGTAACTTTCCCAGTGTCCCATGACTGGTTCACGGTGGAACCAAGATGTGAATCCAGGCTTCTGGCCCCTGAGATCCTGCAAGAGTTTGCAGTAGGCGCATCCAATAGTGCAATGTTCTAGAAGGCACCACCCTGGGCCCTTCTGCGGAGCCAAAGGCCCGGCACAAGGCCTTCAATGTGTCTCCAGTCCCTGGGTATGCATTTTCTCCATCAAGGAAATCTGGGAGGCAGCCTGTGGGGCTGTCTGTGGGAGCCGCTCACCACAGGTCTGTGTTCACTGTCCTTCACTGCTCACTGCCCAGCGGGGCCAGCTGTGCTGGGCTCGGGTACCAGGATTGGCCACACAGGCAGCCTGTGGCTCTGGGTGGTTTTCTGCATCTGGGTGTCCTGGGTAGGGGGGGATGAAAAATGAAACTTTACCATTAATTCTTTCCCAGCAATACTTAGTAAGCTTTCCCTCAGCGATTACTGTGTCAGGTCTAGTCTGAGGGCCGTACCTCTGTCAGGTCCTCTCCTCACCACATTCCTCTAAGAAAGCAGCTGTCGTCATCCCCACTTCTCAGGTGGGGAAGCCATGGCCCAGAGGCCCAGGGACCGCCCAGCATTGCCTGGCCAGGAAGTGGTACCAGTGGGATTTGAGCCCAGCTTGTGTGATGCCACCACTCTCATTCCTAAGCTCTGTGGCTTTGGGCAGGCAGCTGAGCCTCCCTGAGCCTTGCTTTCCTCTCTGAGATGGGACTCCCACCTGCCTGTGGCCCTGGGGACTGTAGATGAGGGCGCCAAGGCCCTGGCACAAAGTGCTGCTGTCACTAACCCCAACACGGGAGGTGTAGACACTTCACTGGGAGAATGAACAAACTAGGCTGAATTTCTAGAGGCCCCTTGCACCAGGTGGAATGGAATCTTCCAGCAGCGCTCTTTGTGATGCCAACGAAGTCAATAGCTCCTAGGACCCCACCCCTCCACCCCCACACAGCAGTCGGTGTTTTTAATGTCCGTGGCTGGTGAGCCTTATTGTCGGGTTATTTTGTGTTTTCCTGTGTGACAAACGCAGGAGTGGATCACTGTGCACAGCAGGAGCACGGCTGTGAGCAACTGTGTCTGAACACGGAGGAGTCCTACGTCTGCCAGTGCTCAGAAGGCTTCCTCATCAACGAGGACCTCAAGACCTGCTCCAGTAAGACTCCCCCTATGCTTCTCTTTGGTGGAAAAGCTTTGCAATGGGAGTGAAAAACATGGCCGCCTCAGAGGAGGGTGGTTCAGGGCCCTCCTGATCCTCTGGCCTTTTCTGTGCTCTGGGGACTGATGGTGGCGGATGTCCGGGGGCTGCATGCCCTTGAGGGGTGGGGGAGCAGACTGCATGACTTTGTGGGGTGAGTGGGGGGAGACAGACAAGACGGGGGTCCCTTGATGGCCATCCTCGGGAGCCCAGAGCCTTCCTGCCCACCTCACCTGGCTGTCTGGCTTTGTAGGGGCCGATTATTGCTTGCTGAGTGACCACGGTTGTGAATACGCCTGCGTCAACACGGACCGGTCCTTTGCTTGTCAGTGTCCTGAGGGACACGTGCTCCGAGGGGACGGGAAGACCTGTGCCAGTGAGTGCTCTGGGTCTGGTGACAAGCGGGACTTGGCATGGGCTGGCTGTGGGTGGAGCGCGGAGCCAGGCAGGGTTTCGCTGGGCCTGTGCGAGTGGGCATTAAAGGCCTCGTTCAGTGATTTGAGCCCTAGTGCTTCTCCCCACTGTGGAGTCCCCCTTGCGGGGAAACCGCAGCTCAGGTTGAGTCAGGAGTCTAAGGCTCCCTCTGTTAAAGGAGTGGGTCCCAGCCCTGGTCTGTGGGCCTCCATAGAAGTCCGTCTTGGGAGAGGGGGAGGTTCCTGAGAAAACATCCTTCCCCCAACCACATAATCTGTCAGCAGATGGAGAGGTTGGCAGTGATGATTCCTGAGCACATATATCCTTGCAGCTAGCCCCACTTCCTGGTCCATTAATTAATTAATTAATTAATTAATTAATTATCTAAAACAGATTTTTAATTTATTTCTTTGACAGAGACAAAGAGAGACAGTGAGAGGGAATATAAGCGGGGGGGGGGGGGGGGGGGGGGGGGGTGGAGGGAGAATCAGGCTTTCCGCTGAGCAGGGAGCCCAATGTGGGGCTCGATCCCAGAACCATGGGATCATGACTTGAACCAAAGGCAGATGCTTAATGACTGAGCCACCCAGGCGCCCCACTGTTCCATTAATTAAAAAAAAAAAAAATGGCCTTTAGATCTCCCTCTCTCCTCACTGGAGAATGTTGTCTGTTCTGCCCTGTACTCCCAGTGGACTAAGGTAAAGACAGAAAAAATAGTTATTTTGACAGATGGCGTCAGAAATGGAGGGAAAGGGCTACAGGTGTCCTTCCCCCTAGCCTGCTGGTCTCCCTGGTGACAGGACTAACTTTCCCGACTCCGGGTACCATAGTGGCCCTTCACATGGGCGGCTGAGCGGCGGTGCGCCCCTCCCTGCAGACGGCGAGATAACGGTTTCCGAGTTAGCGATAGATTCCTGCGGCTACTGCCACTGGCACGGGGAGGGCATTGGGGCACAGAAGGAGGGTGGGCGCGGGGAACTGCGTCTACATGGGGCTGCATGCCAGAGCCAGAAGCATGGGTTTTTTTTATTGCTTTGCTTTCATTTTCCATCATTTTGGGTTTTTTTTTTTAAAGATTTTATTTATTTATTTGACAGACAGAGATCACAAGTAGGCAGAGAGGCAGGCAGAGAGAGAGGAGGAAACGGGCTCCCAGCCGAGCAGAGAGCCTGATGTGGGGCTCGATCCCAGGACCCTGGGGTCATGACCTGAGCTGAAGGGAGAGGCTTAACCCGCTGAGCCACCCAGGCGCCCCATCTTGGATTATTCATGTCCTTCCTTTGTCTATCCCCCCTCCCGACTTCTGCCCCCCTCCCCGCCCCACACCTTACTGTGATTATCAAGAGCCCACTATCAGCTGGCTGGAGGGTGCCTAAGAAATTCTCACAGCCCTTCCCAGCGAACACCGCCCCTTATAGTCGCACGCCCCGTCCCTCCTCACCCAGGTCCATAGGAGTGAGGCCTCTGACACTTAAATGTTGCACATTTGGCCATTTAAGTGCAGTGCAATCAGAAGTGAATTTTGATGTGTATCTATTTATATGTGGTTGTGACTCTGAAGGCTTCTGAGATGATCAGATAGGTCAGAATTATCCTCTGAGAATGGTGGTTCCCATTCATAAAGAAATGAATTTTACCCACCAGCATCGAACTCTTCCCCTAATTGAAGGCTATCTGTCTGACCCGGGATGATTCAGCCACCCCGTCCTATAATAATAGCCTTTGTTTCCAGTGTGGCCATCGTTAACTGGGGGCTAAGTTTCCCAGCTCTGTGCCAGTTGACAAAAAGCCTGACGACATGACTCCCAACTTTTTGGAACAATCTGCTGTGCTGGGGAAGGGGGGGCCCCGCCACGGGCCAGCCAGGCCCGGCTCAGTGTGTGAGGGTGTCCTTCACCCTTCAGACAGGCGGCCTCCTCTTAGAGCCTTGATAGCGGGTGGCCTGAAGAACACTTCACTCACTTTCCAGAAGTTCTCTGAAGCATAGAGGGCAGACCCACATTCCCAGGGCCCTCAGACTACATGGGCATTGTTACCCCGTCCACCTGCAGGCACCCTGGGCTCTCTAGCCCCTGGGATGAAGCCTGTCCTCTCTCCTTCATATCCTTGGCCCCCAAACTGTGATTGTAGGTTCTCCCCAAGAGACTTGCATTGTGGGGTTGATGCGCAGACTGGGGGCTATGGTGGGGAGGGGAATGAGGTAGTGTCTTACAGAAGCTGCAGCGGAGAGGCCTCCTCCCCTCTAGCTCCTGGTGACTTCCCCGAGGTAGACTTTTGCAAGGGCGTCCCAGCATCAGGAAAGACCCCGCAGGCTGGATGTGCGCAGAACCCACTGTCCACTAGGGGGCCAGCTCCTGGGGTGACGCTGAGTCTTGTTCTGAGTCAGAGTTCCCCGGCCTGGCCCACAGGAGATGCTCAACCAAGTTCATCGAGTGAGAGAGTGAATGGTCAGAGACCACCTGTCTTTTTCTCCTGTGGCACCGGGTATAGGCCCTGCTCCCTGTGCAGCAGCCTTCAGTGGCTCCCCACTGTCCCCCAAAGAAAGTTCCAGTTGCATTTCTCAACTTGGCAATGTCAGAGAATCCCTTCCTCCACCTCTCGAGCCCCACCCCAGGTCTTCCCCGATTGCTCCAGTTCCTTAAGAGGGTAAGTCCCATTATTCTCTGAGGGACCACTGTACGTCCAGGCTGTTTTTTCTCCATTTAGCGCCACCTTCCCTTCCCAGCCTTGCTGGTGGAGACCCCGCTCGTAGCCGACATTCCCCACGGAGAACTTCCCACTGCCAGTCCCCACTGGGCGCGTCTCCTCTGCCCTCTCACCCCATGCTACCCTTTGCCCAGATCTGAGAAATAATGTGACAGAGTCAAAAGAACACTGAACTGAGAGCCCAGAGACTGGGTTTAAATATTGCTGCTTCCACCCTGGCCAAAAGACTTGACCCTTTCTGGATCAGATTGCTCAACTGTCAACTTGGAATGATGATTTCTGCCTCTCCGTCAGGGTTGCCAAGTGGCACAGGGAGAAACAAATTTGAAATGTTTGGGGAACTTGTAAACTGCTTTAAACCCTAGCTTTCCTCCCACCGTTAGACTGCCCTGCAGCGAGGCAATGGCTGAGGTAGCACCTTGCCTTAGAGACCTACCTCCTAGGGCTGGGCCTGCTTCCATCGGAGGGGCCGTAGAGATAGGCCACCCTGGGAGAAGTCAGACTCAGGAGCCCCAAAGGCTGCTGTCAGACTCTGGCAAGGGCAGGGTGCTGACGGGAATCTGGGCCACAAGCCACAGAGCACTGGGAATCCTTGTCCAGCCGCTACCGGGAGCCTCTGGGAAGCTGGAAGTCCCAAATCAAGGTGCCGGCATGGTCATGTTCTGATGCGAACCCTCTTCTCGCCTTGCAGATGGCTGCCTTCTTGCTCCATCTTCTCATGGTGGTAGTTGGAGGGCGGGTGGGTGGGGGTGGGACAAGAACAAGCTCTAAGGACCCTAATCCCATCATGGGGTCCCCACCTCATCTGCAACTCATTACCTCCTTACCTCCCAAAGATCTCATTTCCCAAAACCCCCACACTGGAGGGTAGGATTGCAAAGTATGAATTTGGTAGCGGGGAAGGGGACACAATTCAGTCCTTAGCATGCAGTGAGGGGAGAAGACCACCTTCACCCTCAGTGTATTCACATGACAGGAGAAGGAAGCTTCGAGGTCTAACGTTTCTTTGGTGGGAAACAAGCCCAGGAAGGGAACTGGTGCCTCCAAGCTGGGCCCAAGGGTCAGCGGCACAGTCAGGACCAGAACCTGGGTCCCCTGATTCGGGACCTGGTGCCCAGAGTGAGGTGCCCTCTAAGGGGACGACTCAGCTGAGCCATTTTTGGGGTTGTCTGAGCAAAAGCCATTACAGAGTTAGAGAATGATTAGCTGCTCCTAGTTTTATTATAAGAAACGCCCCAAAATGGTGTAATTCTATCTCCAGGGCCTCATTAACCCGCCTGGCAGGCCACGGTGGCTTTCTCCCTCCGGGGCTGGGCTGGTTTTCACAACCTCCCACGTGGAGCCGCAGACACAGGATTGCCGTCTGTCAGCACCACAGAGGTGCGAGACCACGGAACACATGACCTAGCCGTAGCCATGCCACAGACGTCCGTGACTCACCGGATGAGGAATCTGGATGGAAGCGCTGCTGTCTCCATCAGCGCGCAGGCTCGTGGGATGTGGGCCCTGAACACCCCCGCTTTGTCCTGAAACCTGTAATTATCCTGATCACAGATTGTAGATCCCCTTCAAGACAGGAGCTGAATGGAAGGTGTGGACCTGCCTCCTTAAGGATGAAAGGAAGCGCATTCTTCTCCTGGAGGGAAATGTGTTTTTCCTGCCTCCTGAGATTTTCATACCTCCTCATCTGTTTTATTTAAGTGATGTTTCTCAGTAGTTTGTCCTAGGAGTCTAGACTCTGGATTTGAGTCTGGACACCTCCTTAAGCTCTCCATCTGTTTGCTCTCATTCTCCACAGATATTGACCCTGAACTTACAGCGTGCTGGGCACGTTGTGCCGGGCACTGAGCCTGCCTTCCTGGGGTGGATGCTGGTTCTGTTTCTGCCCTGACAAGCGTTTAAAGTTTCTCAGGGAAGAAGGAAATTAAAAACCTTTCATGTGATGTGGGAAGAAGAGGCACCCCAGGAGCGTGGGGCCGAGGAACCCTCAGCTAGTCTAGAGAAAGTTTCCTGAGAAGGAGATGGTCGATCTGACATCTGGAGATTGAAGGAGTGAGCTAGCCAGAGATGGAGGGTATGATGGACTGAGTGTTGCTCTCTTCCCAAATTCATATGTTGACATCCTAACTCCCACAGGTGATGGTATCAGAAGGTGGGGTTTTGGGGGTGATCAGGTCATGAACATGGGGCTCTCATGAATGGGATTAGTGGCCTAATAGGGGAGATCCCGCAGAACCACCCCCATACCTCCCCCAATCCCTTTCACCATGTGAGGGTACAGGGAGAGGTCTCCAGCCTGGAAGAGGGTCCTCACCCAACCATGCCGGCACTCTGATCTCAGATGCCAGCCTCCAGAACCGGAGGCTATAAATTTCTGCTCTTTACAAGCCACCCAGTCTATGGTGTTTTGATATAGGAGCCAGAACAGCCTAAGACAGAAGAGGAAGAGCTTCCCAGGCACAGGAAACAGCATGCAGAAGCCCAGAGAGTGAGTGTGCTGAGTGTTGAGTACCGAGTGCTCGAGGGCAGCGGGGGGAGAACGGGACCTGAGGAGCAGGGGGACAGACCACCTCCAGCCTCTAGAGTTACATGATACTGTTTGGAGGCCCAGCCTCCTTTGAGGAAATGATTTGATTCTGTTCTCTGACAATCTTCCAGCCTGAGGAGACTCTGCTGAGCTCCGATGTGCTGTTGGACCAGAAAACACGAAGGTGGTAGATTTGTGGTCTAATCCCAGCTTTGTCCCCAGCACAGCTGACACAGTTCACCTCGGCAGACTCAGAGACCTTGGGAAAGTCACTTCTCCTCTCTGGCCATCTGTTTCCTCAGCTCTAAAATAAAGGGTTGGACCAGTTAATCTCCCGGGCCCTTCCAGCCCCAAGACAAGGCCTGTGGGGTGCTCAGCAAAGTGCTCCAGAAACACTTGCTGAATGGATGTACTCCTTGCTGGGGTACTGATGGTTCTCCCTGGGCTGAAGGTGCCCCATGATGATGACTCAGGAATGGTGGCTCCCTCTGCCTGTTCTGGAAACACTGAAGTACTTTCCCATAGGGGACCATCTGGCTCTGGGACTCCAAGTTGGTTTCCCTCTTGGTTGAAGAGGAAGCAGCTAGAACCTGTGGTCAGGAAGTTGACTGGAGTGCACTTTGGGCGTTTTCTAACTTACCACATGTGGTTCTTTAACTTATGAGTGACTCAGAGCATCCTCAATGGGATTGATAGAAACTAGACATTTTGCTGAGCAGATGTGAAGTGTGCGCTCTGAAAGGCTGGTGTGGGGGAGAGAGTGAGGACCCCCCAGCATCCAGCCTCCACAGGGCTCTCATTTAAAACATCTGCATAGGGCGCCTGAGGGGCTCAGTCATTAAGGCCATGGTCCCAGGGTCCTGGGATCGAGCCCCGCATCGGGCTCCCTGCTCGGCGGGAAGCCTGCTTCTCCCTCTCCTGCTCCCCCTGCTTGTGTTCCCCTGCTCACTGTCTCTCTCTCTCTGTGTCAAATAAATAAATACAATCTTAAAAAAAAAAATCTGCACATGCAACCCTCCTTTTTTGGTGAGATTTTATTTACTTATTTGAGAGAGAGAAAGAGAGCAAGCCTAAGCTGGGAGTGGTGGGGGCAGAGGGACAAGCAGACTCCCTGCTGAGCAGGGAGCCTGACAGGGGGCTTGATCCCAGGACCCTAAAATCATGACCTGAGCCAAAGTCAGGGGCTCAACCAACTGAGCCACCCAGGTGCCCTTGCCCATGCAACTCTTAATCTTGGGGTCATGAGTTCAAGCCCCACGTTGGGTATAGAGATTACTTAAAAATAAAATGTTTAATAAAATGATAAAATAAAATCTTAGGGGCACCAGGCTGGCTCAGTCAGTAAAGCATGTGACTCTTGATCTTGGGGTGATGAGTTGAAGTCTCATGTTGGGTATAGAGATTACTTAAAAATAATTTTTTTTTAAAGTAGGCTTCACATCCAATGCAGGGCTTGAGTTCGTGACTCTGAGATCAAGACCTAAGCTGAGGCCAAGTCAGATGTTTAACTGACTGACCCAGGTGCACCCCCCCTAAATAAAGCCTTTAATAAAATAAGAAAAATAAAGGGTGCCTGGGTGGCTCAGATGGTTAGGAATCTGCCTTTGCCTCAGGTTGTATTCTGGGTCCTGGGATGGAGCCCTGCACTGGGCTCCCTGCTCAATGGGAGTCTGCTTCCCCCTCTCCCTCAGCCCCTCTCCTACTCATGCTCTCTCTCTGTCTCTCTCAGATGAATAAATAAAATCTTAAATAAAATAAAATAAAATAAAATAAAACATCTGCACAAAACCCCTGGGTGGACGGTCTGGTTACCCTTAACTTTCAGAGTGGGAAACTGAGGAAATGTTTCCTTTTACTCACCAGGTGTTTACAGGGCCTGTGGTGCACCAGGCATTGCACTGGGCAATGGGAGATGCAGGAGGAAAGGGCAGGCGGAGTGAGCGTGGGTCTCTTGATCAGAGCCCATGCGAGCACAGCCCAGGGAGAGCACAGGTGAAGACCCAAACCAGCAGGTTTGTTCAGTGACAGCAGTGGTATCAGAGGGGCGGATGCCTGCTGCTTTGAGGCCCCGTGTGGGGAGGTCCAGGAAGACCTCAGAAGATGGGGGGGGCAGGGAGACTGAGGAAGGAGAGGCAGAGGAGTGGCTGTGCCGACCATGGTGGTGACTGGGCCCTCGGCTTGGTACTGAGGTACGCATTGAACAATGGTGCTCAGAGCTGGGGGAGGGTGGCCCAGAGGACGTTTCAGGGATTCTGTCTTTTCCAAAGACTCTGAGGATCTCAGGCAGAGGACGGAAGTGATGTGAGAAGGTGTGCATTTTGAAAAGAGGTCTTAGGACAAGGGGAGGGAATGGATTGGAGGGGGTAAAAGAGTGTGTGGAAACCAGTCAGGAGATGCAGCAGCCCAAGAAAAAGACAGCGGTGTCTGGTTCTTGGTGGTGGAGGCGCAGAGTAATCCAGATGCTTGAGAAGGTGTCTGGACACAAGGTCTGGGTCCAGCAACCGCATCTCTCCTCGGGTAGTTTATTGGAATCACCTGTGAGGCTTTCAAGACAGCCAGATGCCCAGGAAGCACCCTAGATCCCCAGAAGCCAGGACTATCTTATACTGGTGTAACCTCGTTAGAGGACAACTTGGAAATGTTTATCAGCTTTTAAATGTTCATACCTTTTAACTGGGCATTTTTGCTTCTGGATATTTATCTTTCAGATAGGTCTTCATGTTGTAGGCGAAACCATATACGCAAGAATATCCATTACAATAATGTTTATAATAGTAGGAGACTAGGCACCGCCTAAATGCCTGCCTGAATAAAACACTGGTTAAATGATGGTGATGGTGCTGGCTTTAAAAGTGATGATGTAGAAGGTCAAAGGTGAGAGAGAGGCAAACTTTTCATTGTAAATCCTTTGCTCCCCATAAGAATTTTTATTTAAATTTTGGCCTATTTTTGACGTAGGTAAGGGGTTGGGGCGCCAGAGTGGCTCAGTCGGTTAATCATCTGACTCTTCATTTGAGCTCAGGTCATGCTCTCAGGGTCACGAGATTGCCTCTTCCTTGCCCCGCCTCCTGCCCCCCTGCACCATGTGCACATGCTCTCTAGCTCTCTTAAAAAAAAAAAAAAAAAAAAAAAAGGAATAAGTAAGGGGCTTACAGGGCTTAAGACTCAAAACAATATGAAAAAATGTACATTAAGAAGCTTTGCTCCTGGGATGCCTGGGTGGCTCAGTTGGTTAAGTGGCTGCCTTCAGCTCAGGTCATGATTCCAGCATCGTGGGATCAAGTCCCACATGGGTCTCCTTGCTCAGCTGTCTTCTTGCCCTTTGCCTCTGCCTGCCACTCTGTCTGCCTGTGCTCACTCTAAGAAACAAATAAATAAAATCTTTAAAAAAAAAAAAAACAAGAAGAAGAAGCTTTGCTCCCCCTCTTGCCCTCCCATCCTATTCCCTACCTCCCTTCCTATCAGTAAGTGGTGGTAGCCAGCCTCCAAGATGGCCACCAGTGATCCTCATCTCATGGTAGTCATACACTTGTATGGACCCCTCCTTCACTGTTGGTCTGTGTGACCGATAGCATATGGAAAGAACCATGGCTTGTCACTTCTCAAATTAAGTTATAAGAGACACTGTGGCTGCCATCTGGAGCCCTCTCAATCATTTCTTGGATCATTGGCTCTCGGGGAAGCCATGTTATAAGTTGCCCTGTGGAGAAGCCCACATGCTGAGGAACTGAAGCCTCCTTCCAGTGAGAAACTGAGTGATGTCGACCAATAAAGATGTGAGTGAGGGGCGCCGGGGTGGCTCAGTGGGTTAAGCTTCTGCCTTCGGCTCAGGTCATGATCTCAGGGTCCTGGGATTGAGCCCCGCATTGGGCTCCCTGCTCGGCAGGGAGCCTGCTTCCCCACCCCTCACTACCTGCCTCTCTGCCTACTTGTGATCTCTCTTTCAAATAAATAAATAAAATCTAAAAAAAAAAACAACCCCAAAACCAAAACAACAACAACAACAAAATGACGTGAGTGAGCTCAGAAGCACATCCTTTAGCTCCAGTAGAGCCTTGAGATCACCACAGTCCCTGCTGACAGCGTGACCCCAGACTCATGAGAGACCCCGAGAGAGAACTCCCCAGCTGAGCCTCTCCTGGATTCCAGACCCCTAGAAACTGTGTGAGATAATGAATGTTGTTTTAAGATACTAGGTTTTGGGGTAACTTGTTACACAGCAACAGATAACTAATACACCATTTTCATTAGTTTATTATTTATCCTTCATGTTTCTTTATGTGAGTAAAAGCAGATACAAGTATATGCTTTTACATACCCACTCCTTTTCTTACCCACACAAAAAATGTTGTACTCTATATACCCCATCCTCTGCCTTTTTTTTTTTCCTTCAATGGTACTTTTTGAAGATTTCAGATCTTTACAGAGAGAACATTCTCATTCTTTTTACAGCTGCTTAATTCCTTGTTGCCGGAAACTTGGGTTGTTTCCCACTTGTCATTATTACAAACAATGCTGCCATGAATAGCTTGAAAGTATATCCCTTCCTGTGGTGCCAGGTACTTGTAGGAGAGAATTCTTGAATTGAGGTTCTGGGGTCAAAGGTCCATTGTGTAACTTTGGTAGATGATGCCAGATACCCCTCCTTAGGGGTATTTGATGTGTTTGAATTTTGAACCATTTGCCTGTTCTGCCTTTAAAAATATCTCTGCCGGTGATTCTAATGTTCACATGAGGTGGAGAGCTCACCACAGCTCTACTGTCAACCGATTAGATGCTCTAAGGGGATAAGGAAGGAAAAGATTAAAAACCCAAACTCCACCTGGGCTTTCAAAGCATGCACCCAGTTGGGGCGCCTGGGTGGCCCAGTTGGTTAAGCAGCTGCCTTTGGGTCAGGTCATGATCCTGGGGTCCTGGGATCAAGCTCCATGTTGGGCTCCCCTCTGAGTAGGTAGCCTGCTTCTCTATCTCTCCCTCTGCCCCTCCCCCTGCTTGTGCTTGCTCTCTCTCTCTCTCTCTCTCAAATAAATAAATATAAAAATCTTAAAAAAAAAAAAAAGCATGCACTCAATAAAATTTCAAACAGCTGCTAATGTGAACGAGCTCTCAGGAGAGCTCAGAAACTCTGGGCTGGGAACTGCTGTGATTGTACATAGCCAAGGGTGACGTAGACAGTGGCTTTGGGCTCGGCAGGCTCCTGATGCATCTGGCCAGTGCAGGTGCAGACCACCATGGCTCAGGGTCTGTGTGGCAAGACTTAGCCACTCTTCTCCATGACGGTCTGAGACGGAGCCAGGACAGGCCATGGAGGAAGCTCCAGAAAGAAAGGGTGTCCTGGGTTGGGGGCTGGGGGGAGGGTATCTGTCTACATTATGGCTTGACAAGGCTGGCCTGAAAGAGTTACAGCTGTTTCATTATGTTGGAAAATGGAGTATTCTTAATATAAATTCATGGTGAGGAAAAAAATGCTCACCTCCACAGCCAGCCAGCTGTCTGTATTGTGGATCACTCAATTGTATTTCCACTCAACACTATGTGAGGAACGACCCGAAGCCACTGGGGAATGTTCTGCATTAATAATGAGTCTAGATTGTGCCCAGAGAAGTCAGTCATGTTCAGAGCAAACATGACAGGCCAGCTCTGCTTTGACTCTCTTCTGCAGTTATAATTTTAGTTAACATAATATTTTCCCATTGTTCAAAGATTTTGGCAGCACATCTGCCCAAAAGAAGATGGGCAAAATTCCCTTCATGTTTGAAGGCTTACTTTACCATATGGCAGTGCAGTGTAGTTGGGGGAAAACATGGGATTTATTATCAGAAGATTACATGTTGAGTCTGATGCTATCACTTATTAGCAATTGATCTTGGCGAGCCATTAGCCTTCCCCAGCCCGAGTCTCCCAGTGAGTGAGAATAAGAACAGCTGCCTTGACTGATCGACGGGGCGGTTCTCAGGACTCCCCTCCAAAAAGAAATACTGCAAAAATGCCTTAGAAATAAGTGTATGGTCTGTGCCTGATTGTACAAATGATTATGTACTTTGGAGCCTTGCTTTCATAACTTCAATGTGTATCCATTGTCAAATTCTCCATCTGAATTGATGGCATTGACTCAGAATTGTGTATTGTTCTTATAAGAAGTCACTTCCCCCGTGGCCTTGGTATCAGGCTTTTAAAATACCAGCTTGGTTTTCACAGAGTCACAAGCAGAAGCCACCCCCGTACTGTGGAGGCAAAGCCCTTCTTTTTGCTCTGTCCTGCAACCTTGGGCATCCATGCCTCTTCTCTCTTATCCATATGAAGATGGCCTCTGTGAATCAACCCATCAGCAAAGCTTGTAGGCTCTACCTTCAATATACAGCCAACAGTCTGACACTTGTCACCATCCTGATCGGGGCCACCCGACTTCCGGGAAGAGGTTTCTCCCAGCTCTCCATGCTCTACCTCACCCACACTGAGTACGCCTTTTATGACAAAGCCAGTTCATGTGACCTCACTGCTCAAAAACCCTCCAGGGACCCTTCCTCAGTCAGATCCCACTGCTGCCCGTGAAGCCCATAGGGTCTGCCCCTTGCTGGCCTTACCGGCCTCGTCCCCTGCCAGGCTCAGTTGCGTGGGTCCCAGCTATCTCTTTGCTCTTCCTGAAATGTGCCACACATTCTCCCACCTCTGCAGTTTGCAAATGCTGTTCCTTGCTGAGGGTGCTGTTCCATCCAAATACCACACACTTACTCGTCTCCTCAGGGCTCTGCTCAGGGGCACTGTATCTGCCTGCAGAATGTGAAATACAAGCCCTCTCCAGCCTGGGCACATTCTCTCTCCCTTCTCCTGCTTTTCCCCACAGCCATTTCCCTGTCTGACATATTTATTTGTTTTATTGTTTGTCTTTCCCCTTCTTCCCTCCCATACCTGCTGCCAACTGTAAGCTTCACAGAAGAGGAAACGGTGTCTTATTCATTGTTAAATCACCAGAACCTAGAAGAGTACCTGACTCAGAGTAGGAACGCATGAAAGAGTTGATGACAGCAGGAGCAGATGAAGAACGGATTGCATAAGTGTGACACGTACCTGCGTACATAAGTAGATATTGGATAAGTTGGTATCATGGTTATATGATAGCCAACAAAATGCACTTATTTTCTAATATTTATAGGCCATGTTATAGCTCTCCTTCTATAAATCATCTTTCATGTGTTTTGTACATTTTTTTATAGAAATGATTTTATTTTGTGTACTCTTTATATATGAAGAATTTTTTGTCCCTAGACATATTTTCTGTTTTGAAATGTGCATCGTGGGATAAGACAGTGTTTTAACTTAAGGTGTCTCAAATATCTTTTAAGATGGAATAAGTTACTAAAAAAAGATTGAATAAGTCAGTAATGTATGAACCATTTCCTTCTGTTTCTCTCACTCCAATTGGATTCCCAGAATTGGACTCCTGTGCCTTGGGGGACCACGGCTGTGAACATTCGTGTGTAAGCAATGAAGACTCTTTTGTGTGCCAGTGCTTTGAAGGGTATATACTCCGCGAAGATGGGAAAACCTGCAGAAGTACGTTTTTACTGGGGTTGTCTCACATGACTGTGACTGTGTCTGACCTTTGCATGAATTCTGCCATCCTGATCTCTGCTGAATTCAGTTCCCCTCGAAAGCCACTGCCCCATGACTATTAAATATAATGTGGGGCCCTGGGTGGAATTAGAAAAATGACATCAGGTTAAAAACTAAGGACATGTAAAAAAAAAAACATGGACTTTAGTTGGTTTTAATGGATCAGTATGGGTCCACTAATTATAACAAATGTATCACATTAATATAAGTTACTAATTGGGTCTGGGGTTTATAGGAACGCTATGCTATCTTCTCCAATTTCTGTAAATCTTAAACTTTTCTAAAAAATAAAAATAAAGAAAAATAAAGAAAACAAATAAATGAACAGATGAGAAAAGCCATGGCTAGAGGTACAACTGAAGCTGTTCATTTATGCCCTATGGCCAGAAACAAGATTCTAGCAGCTTCTAGCCCTGCCCTTTATTAGCTGGGCAAGTTGTTTCACCTCTCTGACCCTCTGTTTTTCTTTAATAATATTATCGTGTTGTTGCTGGGAGCAGAAATCTCTTGTAGAGACCCACCTTATGATGAGTCCATATTTATGTGTCAGAAAGCAAAGCCTCTTAGATGGGGCCAAGATGCATCTCTGTTTCATCAAAGGGGAGTGCGTTACCCTGAGCAAATGATTTTCATCCCTATCAGTCATCTTTTCCTCAAGCTTCTCAGAGCACTTGCAAAGAGCAACTTGTGCTGACACGTTTCAAGAAAAGATAGGTAATTGGAATTATGACTCTCATAGTTCATAGACAGGAAGAAAGGTATGGGTCCAAGTGGTTAAGTGATTCTCCAAAGCTATAGGTCAGGGACAAAGCCAAAATTAGATTTCAATGCCAGTCTAAATTGAGGTTTAATCTTCAAAGTTACCGCATCAGACCCACAGTGCTTCCTATTGCTTTCAGAAACTGCCTCTGCAGAAAGCCAATGATTGATTGCATTTAATGGGATATTGAAGTGGTGCTGGTGAGGGATGGGGGGGGATGATAGTGAGGAAGTTGGAAGAGTTTACCTAAATTAGACCCACTGAACTTCATCCTCAATTTTACTTTCTTCCCATGGATCACTGAGCTCCCGTGGGTGTGGGGTCTGGCAGCTGAGATGGGTGAATCCTCCAAGGGGAAGCCCAGGGGAAAATTTATGTTGGTGAAATTGATTTGACTTGCTCTGCTGTCCTCAGGGAAGGACGTCTGCCAAGCAGTAGACCATGGCTGTGAGCACATTTGTGTGAACAGTAATGAGTCGTACTTCTGCAAGTGCCGGGAAGGATTCAGGCTTGCTGAGGATGGGAAGCGTTGCCGAAGTAAGTTGCCTCCAGGTTGAGATGACTTCGTCCATCGGCGGGACTCGGACACTTAGATAACTTCATTCCGTATTTAAAATCTTCCCCCTGTTGTTACAAGTTCCTGCCTTGGGTGCTCTGAGAGTGTTTGCTAGTGACCCATGCAGGAGACCCTTAGTTCTTCAGGACTTTCTCAGTCAAGGTCACGAGTTGTCAGGCTCTTTGCATCTCTCCGTTTTCTCCTAGTTGCTGGCCCTTGCACAACCATTGTGTGGATGCCCAGAGCCTCCCACAGAGCCTGGCTAATCTTGGACAGAATTAGAATCTCTGCCAGCAATTACTATGAGGATCAAAGGATAATTACAGTGCTTTTTCTTCTTGGAAGACCTTATAAGTAAGGGTAGAGAGTGGGAGAGGGACTAAGGGATTTTTCTGTGGGTTTTATTTATTCTTTTTTGCTATTGTTTGCTTCTGTAGGTCTGTCTGAGAGAATTCTGAGAGTTTACTTAGAAGGTGCATTAGGTTTCCTGGAGAAACAGAACCCATAGGGGTGTGTGTGTGTGTGTGTGTGTGTGTGTGTGTGTGTACACATGCACGCATGTGTCTATTTATAGAGGTAGTCATGGAGATAGGGGCAGATGGACAGGGAGAAAATCTGTAGGGCAGGCCAGCAGTCTGGAGACCAGGAAGAGCTGATGTGGCAGTTCTCATCCAAAGGCATTCTGGAAGCAGGATCCCTTCTTCCTTGGGGTGGTGGTGGGGGATTCAGTCTTCCGCTCTGAAGGCCTCCAAGTGTTGGATGAGGCCAGCTCTATGGAGTGTGCTCTCCTTCACTCAAAGTCTAATGACTGAAATGTTAACTCATCTAAAAAATAGCTTCACAGCAGCATCTAGATTGGTGTTTGACCAAAGAGGTGGGCACCATAGCCTAGGCAAGGTGATACATAAAATTAACCATCACAGCACCCCAAAAAAGAGACAGATGGGACACATGAGCTTGGTGAAGTGGGCATTAGAAGAGCCCAGGGCAAGGATTTTTCCCCACTGGGAGATTCTGAGCTATTAGTCCCTATTTGGGCGTTGGGCAGGGGGTGTTGGTGTTGAAATTGTATTTGCTTTTGTTGACACTCTGCTCTAGTGGGCAGGATGGCTCTTTTTTAGTTAAGGCAAAATCAGTTCATTTGCTTTTCAGGTTGATTTTGGGGCATTACCTCAGAGACTCCTTTGAGATAACTTGGGACTCCCACATGTCAACAAAGCTGGCTTAAGTGGAGCTCACTGTCCTCATTCCTCCCCCAGGACGAGAGGCTCCTATCTTTAGTGAGATGTTCTGTTTGAACAACTGAGTTCCAGGATGCTGGCGGGACCCTGGCCTAACGCTGCAGATCTGCCTGCACAGCCCTGTTTTACTGTCACACTACAGCATTCCCTCAGTGGAGGTCATGCCTGCCGTTCTGCTCATTGTGTCTGCCCCAGCGGAATGTTCATGATTTTATTTTTGTGAACGCACGTGTACACATGGGTGCCATTTATCCACACAATGTATTTTTTTGCTCAGCAAATTGAGCTATTGTACACCAGGCACAACCTCTGCAATTTGATTACTAGACCAATTGCCACCCTTTCTGTAGGGGGATCTGTAGTTACCAATCCCAACTTTATAGGAAGCTTCTCCTTTGAGGGAGCTAATGACAGAAGAGAGCCGTAGGCTTTCATGTGATGGGGGAGGGGCACATGGGAGACGCGTGTCTCAGCTCTGCCATCAACTTCCTGCATGGCCTCAGGTGGCTCCGTGACATGTTTTGAGTTTCTTCATGTATACACTGGGTATAATTATTCCTGTTTTCGTCTTCTCACAGCATATTGTTAAGATTGGAGGGCTGTAACTACTCTGAAGCATTTAAAGTACCTCACACATGAGAAATGTCTGTTAATTGAAACTGGAGTGTTTGGGACATCTATGGGAAAAAAATCAGTAGCTTGGGAAAATCAAACCCCAAAGCAACATCAAATAATTCTAGAAATTAATAAGAAATACCCAATCATCCATCTCACTACTCAGGCTTGTGGAGGCTGGGGCTTTCTGAGAGGAGTTTCTCCTTTCCCATGCCCCATCCTGAGTATTAGAATGAAAAAAAAAGGGGCATATTATAAAAGAAAGTTTAAACAGAGATGGGTTTTTTAAAAAATGGATTAATTCCTTGATCTGTCCTGACATGACCACTCAGTCCGGCTCATCCCTGCACAGATGGAGTTGCTCATCTCCCCGTGTTTCCCTCAGGGAAGGATATCTGCAAGTCGACCTACCACGGCTGCGAACACATTTGTGTTAATAGTGGCAACTCCTACATCTGCAAATGCTCAGAGGGATTTGTTCTAGCTGAGGATGGAAGACGGTGCAAGAGTAAGTGATCTGAACTGGGCTTTCTTCTTGAATTTGGCTTGGGAGCAATTGCTCTTTGGAGTATTTTCAGGAAACAAATCCCTCACCTCTGCTTCTCCCTTCATGGAGCTTAACTGAGGCACCTGTGGAAAAACTTTGTTTGAGTTGACAGTAAGTTCATTATGTGCCAAAAGGCTGGAGTGATCTTAGACTGAATAAGCATAGCTGGAATGAGAGAGGCAAAATTTGTCCTCTGGGGAATTACATTCAGTCTGAGCATTGCATTTTAGGAAAAAAGAGAGATCTATGTTTAAACACTTAAAAAAAAATGCCTTCCAAAGTAGCAGAAAAAAAAATTTTAAGTAAATTATTTTGTAATCTCAGAGTAGAGAAGAACTTTCTAGGGGCGCCTGGGTGGCTCAGTGGGTTAAAGCCTCTGCCTTTAGTTCGGGTCATGATCCCAGGGTCCTGGGATCGAGCCCCATGTCAGGCTCTCTGCTCTGCAGGGAGCCTGCTTCCTCCTCTCTCTCTCTGCCTGCCTCTCTGCCTACTTGTGATCTCTGTCAAATAAATAAATAAAATCTTAAAAAAAAAGAAGACCTTTCTAAACATGACATGAAACATAAAAACCATTTTTACTTTTATGTTTTTAAGATTTTACTTATCTGTCAGCTAGAGAGGGAGTACAAGTGGGGGAGCGGCAGGCAGAGGGAGAAGCAGGCTCCCCACTGAGCAAGGATCCTGATGTGGGACTCAGTCCCAGGACCCCAGGATCATGACCTGAGCCAAAGACAGATGCTTAACTGAGCCACCCAGGCATCCCAAAAACCATTTTTTTAAGGATTTTATTTATTATTTATTTGACAGACAACAGATCACAAGTAGGCAGGCGATGGGGAGGGGGGGGAAGCAGGCTCCCTGCTAAGCAGAGAGACCAATGCAGGGCTCGATCCCAGGACCCTGGGATCATGACCTGAGCCGAAGGCAGAGGCTTAACCCACTGAGCCACCCAGGCGCCCCCCACAAAACCATTTTTAAAAAAGAGAAAATGTCTACTAGGAGATTAAAGCTATGATATCTTTTTTAAAAACCTATTATCAGAGATCAAAAAGGTTGATTATTCCTTAGGTTGACAAAGGTGTATTGTAATAGACAATACATTTATTACTAGGTGTCTGAATCAGTACAGCCTTGAGGAAGGCAGTTGGGCAATTTTAAAAGGCAATTCCACTTCTGTTTGTATTATCTAAATATATAGATACACATACATACTTACATACACACACATGCATACATACATATATCCTTTTGTAATGTTTAAATTCTGTTCCATGTGCATGCATTATTTTTTAGAAAAAAAATATTTAAAGAAAAAGGACAATGACAAGCAGGATTTAAGAATTTCAGCACAATGTCAAATGAAAAATAAAGGAAGAAACTGAGGATCTTTGTAGAAAAAGACTCGAGGTACCATTCAAATACCAAAGTGACAGTCACCTCATTGGTGATTTATAGGACAGCGCTGGGGAAGGAGAGAACAGTGGGGAGAAACTGCAGCTCAGCATGAGGACAGAGACACTTTCAGGGAAGCTGAGTGATTAGTTAAGATCATGAACTTCGGGTCAGACTGACCTGGATTTCAACCCCTGTTCATACTACCTGTGTGATCTTGGACAAATTATTTCCCTTCTCCAAGTCTCAGTTTCTTCATCTATAATCTGAGGACAATGCCTCACAGAATCTTCATGAGGATTAAAGGAGATTGTGTATTTACAGGTGCTTAGCCCTGTGCTGGCACATTACCAACCACTCGCCAAACAGTAGCTCTTGTATCGAGCAGCAGCAGACATGTCCAGAGACAGGGCTTTAACGGGGAGGTGATGAGCTCTCCATCAGGAGAGGTGTTCAAGGCCAGGCTGAATGGCTACTGCGTAAGGATGTTATAAGGATATAAATAACAAGAGGGCAGCACTAATGACCTTCAAAGGTCTTGTCCAGCCCTGAAATGGGGGACCTCTTTGAAAATGAAGTTCCGGAGGCAAATCACAGCCCCACTTGCAGTCTCCTTGACTTAACCACGAAAAGAAAATGCCCAAGTACAGTTGGACAGCCCTCTGCAAACAAGTAGCCCGCAAGGAAGCTATCATTCTTCCTGGTCTGGGAGCAGAAGTCTGGTCCTTCTGGCCCTGAAGTTCTTCCACTCCCTCCAGCATCCTTCTTTCCTGGAGAAGCCTTTTGTGCCTCTCTCTCTGCATAGAGGCTGCAAGGACTGATTTTGTTCTGTAAGAAAAGAGTGTGGGGGGAAGAGAGGGAAACAGACCTACTGCTGGAAAATTATTCCAGTATTTCTGCAGGCTGCTGGAGAGTCATGTGTGTGCTTAAATTTTTATTCTTTTGATTCAAGAACAGGCTGTGAATGTAAATGAAGAGGAGACTTGGCTTTTTCCTCTTTTGCTAATAAACAATCAATAAGTTGAGTAACAGGAACAAGCACTTAATGGGGTAAGAGAAGAATTCAACCCCCAACAACACACACACACACACACACACACACACACACACATGCATTAGCATATCATTTGCTTTTGTGTGTCCTTACTTGCTTGTATTATTGTGCTCCACTTTCCAAAACCAGACAACTGCTTGATACAGAAAAGAGAACGTTATATTGCGTACCGTAGACCGTTGGAAATGAGATCATTCATCTGGGATCTGTAAATTCTTTTATGCAGCCCTAAATAACAAAAAGTCTGTCCACACCCAGATTGCCTAAGTATTCACGCGGGCTTTCCTGTCAGCCGTCCAAGTTGCCTGAAGAGCTTCCGTATAGAGAATTCCCAGTGAAGGGGCGCCTGGGTGGCTCAGTCATTAAGTGTCTGCCTTTGGCTCAGGTCATGATCCCAGGGTCCTGGAATGGAGCCCCACACTGGGCTCCCTGCTCATTGGAGAGTCTTTTTCTCCCTCTCCTGCTCCGCCTACTTATGTTCCCTCACTCACTGTGTCTCTCGCTGTCAAACAAATACATTTAAGAAATCTTAAAAAAAAAAAATTTCCCAGCGATGATTCATTTCTAAGTTTGAATGGGTCAGTGGGGTGTTTACAGGTACGGCACCCAAAGGGCACCACCTCCTTCACTTACTCCGTCCACAAGCATTTGCTGAACAACTATTGTGTGCCAGGTATGGGGGGAAAGAAATGGCCCTTGCTGAGGAGAAGCTGGCAGAGCAGAGAGAAGGACACATAACCAGGTAGCTGGTGGGCGGTACGGGGGGCTAACCGACTCTGCGGGGCTGGAAGCTACGGCATGTCAGGGATTTTGCCTCAGTCCCTATTGTCTTCCTGCCGTGTCCACTGCCTGGCGTGAAGCAGGTGCTCAAGAAGCCAGTTTTTGTCAAATAAATTAGTAGTTGTTAGGAAGACACAGAGTAACAAATATCAGCTCAGTGACTAGGAAATTTCGCTGGAAGGAAGAGATGACGGATTTAAGAATTTAAGAATTTCCTTGTCGGCAGTCTGTCAGAATGCCAGCCCTGGGGGGATGTCACCCTCCTGGAGGGAAGTTGTAGGAATCTTTTGTGCTGTCAGACCCTACAGTGTACTCTACCCACAGCCCCTCCCAGACTTGGCTGTCAGTGACCCAGAGTACAGTGTGGGCCTGGTTTCTCTGACAGTTTGTACCTCTGTCTTGTGATTTTGCTTGTGAAGAATATTCTTTCAATCAATTTAACAATGGGGCACCTGGGTGGCTGAGTGGTTAAAGCCTCTGCCTTCAGCTCAGGTCATGATCCTAGGGTCCTGGGATCGAGCCCTGCATGGGGCTCTCTGCTCAGTAGGGAGCCTGCTTCCTCCTCTCTCTCTCTGCCTTCCTCTCTGCCTACTTGTGATCTCTGTCTGTCAAATAAATAAATAAAATCTTAAAAAAAAAAAATTTAACAAGCCACCGGGAAGGCAAATGGGAAAATTACCGTGGATTGTGACTCTCCAAGCCCCTTCTGTCCATCCTGTGTCTGATCTGAGGAACCCAGGGGGCTTTCCAAAGGGGTCCTGCCTCCTGAAGCATGCTTGTCTCCTACTCCAAGTGCGTTTTGACCACTTGGCCATCTTGACTGTCCTTTCCTTCCTGTAGGATGCACTGAAGGCCCAATTGACCTGGTCTTTGTGATCGATGGATCCAAGAGCCTCGGAGAAGAGAATTTTGAGATTGTGAAGCAGTTTGTCACCGGCATCATAGATTCTCTGGAGGTGTCCCCGAAAGCCGCGCGAGTGGGGCTGCTCCAGTATTCCACACAGGTCCGCACAGAGTTTACCCTGAGGAGCTTCAAGTCGGCCAAGGACATGAAGAAAGCCGTGGCCCACATGAAATACATGGGCAAGGGCTCCATGACGGGGCTGGCTCTGAAACACATGTTTGAGAGAAGTTTTACCCAAGTGGAAGGGGCCAGACCTCTCTCCACACGGGTGCCCAGAGTGGCCATCGTGTTCACGGATGGACGGGCTCAGGATGACGTCTCAGAGTGGGCCAGTAAAGCCCAGGCCAACGGTAATAAGGGGTAGAGGTGTAGTGCAGGTCAGTCCAGGGTCAGGGTTCTTAGAGTCACTGGGTGGCCAGGTGGTGAGTGAGAGATGCCCTGAGCTTTGGGAGAGGCTGCTGGTCAAGCTTAGATACACCTTTCCTGTACTGCCCCCTAGAGGCCATGATGGGACCCCCGCGTAGTCTACACCAACCACACCTGACCGGTCCCTGGCCATTTCCTGGCCAGTGTGGGACCTCCAGTGGACAGGAGCGACCCTGCACGCCTTATGATAGCGAACACCCTTGTGTTTGTAGGAGGCAAAAGTTAGCTTTAAAGAAAGTCAAAATGTTGGGAGAGAGCATGACTCAGTTAACTCAGGAAAGCAAAGCCTGTTCTCTGATGTTTTCTAGACTCATGGATGATGTGGGGGAGGGGAGGACGGGAAGTTTCTTTAGTTGTGCCTAGATGCAAAGTGTGGCAGAGGAGCTGTGGCCCCCCAGAAAAAGGAAACCCCAAAGCTAGGATGGTTGGTAGAGCTAGAAGAAGGCGAAGTGACTGGATTCCTTGGGGGAAATGAGAAAATTTGAGGTCTTGAAGCAGTTTGCTTGAAAGCCACTTTCTTTAAGAACTTGTTGAGGGTACATTACTTTAGCAACTGCTGTAAGGGGGGAGAAGGTATGCAGACCAGGGCTTCATCTCAGGTGTTATGGGCCTAGTACCTAGACCAGGCCTGGCACATAGTCCATGTGTGACTAATACTTGAGAGTAAATGAACAAGGAGAGAAAGTACTAGCAGTCTTATTAGTGGACTCCGTCCCTCCTCACAGAAAGGCTGGCTCACACTGACATTCAAACACTCTTTGTGATGGAGGCCATTTTACTGTTATTGTGTACCTCACGGATTGATACCTTTTCCTCTAGGCCAATAGAATAGTAGCCAAAAAGTGTCCTGTCCTGAATCCTCTGAGTGAACTGTAAAAATAGCCTGAGAACGCATATCAAACCCATGAACCCCTCTAGCCTGCATTTTTAAAGTGTACTGGGAGAAGTAGCTTGTCTCCAAAGACAGTATTGTCTCCTTTTATTTGCCTCATTGAGACTGGTCTACTTTCCTCTTTCCCCCATTTAGATTTCCACCAATCACCAAAGGGCAGGTGGTAGGAGATATTGATGTTTATTTGGTTCTAAAATCAACAAAATTTATCTGAAGTGACATCCTCTGATGAATTTAATTAATGAATTCAATATAATTCAAGTGAATTAAATTATGCATAGCTAATATAATCTTAAAATAGTAATTATCCTTTTTAGGAAGTTTGCATGAAGTCACTGGGCTCCTGGACAAATATGTTGATCTTGCCGATAGAACCTACATAGACTTAGAACAAGGCATAACTCTTGCCCCTTGGCTTAACGAGGCACTTTTATGTGTATTTTTTTAATCCGGCCTAATGAATTAGCCAGAACAAGATATCAAGGCTAAAAAATGTTGAAAATGAAGGAGAATTTAAGTTCTTACTGTGTTTTGCTTTCAAGTGAAGCCTATATGGAGGAAGGAGGGAATCTAATTTCTGTTGTTTAGAAAAGGTTTTGGAGCAATCTCATATCCCTGTTGATATCTAAGGTTGGTACTTGGGTTATTCTTTCTGTCTGACATAGAGGATTTCCAAGGGTCTGCAGATTTTCCTTTTCAGCTCAGCACCTCCTCATAAGGCTTTGTCCTTTCAAGAGAAGTAGGTAGAATGCAGCTTCCCTTGCACACCCCCTGCCCCATCATTAAAGGTTCCTATCCTGTACCTTTAAGAAGTAGAAACTAGGTTAGAAGGTCATAAATTGACCTGCTTCTTGGAATTCTCCCAGAAGAGATTCCCATTTAATAAGCCATAAGATACTGCTCTTTTCTACTTTATCCCCAAGGCTAATTCAGGCAGAAGTTGAAGATTTGTTCAATGACCTTGCCCAGAGCTGAGCAAGCAACAGGTTGGTGGTCTAGCTCCCAACCTCCCCTAGTGCCTCATTGGAACCCTCATTGGAACCCCTTCTTTTGTTCATAGAGCTGAAATAAAAATGGCAGAAAGATAAAGGGGGGTTGACCTGGACCCCTCAAGTCACACCACGTAACATGCACCCGGCTTTAGGTATGGTACACGCAACTTCCAGACCCTGGGAACATAGCTCTAACTACCTTCTTCATTTGCTCTGCAACATAGGCATAACTATGTATGCTGTCGGGGTAGGAAAAGCCATTGAGGAAGAACTACAGGAGATTGCCTCTGAGCCCACGGACAAACATCTCTTCTATGCCGAAGATTTCAGCACGATGGGAGAGATAAGTGAAAAACTAAAGAAGGGCATATGTGAAGGTACTGTAATTGACCTCGAGGAGAGCAGCTATGAACGCTTGGAGGAGCAATTCTCAACCTGTTCCTCCCAAGTGCTCAAAAAAGTGCCTCCCTGGTGTTTGGGGCCAGTAATGTCTGGAAACACTATACCCAAAAGGGGGAAACAGGAGAGAGAAGACAGGATTGATTCACAGCTAACACTGCGTGAGCGCTTGCTCTGGGCTTGGCAGTGTGATCAATCTTTTGACACACGAGCACAGTTCATCCCCACAAAGCCCTCTAGAAAAAAACATTGAGCTAAGACACAACCATTATACACAGCACAGAGCTGAGGTTCCATTTTAGGAGATGCCTGTAATTGGACTGGAAAGGGAAGGGAATCCTTTCAAATGTAAGGAACACCTTGCTGCAAGGAGTGGTTCTTCTGTTTACAGAACACAAGCCAGCCCTTTAGAACCTCCATTTTGTTCTGTCCCAGAGCTTTCCGTGCTGATCTCACTGTGCCAGGACAGGTAGAGCAGCTCTGCCCTGGCTCGCTACTCCTGCCCCAGGTTCGGTCACCAGCCAAATCCTAAGCTAAGTGATGTGTTTCACTCCTCCGAAGGAAAGCAATAAGAGGGAGGGGGATGGGGTGAGAGGGCCTTTTTAATGCCCAGGAGAGATTTCACCTCTTGGCTGTTTCCTTCCAACTGAAATACCTCTTAGAGGGGGTCCCCCTGCAGTTTTAGTCCTTGGCCAACGTGACTTTTTTTCCCACCCCAACTTCTAGGCATGGAATTTGTGAGGGCATTCTTAAGTAAGATGCACTTAAGAGGTCCAGGTTTCTCTTACTAGAGAATGTCCCTAGTGTGGTCTTGGATTACCCTGGAAACCAATTGCTTTTTGAAACTGGTGTTACCAAATAAAACTGAAACACCCTGGGTGACAGCAGGTAGGTGGGGAGCTGGTCTGGGACGTTTCCTAAGGAACACACACGCACGCAGACGACTGTCACTCCCTTTGGTCATCTTTTCCCCCTCAGCTCTGGAAGACACTGATGGAAGTCAGGACTCCCCCGCAGAGGAACTGCCAAAGAGGATCCACCAGCCAACAGGTAAAATTAAAAAAAGCCAACAGGTAAATTTTAAAAAGCAGTGTTTCTAGAACTTTTGGTGGATGCTTCTACCATGATTTCCCCCAGACAAAAGTCATAAAAAGTGAGTCAGTAAGATTTGAATTATGCCAACTATGGCTTTTTTTCCTCGATCAGATAGGAAACATTTACTCTATACTTTTAAGCCATATTTGGTAATGTCTCTACTGCCAGTCTTTGGCCACAGTATGTCCCAAAGTAGAGCTGTGTGCCACAGCTAGGAATACTAAGTACCTGACTCTGACCACTGACAGCTGTTATAATCACAAACATGTAAAGCAGGTTTGACTTCAGTTTTCTTTCTCTTTACAGAATCTGAGCCAGGCACCATAAATATCCGAGACCTACTTTCCTGTTCTAATTTTGCAGTGCAACATCGATATCTGTTTGAAGAAGACAGTGTTTCACAGTCCACACAAAAACTTTTCCATTCAACAAAATCTCCAGGTAATTCCAAATACAGTATTGCTTCCAGTGGCTCGATACCAGCCCCTTAGCTTGCCAACAGACTCAGTTGCAAGGAGGAAAGGAAAGGAGGAAGTAGGAAATGGGAAAGGGGGAAAGAGAGGGGCTTAAGTAAAATGAGAACTAGAAAAATTAGCTGAAAGAAATGGGAATAGCCTTCCCTGCAGTCCACACTAGCGGCAGCTCTCGGTGTTGGAAATCCATGCAGCCCTCTCCTGAAATTTACTGGATCTGGCTGTGTGGAAAAAGTTGAACATTTCTTTCATTTTGGTTTCTTCCCTATGCTGATTCAGTCCTATTATTATGCATCTGGGAAGTCTGGTGGGTTACAGAGGTGAGTGAACACTTTCCATGTGCTTTCTCAGGAAGTCCTTTGGAAGAAAAACACGATCAATGCAAATGTGAAAACCTTATCATGTTCCAGAACCTTGCAAATGAAGAAGTGAGAAAGTTAACTCAACGCTATATCCTTTTCTAATACTGTGCTTGTCTGTGTGATTTGAAGAATTTCACCGAACTTCACAGATACTATCTGTCGGTATGTATTAAATGAAGTCATTTCCATAAATCCATGAGTAGTGAACTCGTAGAAAGGCTTTTTTCTTAAGCAACCTGCTAGGTGTTTGAACATCAAGGGCAAGCCAAGCTTCATGGCAAGCTTGGGTCAAGAATTTGGTTGCTCTCTGCCATTCTAGGGTTCAGCGTTTGAGGCCAGCCAGTCAGTACACAAAATAAGAGAAGACAGAGTTAAAATTTAACTCCCTCTCTGCTGGGAGGAAAAGGGTCTGTACAGGTCTGATGTCCATCAAAGGTATGGTAAGTCTCGGCAAAGAATGTAGAATGATGAAGTTTCAAACTCCCATCTAAATTCCAAACCTTTCTTTCGGCCCCAGGCCACACTGCAGCCAGCCACAGTAGGTAAGCATGTAGTTTCTAGAGGACTGGGGTTTTTTGTTTGTTTGTTTGGCAGCTGGGATCTTTTATATCAGCACTCTAAGATGAAACATTTTATCAAGGGAACAGCAGACTCAATGATTCATTAAACCAATATTACACATAAAAGGAATGCTTTGAGATAATGGAGAAATGAGGATTCAGTGTTTTTATATGGCCAGTTGCTCTGAACTTAAAATTTCAGTAAGCTTACTAAAGCTGGCTCATTTCTATCTCAGCATGCATCAACTAGCCTATAGGGAGAAGGTTGAATTCTGAACTCTCTCTTTGCCAATGGGTTTATATAATAAGGAACAGATGTAGCGATTCCCTTTCTGAAAGCTGGAAATCTGTTCCCCTAAGTAAAATAATCTGACAGTGGTTAATGTAGGTGATGAATCCAGGCTCTCATTCTGCCAGGGGGACTGGTGGAGGGTATTAAGGAGCTTACATGAAAACAAATGCTTGTTTTAATGCCCCTCGCCTCTCTCCTTTCCCACCACACTTCGGAGGGTCTGCTTCACGAGAGACTAAGGAAGTTATCTGAAAAAGAGCATAGGTCAGAAGTCTTCAGTGCTGCTACCCTTTGGCCATTATCTGGCATCATGGGTGAAAACTCTCCCATCTCTTTACTCTCGTGACATCATCTTATTAAAACCCAATTCTCTTTACTATATTATTCCCCAAATTGTCACTTCTGGCTCCTAAAGGTATGTTACTGCAAACTAATTTATAAGCAACACAGGTGTGAGTAAAATTTAAAAACATTTTTTAAAGGGATGGCTCAGCTGGTTAAGCCTGACTCGATTTTGACTCAGATGATGATGTGAAGGTTGTGAGATTGAGCCCCACCTCAGGCTCTGTGTTGAGGGTGGAGCCTACTTGGGAATCTCTTTCCCTCTCCCCCCACCTCGCTCCATTCCCCCTCACACACATTCTCTCAAAAAAATATTTTAAAAATTTAAAAAAAACTTTTTTTTTTTGGTAACTCAACTACTTTGCTTTGATGTTGAAGTGTTTAACCTGAAGGGGATTTGTAGTCTTTTTTCTTTTTTTAAGATTTTATTTATTTGGGGTGCCTCGGTAGCTCAGTGGGTTACAGCCTCTGCCTTCGGCTCAGGTCGTGATCCCAGGGTCCTGGGATTGAGCCCCGCATCGCATCAGGCTCTCTGCTCCACGGGGAGCCCGCTTCCCTCTTTCTCTCTCTCTGCCTACTTGTGATCTCTGCCTGTCAAATAAATAAATAAATCTTAAAAAAAAAAAAAAAAGATTTTATTAGAGAGAACACAACCAGGCAGAACAGCAGGCAGAGGGACAAGCAGGCTTCCCACTGAGCCGGGAACCCAATCTTGGGCTTGATGTGGAACATGATCCCAGGACCCTGGGATCATGACCTGAGCCAAAGGCAGACACTTAACTGGTAAGAGTCACCCAGATGCCCCAAGGGATTCATAGTCTTGATAGCATGTGTTAAATGGCTTACTATAAACCTTCAATCAGAGTTAAAAAATTTTTCTAAATGGGGAAAACCAGAGGTTTGTATCTTTGAGGACAAATTTTTACATAGCGACATCCAATTGTATTTGATTGTAAATAAAAATAGACAATTCAGATTCCTCTTCCTTAATTTGAGATTTACTAGAAGAAATGACACAAAGGATGGAAGCCCTGGAAAACCGCCTGAGATACAGATGAAGATATGAAATGTGCTATGTATTTGTATGCCATTGTATCAAATGTTACAACGGAAGCAGCTTGAGCCCCAAAGCTCAGGCTATTGAGTCTAAAAAGTTGTAAAGTAAAACAGGACTAGGACTTAGAAAGCTGGTTTGCTATAGAACACAAAGGCAAAAGTGCAACACTAACTTGTATAAATTTGAGAAAAAGTCCTTCAGAACCCTAAAATGAGATTATCAAGTGAGAATAAATAAGCTATGCAAGCTATTCTGTAACATACTGTGGACATGATTTGCTTTTGCTTTATCCTGCCTTAGTGTTGTGATCTCATTTGACTAAATTAGTTTGCAGTCTTACTTCTGTAGAACACTGGCCATAGGAAGACTATTTTTTTGTATTGGACTTTTATCTTGATATATGTATATGGATGTATGCATAAATTCATAAAACCTATGTACTTGAATTAAGTTGGATTTTTTTAATACAATATTAAAATTCACCACTTCAGAGAATGGTATTCTGTGTAAAATTCCTAGTTCACTTTAAATGCAAAATATGGTTATGTGGGAAACGGTCAACCTCGACTCTCACTGGCAATCTGGAAAACCCAAGTTAAAACAATCAGCTTGGCAAAAATTAGCATTGGACTACAGTGTTGGCAAGGATGAAGAAAATGGGGCTCTTGTACACTAGTGAAAATGCAAATAGGCGTGCTCTTTGGAGTATAATCTGTCAATACGTAGTAAAACTGAAAAGGCACACCAGCCTGCACTCTAGCAGCTGCGCTCACAAGCATCTAACTAGAGGACTTCAGCACATGCACAGAAGGCGACCCATAGAAGAACGCTACTTGAGTTTATAAACCACCAGTTGAAAATAACTGAAATCATCAGAAAGGGAACTGATAAAATTATGTGATCCCTACCTCAGAAATACCATACAACATTTAAAAGGAAGGCACTAGACCTACATGCATACATAGTAAAACTCAAAGCTGAATTTTAAAAAGCCAAAGGTAGTGGTGCCTGGGTGGCTCGGTGGTTAAAGTCTCTGCCTTCGGCTCAGGTCATGATCCCGGGGCCCTGGGATTGAGCCCCGCATCTGGCTCTCTGCTCATCGGGGAGCCTGCTTCCCCCTCTCTCTGCCTGCTTCTCTGCCGACTTGTGATGTCTCTGTCAAATAAATAAATAAAATCTTTAAAAATTAAAAAAAAGCCAAAGGCAGGGGCACCTGAATGGCTCAGTCAGTTGGGCATCTGACGACTCTCGGTTTCAGCTCAGGTCATGATCCATGATCTTGGGGTCCTGGGATGGGTGTTAGTATGGCTCCGTGCTCAGCAGGGAGTCTGCCTAGGGATTCCTTCTCCCTCTGCCCCCCACCCCCCTCCCATAATCTCTAACCAAAAAAAAGACCCCCCAAATGACATCTTTCCCATGGAAGCTACTGTATTTGATGCCAAGTGATTCTTTTTACACAGAACACTTTCAGTAAGTTTGTTTAAATATTTCAAGAGGAGTGTTTTCATCAGAATGTTCTCCCAAAGGGCATTGTGGTAGACTGAGAACATCTCTTTCGTGTATCTTCAATCTTATCTGAAAAATCATCTGATTTTCTCCAAATAGAAAAGTTGCAATTCAAAGTATTAAACCATGTATTTGTATTTGAGTCACCCAGTTGGTCCTGAATGGGCTTTCGCTAGTAAGTACTGCCTGGGTTGGCATTACCTTCTGAGATGTACTCCCAGTTAAGGTAAGGCATTGCTTCCTTAGCTCAACTGTACTTCACTTTCCGTTGAGTCCCAGCTCCCCCTAGTGGCTCTAGACTGCACCCCCCCCAACCCTTAATGTTTAGCTATTAAATACATTTAATCAGTTTTCAAGTTTCTTCATGTTGGGGAGAAGGCCTTCAAAGGAAACAAATGCCTCCAACCAATCAAACTTTACATATGTCTAAAATCTGAAGTATTTCTCCTTTTTCCTCATTTGGCTCTACACAGGTCTTAGGTGTAAAAGTTTTACATTCAGGCTTATTGTGGTGACCTTTACAAGCCTTGATTTCCTCAACTGTCAAATGGAATGAAGTATGATCTCACTGAATTGTCAAGAGAATTAAATGGCTTAATGTGCACATTACTTAGTAAAGTATCATTTTAGATACTCAATTATTAGCCATTATGTTTTTACTCTTCAGCAGTCCATGATGTCTGACACAAAGATGGTAATTTATGTATATGTTGAGTCAATGAATGAATGCTTTACTTACCTTAGCTCAGGAAAGTACTTTGGCAGATTCCTACTCCTTAATTCTCTTTTGAGGCAAACAGGTAGGAGGTAGTAAATTACAGTACATGTATAGATGCTCAAGGCCTACTATCAAAACAAGATGAAGATGAAATTCTGGCCTAGAAAGTCAAAAGCCTATCAAAGAGAATTAAGTAAATGTTTAAGCCCTAAAAGTCATTATTCATCCTACTGTTTGAACTCATGTGATACAAAGCGGAGTCTGTCCTCTAGGGCCTTCCTTAGTTTAGTGAGAAACAGGTGTGATTAATGCCATAAAAAAGGTTCTATGGTAACTCAGAGGCACCCAGTCTAGACTGGAAGAGGCTATTGGGGTAGGCCTGGAAAAGGAGGGCAAGAGGAAAGGAAAGCAGATGCCACAGCAGACATGGGGAGCCCAAGTGTGAAGCGGCAGTTGGAAATAAGGTATGAAAGCAAAGAGAACTGTTTTCCATGGACCAGATCTTCCAAAAGGCCCAACTAACTGCATTCGAGACCAGCCTAGAGTTTGGTTTCTTTTCTAAGTACGTTTTGCCCCTGCCATGATACCATACCAATTGCAGTTAACACACTCCACAATAACCAAACTCTTCTTTGGGACATTTCTATCTCCAAACCTAACAGGTAGCTTAGCACAAGTATGCGATAAATCCAGTTGGCTGGAATTTCCTGCAATCTCCCGCATACTAGAGCTTCCCAGCCAAACACATTACTTTGATTATAATCAGAAAATAACATTTAAAAATACCAACTTAGACCTTCCCAGATCTTCCTGGCCAGTAGTATTTTCTCTATTTCTGGCAGCATTTTAATGGCATTCTTCACAGCTGTCCTAAGCCAGCATGAGTGAGGTTTAATCTCCTTTTCTCTAAACTTTAAATTCCTTTCTTCCTAAACAATGAGTACACAAAAAACACAGATAAAGGCAAAAGCTCAATGACCTTATAGTGTATTATCACTATACAGAAGCCCCAAGAAATCACAAAATTATTTCCTAAAAGCCATCATTCTAAAATGCCTGCAGCCAAAAATCCTGCAACAGAATCATTACAAAGAAATGGTATACTGGTACCTGCGATATTGTATCCTACAGAAACCATTCCTGAAGAAATTAAATTGTAACTTATCAACCTGGAGGGAAAAACAATCCAAAATTAACCTGTATCACTGCACCTCAATTTGAAAGGCAAAATTTACCAAGTAGAAAATAAGCACACAAACTTACTTAACCCAAAGACAAACAGTTCTCACAACCGTTGAACAGACTAATAACACTAGAGGCCAGCAATACTCTGACCAAGCAATTCTTTTCAAGGACAAACTTCAAACATCTTAAACCACCTTGGGCACACTAGTCTCTAGATATGAAAATACGAGCACTTTAGAATGCTTAACAGAGTTCCACAGCTCTGTGGCTCTTAACCAGGAGATGCTACTTTTGAAAACATGGGGTAATATTTTGGGTATCATAACATGGAAAACCATGAGAAATATCCTGCAGTATCCAGTCCTCCACAACAAAGAACTGTCCCATGGGAAAATGTCAGTAGTGCTCCCAGATTGAGAAATACTAAGTTAACTGAACAATCAGTAAGAAAACTAGTTAGTAACAGCTATTCTTCAAATTTTATCTACGACCTCAGATTAACTTCAGACACAAATTAGAATCATGCAGTATCAACCCATTCCCTTTCCTATACAAAACTGGGAATTTCACCCACCCGTGGTTGTTCCACAGCTATTAAAAAAGGACTCTTGTGATTCCAAGTTCAGTAAATACTGGGACATGGACACTCTGTACAGTGTACTGATGGCATCCTCATCTCCTATGTCTCACTCATCTACTACTTGAACTGCCTACGAGCTAAGATCTTTGTTTAGGATCTTAAGTCCAAAAGAAAAGGTTAATTCTGACACGGCTGCAGCCTGAAAGCCCAGCACGGATGTGTAGAGTATACTTTACCAGCAACATATGACTCCGTAAATCAAGATATATTTTTTTCCCAAGTAACTCCTGAAAATGTCCCCAAGGAAATAAAAGAGGGAAAAGGGTTCCAGTCCGACATATTTGGAAGATATGGAATGCAGTTTCCCCAAAATCTGAACACCAAACATACTTCACAATGTATCTTCTAGGAATAAAATATAAAACAAACTTTGGGCAACTGTGGACTTAGCACTTATTGAAGACCTGGGATTCTTCTGAAGCGCTCCAAGTATAGATCTTCTATCTCAACCATTGCACACCCATAGGAAAAATCCTTCATTAAAGTTCAATAAAACTTTTCTCAGACACAAAATTTTGGAAGGGGAGTACAAACCTCATTTTACCCTCTCTACTACTCAAATCTGTAGATCTAAGCCAGATTACAAACTGCAATTCTGATTAAATTCTACATATTGATCTTTGCTGCCTCTCAAACATACTCAAATATAAAATGCCAATAGTATCAACACTTTTAAAAGACTGGAATCTTTAAAAAAAATCTAGTAGAGGAAAGGAACTCTGCACTCCCTTTATAAAAAGGAAAACAAATACTGGGACATAGAGTTCTTAACCAAAAAGTCTTGCCACCACATCTAACTGCCTTATCCCCTCAAATCCTATCTTCAGAAAGGGTATGGAAACAAAAAGATATAAAGGAAAAAACGGCAACGAATACCATGTTTTTAAAACAAGCTGTGGCCAGTTTTATTAAAGAAAAATTGCGTGTGATTTACTTTTCACCAGTCTGTTCTGGCATGCTTCTAATGATATCAGAATCACCTAGAAAATAAAACACAATAGTTTTACAAGTCATTTAATCACAACTGGTAATCATCAAATTAGCAATGGTTATCTTTAAAAGTTCTGACACTAGCTTTGCTGTCATTTCTCAAGATGATCAGATACCTAGTCATAGGCATTTCCCATATAAGATATATCTATCAATCAGACGTGGTTTATCACCAGCATTGATAAAACCAAACCTAGGGAAAGAACTAGGTCTGGGGACACATGCATGGTCTTAATATAGCGAATGTTTAGCCTGCCCTGATTATTACAAAATCAGAACAGCGAGAATATTCGCAGTATTTTATGAATTAAAAACTCGTTAAGTTCAAAATATAACATGATCTGTATTTGTAGGAACTTCTTTTCCTCAACTTAATTTTATCTGTTCTTAGGCAGACAGTAAAAATTCCTTTCTTCAACTATTTCATTTGAATACTCTCCCCATTTATAATTTCACCTTTACCAAGGTCCTAATTATGTAAGTGCTTCAAACCAAATTCATTTCAAAGTAAAAAGATTTCACTTATAACAAGATCTATTACAATGTATTGATATTCATTATCAATTCTCTGTGAAATAAAACTACAGGATATCACTTGCTCTATCCAAATTCTCAGTATCTGAACCTAGGGATCAGACATTGGTATAGCAAAGAATACCTGTAATTACATTATAAAGGAAAAAAATTATTCTGACTTAAAAAAAAAAAAATACCTGGATCAATGATAGCCAGCGTGCATACTCTGTAGTATTTCCCACATGCTGTGCCCAATTCAATATTATTGCCACTGTAGTGATGGACACCAGTTTTGGCCAACATGGCATAGTATTCGATTTCAGATTTCCTTCAGAAACCAGAAGACAAGCAAATGAATAGGGTCACAAATGACTGACAAATAAAATGTCACTACTTTCTTCATTAGTTTTAATGTTGGTAAGCCTTTCCAAAAGTAACTAAACCAGTTGTTACTCTTTAAAAAAGTACCATATCCATTAGCCAAAACAAACCATCCTTTCCTTTGATCCCCTGTAAGAATGGGGTCAGTATCAGCAAGAATCATCAAGTATCTTCTGAATATCTACATTTAACACTTGTAAATTATGCTCATGGAAAAGAGAGTAAGATGTGAAATAAAGTATTTACTTAACAATCACTAGTCACCAGACACTTCATAGAATTCCAGGACAACCTCCTAAGTAGTATATACTCCATTTTTTATAACTAATGAAGACATTCAGGCACAGAATAGTAAGTGAAGGTTCCAAATTCAAGCACATGTTATCTTTAAAAGATAAGCTGTTTCTGTTACTCTCCCGGTGCTGAATCTTAGATGGGGAGTGATGTTATTTACACAAAGCTAACACTTCTGTGTCAACTGAACAGGTGGACACTGAAGGTTTTACAAATCTGAAGAGTTCTAATAGAACAGCACCATTACTCAGATTATGGATCCGCAGACCAGCAGTCGTGGGAGTGCTTGTTAAAAATGCATAATGTCAGGTCCCATCCCAAACCCACGAAATCAGAACCAGCATTTAACAAGATGACCAGTAACTGTGCTGAGAAGCACATAGGAGGTTAAGCTTGAAGACCAAACCACAGGATGGCATGGAGGATGGAGTACTCCAGGAAAGCCAATTATGTACAGACACCCTACCTAAAATCCTGTGAAGTTATGCATTACCACAGAAAAATCAATGTGCCATAGGGAACTCCACAGTCCAAGTTTCTTTAACTTAATTTCCATACTAAGCTCACTTTCCAAACAGTGAAGTCAAGCAAACACTTGGGGAACTAGAAACCTGCAGCTCCACTGCCCGCCTCAACTTTTATCCTATTAGCTCTTCTACACGATAACGAGTTCAAAAAACGATTTTTCAAGAAATGACCTAAAAAGGCAGGACACAAAACACATGGAAATACAAGCATGTGTCTGTGCTTCCCTCAAACTTCGACGTTCTGTGGTTTTTACCCCTCTGCCACACTTTTTTTCCCCCGAAGAGAAGCTTCCACAACGAGAAAACATGATGGCGGTCAGCCCCAAACACCACTTAAGAAACCGTGAATTCTCCAAGTGCTCGCTTGTAAAAATTCTACATAAAACCGAATTCGTACTACGCAGACTGCCCATGGTTAGCACTCCTGGGTATTCACTCCGATCAATATACAGTGGGCGACCCACCCCCTCCAGGTTCCCTTCCATTACCTCAAGGCCGGGCAGTTGTTGGCGAGGATGACCAGCTTCGCTTTGCCGTGTCTGATCATTTTCAGAGTCTGCTTGTACCCCAGCACGTATTTTCCACTTTTCATAACGAGCTGGAGCCTGGAGTTGATGGACTCCAGCGACTTTTTCTACAAAGCAAACATTTCAGACGGACCTTAAGGCCTTGTTTTTGAACCATCTCAAACAGCATCCAGCTTTCTGGAAACCGAGCCCTTTAATAAACTTCCTAAGTCTAGGGTCCTAAATCACTGAGAGAACCACTCGGCTTCCTCCTGAGCCCCTCTATGCCAGTGGGCATGCTGTCTCCCCAGTGTGCTCGGATCTGCCTCCCCGGGGCCAAGACTCAAGTCTTCCACGTGAATCGGCTTCCGGCCCCGGCGCGTTTCACTCACCGTCTTCTTTGCGGCCACCATCTTCCTGTCTTAGGTGCGGGACGGCCCCAACCTAGAACATACAGAGGACAGGACAGGAAGTTTAGGATAGCAGCTCCAAACGGCAACTCGCTGGGATCCCCACACTGCCGAAACCTGGGCCCCGCGGAGCCCACTCACCAAGAGCAGCCGCCAAAATGGCCGGGAGAGAGAAAGGAAAGAGCTCCCACAATGCAAAGCTCTTCACAGCCGAGCCGAGTCGTCGGAACCGGAAGTGAGCCGCAGGCGGAAGGGGCGGGGCAAAAAGACGAGGGCGGTGCTGACTGCTGTTGATTCAGGTAGGTGGAATGGCGGTACAGCTGCGCATTCCCTCTTCCTGCCGGTCCTGAAGTTGCATTAGTGTGTTGCTCCGAGTTGCGGACTGAGGAACCGGGAACGTCAAACCAGGAGGGAGTTGGAGAAGCCGACTGAGAGTGAGGCGGGAGGGGACAGTGGCAAGGGGCGGCGGCGGCTGGACCATGGTCTTAGAGCGGCTGAGCTTATCTATACCGAAGCCGCGTCTCTTGGGGAGGACTCCGGTGAGCCTCAGTTCCTGGGTCTAACCTCCTGCGTCAGTTCCCTTCAGGCCGAAGCAGCTGGGTGCCCTCTCCTGCCCTCGCCCAAGTTGCCGGCCTCTCGGAGAAAGGTGGAGCCCCACGCAGACTTCCCCAAACGCACCTCTTGGGTGGCGGTGTTAGCGCAACTTTATAAGCCGAATTTTCAGAGAGCTCAATAAACAGACCTAATTTACAAATGTTTTTGTTGTGAACGTTGGACCTTGGTATCAATGTCCAGTGACGGATGGGCCGAAATAGCACGCACAGAGCGTCTCTCGCTAGTACCAAAAAACTAAAATCGGACCAGTACCGGTAGGTAAGTCGTTATCGTGTGTCAACTTTTAGGAATATATCCTACAGAAACAATCACAGTTTCTCAAAGTCATGTGAACAAGGATATTTATTTCAACATTTTTTAAAAGAGATTTTATTTACTTATTTGACAGAGAAATCACAAGTAGGCAGAGAGAGGGAGAAGCAGCTGAGCAGAGGAGCTGCTCTCTGCTCTCAGCTGAGCAGAGAGCCCAGCGCCGGCCTTGATCCCAGGACCCTGAGATCATGCATGACCTGAGCTGAAGGCAGAGGCCTAACCCACTGAGCCACCCAGGCGCCCCTTATTTCAGCATTTTTTTTTTTTTTCATTTGTCAGCACACAAGCAGAGGGAGAGGTAGGCAGAAGAAGTAGGTTACCTCCTGAGCAATTAGCACCACTGGGGACTCCATCCCAGGACCCTGGGACCAAGACCCCACCAGAAGGCAGACGCCTAACAGAGCCATCCAGGCGTCCTGATTTTAGCACTTTTTTAAAAAAGCTGTTCTTTTAAATATTTATTTTTAAAGATTTTATTTACTTATTTGACAGAGAGAGATCACAAGTAGGCAGAGAGGGGGAAGCAGGCTCCCTGCCTAGCAGAGAGCTCGATGCGGGGCTCCATCCCAGGACTCTGGGGTCATGACCTGAGCCGAAGGCAGAGGCTTTAACCCACTGAGCCACCCACACGCCCCTATCATTCTTAATATATGTGCTTGTATATGCATAGAAAATTCAAGTCTGCAAAGCTAACCACCAAAACTTAACCACTGGATAAGTTATGAGGAGAGTGGGTGAGGAGAGGACATTTTTTTACCTTACATGTTTCAGTACTACTTGAATTATTGTATAGCATGAATTGCTATGTAAAGTTCCTTTTTAATAATAAAGTGGTGATTTTAAATAGGTCTTTTGAAACACCAGTTATATCTGAAAGTATGGCTGCCAGATCACCTGATTAAAAAATACCTTGAATTATGACTCTTGGACTCCACCCAGGTATGTAGAAGAAATCCCTGATGAGGCCTAGGAATCTGTGTTTAATATGCATCTTTGGGGATTCTTATAAATATTAGAATTTGAGAAGTAAAGAATAGGGAGCACCTGCTGGCTCAGTTGGTACAGCATGCATCTCTTGATCTTGGGGTGGTGAGTTTGAGTCCCATGCTAGGGATAAAGGTTACTTTTAAAAAAACACAAAAAAACTGAAGAATGAGATAACCAAGTTGAGTTTGAGGCATACTTGCTTAGGTAAAGACAAAAATGAAATAATGTATATTATTTGGTTTTTTAAAATATATTATTTAATAAAATTTAATTATTTTTAATGTATATTAATTTGTTCTTTAAGTATAAGGCTTTATACTTTTATATTGAGCCCTATATTTTCAAAGCTTTTTAGTACCCCCATTTTATTTTTTTTATTTTTATTTTTTTAAAATATTTTATTTATTTATTTGACAGACAGAAATCACAAGTAGGTGGAGAGGCAGTCAGAGAGAAAGGAGGAAGCAGGCTTCCTGCTGAGCAGAGAGCCTGATGCAGGGCTCCATCCCAGGACACTGGGACCATGACCTGAGCCAAAGGCAGAGGCTCTAACCCACTGAGCCACCCAGGCGCCCCAGTACCCCCATTTTAGAGATTAAATAACTAAAGTACTTGGTAAGACTTATCTGGGGTGCTTTTCATTATAACAAGTTTCTGGTCCTAACTATATATGTCCTTGATATACTTTAAAGATCCCAGCGATCTTACTAGGGTCTTGTACTGGAAGCCAGAGAAGCCCAAAGCACTTTATGTATGAAACATGATCACAAAATATTTGAGAATTCTGCTTAAGGAATCTTAACTGATTTTGCTACATTTCTTTGGAGACAGTCTTAGGTTCTTGGTTTTTCTATTTAATATCTGCATGACTTGGGGCAAATTGTCTAAGCTCCCTAAGCCTCAGTTTCTTCATCAGAAAACTAAAATAGTGTCTACCTTGTAGTATTGTGAGGATCCCAGTAAACGTAATGGTGTCTAAAGCACCTAGCCGGGGCGCCTGGGTGGCTCAGTGGGTTAAAGACTGACTTCGGCTCAGGTCATGATTCCAGGGTTCTGGGATGGAGCCCCGCATCAGGCTCTCTGCTCAGCGGGGAGCCTGCTTCCTCCTCTCTCTCTACCTGCCTCTCTGCCTACTTGTGATGTCTCTCTGTCAAATAAATAAAATACAAAATCTTTTTAAAAATATTAAAAAAAAAATAAAGCACCTAGCGTAGGGCCTTGTACAGAACACATATGCAGTGAATGTTAGAACTCTTCGTCATTCCAACTCTCATCTCTTCAACCTTCCAACCATAGCCACCCACCCACATCTGAAGTCTTTCACAACTTTACAAAACCTATACACTAGGGGAAGAAGCACTTACCATGCAAAAATGACTTATCTTTTGACTCAAGAAGATTTTATAAAATTTTCCACACTTGTGCTTATTAGAGCAGGAATTGGCAAACTTTTCCTATAGAGCCAAAGAATAAATACTTTACGCCTTTGGGGCCATATGTTCTCTGTGGCAACGATTCAGCTCTGCCGTAGCACAAAAGTAGCCACCGGCAATATATAGTGGGTGTGTTCCGATAAAACGTTTGCAGAATCAAGCAGCTGGCCAGATTTGGCCTGCAGGCCATCGTTTGCTGACCCCTGCATTAAAAGATTACTCTTAACTATTATTAAAAATAACTGCGTTAAGTCATACCCTTATTCTAAAGAGATGTCTGTTGAAGTATGTATGGGTGAAGTGTCATGATTGCAGCTTTTTTTTTTTTAATTTTTTTTTTTAATTTATCTATCTGACAGAGATCACAAGTAGGCAGAGAGGAAGAAGCAGGCTCCCCATTGAGCAGAGAGCCCGATACGAGATACGAGGCTCGATCCCACGACCCTGGGATCATGACCTGAGCCGAAAGCAGAGGCTTTAACCCACTGAGCCACCCAGGCGCCCCTGCAGCTTCTTTTTGAGTCGCTGAAATAAATGTAAATAAAATCTAAAACAAAGATAAACAGATTGCTCTACTGCATTAGAGCAAATGCAGTGAAGTGTTAACAACTGTTGAATTTAAAGTGGAGGGTACATAGGTGGTAGTTTCACTATTCAACGTTTTTGAGTTTGAAAATCTTCATACTAAAAAGTTGGGAAGTATATACGCTTTAAGAAGGATTTTGCCATCTAGATATTATTTTTGTTTTTCTGGATATCAGTTGGTAGCATTTCAGAGTGATTTTTAAAAAAATACCAACAGGTAAATGGGATAGAACAGAATTAACCCAAGACTTCGGTTTTCATTCACTAAAATTGCTGCTCCAAATTTCTGAGAACTCTGCAGCACCTGCTTTCATTGTGCAAAAGTTCATACTTGCTGTTGGAATTAAAAGTGACAGGCTGCATTCCCTCTTAGAGCAAATACTAACAAGTTCATCTGATGTTCATTAGTTCTGTACACTAGCCCATCCCCTTATTGTTAAGCAGTTAAAACGATTATATTATCATCAGCTATGAGTTATTCAATGTCCAGATTTGGAAGCAGCCCATTAGTACAGTTGACTGTTGAACAACTCAGAGGCTAGAGGCACTCACCCCCCCATGCATTTCAAAAATCCATGTATAATTTTTGACTCCTCAAAGACTTAACTACAATAACTTACTGCTGACCAGAAAATCCTTATTAATAACATAAACAATGCATTTTTTATATTCTATATATTATGTACTCTATGATAAACAAGAGAAAATGTTACTAAGAAAACTGTAAGAGAAAGTACATTATAGTACTGTACCAGAAAAAAAAATCCATGTTTAAGTGGTGTTGTTCAAAGGTCAACTGTAATTTGGAACTCTATTTGTTTAACCCAACCTTTACAGTCTTAAATCACCCTAGACATTATACATGCTTAGAAATCTGATGAAGAGAGTAAGGGATGGGCATTCTAAGTTAAAATAGCCTGTAAACCTAATGAATGTTGGATACGTTTCAACTAACTAAACACAGATACACCAATACAAGAATTCTGAACCATTAAAGGACAATAATAAGGAATCCAAAATATTTCTTCTATGCCCTCTGTCCAGACTGCAAATGCTCCAGACTGCACTGGATTAAAAAAATAGGCCAGAGAAATGCTTTTTCCTTTTTTTTTAAAAACAATTTTTCCATCCAAGGAGCATATGTTTTTTATACTCTTGGATACGAAGAACCCAGAGTACTTTGTTCACTATTTTACTGTGAAGGAGTAAAACTTGGAACGTAGGATGATGTCTATAAATGTTTGTTTTTAGGTTATTTTATATTTCTAAGAGTCAGTTTTTGAAATTTTAGTATAAATGGGGTTCCTATGTATCTATAATGTGACATTTTACATATTATCTTCTATAATGTGACATTTTACATATTATCTTCAATAATTTGAAAAGCCTGCCATGGGTTACATGTACTTTCTTCCTTAATAAAGGTGTGATACATAAGCTAAAACACTGATGTTTTTGCTTTTAACTAGAACTTAATTAACTTAATATGGTAATACTGATCAGAATCAGTTAATGGTGAAATAATAAATGCAAATTTGGGACAACATCAAAACATGGGTATGTTGAAGAAAAATGATAAAAGGAGTACTTGGAGGTGAAAAGATTTATGAACTATTCCCATCAAGGTACTATCAGCATTTAAAATCACAGTATAAGTTATATTCAGGTATTATCACAGTAAGACTGAAGGATTAAGATAGGACAAGTAATTGCTAAGAAGGAGAGTGGTCAGGGAGAGGGGAGGTAGGGTAAGTATTGTATATTAGTCTAGATAATTAAGTTGTAAGTAACAGAAACAAACTAGCTTAGTTAAGCATAAGAAGTTAAGCATATGTTGTAGTTTACCAAATGAACAAGAAGCCTGGAGAGCAAGACCCAGATCTGTGTATACTGGTCATTGGAGAAGCAGTCCAATTTATTAGTCACTGGTTCAAAACATGCTCTGCAAACCATAGGGCAGTACCCCAACCTTCAAAGATGTTTTCTCTTGGCTGGTGCCATAACTGAGTGTTTAATGTGCCCCTCCATCATCCTATAGGTTTAGCTTCTGGCTGTGGAGTTAGATGAAAAGACCAGTAAATCCCATAGAAATTAACCCATTACCTTACTTGTCTCATAGTGAAATGAGTTATTTGATAAGATAATGAATGTAGTGTCTTGGTGTAATGTCTTGATGATACTATAATGATGTACAGGAAAAACAAATCTAACCCTATCTCTATTTTTTTTTTAAGATATTATTTATTTATTTGACAGAGATCACAAGTAGACAGAGGCAGGCAGAGAGAGAGAGAGGGAAGCAGGCTCCCTGCTGAGCAGAGCCCGATGTGGGACTCGATCCCAAGACACCAAGATCATGACCTGAGCTGAAGGCAGCGGCTTAACCCACTGAGCCACGCAGGTGCCCCTAACCCTATGTCTATTAAAAAAAAAAAAAAATACTGAAGAGGTCCTATAATTCGTTCACGAAGTGCGTCATAGGGCCGCTCAAGGTATAGGTACCATTTCGGAGGCTTACTATGGTCATTGTTAGTGCAGCTGGCAAACTGGGCACTCAGCCAGGTAAATCATGTTAAGTGGAGGAACATGCAGTCGAGCTCATGTAGGGCTTCTTTCTCTGTTCTTAGAGCCATCCTAGTCCTGAGCCCATTGAGCAAGCATTGAGGGGCTCATGAAAAAGACTTCCATCCACAGGATACCAGATTATTATTGTTCACCTGATTATAAAATGCTTCCTCTGAAGAAAATGGAAGAGACCATGGCTTGGCTGATAAATTATTGCCAAGGAAAAGTAAGATACCCCAGTCAACTCCCAAAAGATAATTGATGGGGGGAAAGTGGGTACTTATAACTGGGCCCAGTAAGCCCTGGTTTAGCATGAAAGCATTAGGACTCAGAGAATTTCAAGATAGTGTTCATATTTAACTAATTTGTGAGTTACTGCATCTCTTTCAAGGAAGAATGGAGTTTTGGAAAACTTTCACTAGCTAAGTAAAATTAAATGTGACTTTAACTTTAAAAAAAGAGCATATTCTGAAGTGGGAGTCTGCCTGTGGACTGACTTGTGTCCCCTCCATACCCCATCCATATGTTGAAGCCCTTACCCCCAATGTGACTCAGTGGGGAGGTAGGTTTAGGAGGTAGTTAAGATTAAATGAGGTTATTAGGGTGAGGCCCAAATGTGTTAGGACTGTGGTCTTGTAAGAAGAGGAAGTCCCAGGGATGCCTGGATGGCTCAGTTGGTTGAGAGTCTGACTCTTGGTTTCAGCTCTGATCTATTTCATGGGTCATGGGATCCAGCCCTGCCTTGAGTCAAACACTTAGCAGGAGAGTCTGCTTGAAGATTTTCTCCCTCTGCCCGCCCCCCCACCACTTGCCCTCTGTCTAATATAACTAAATAAATCTTAACAACAACAACAACAAAAGTCTCCCCTGCCCCAGCCCCATGTGAAGACACGCTGAGGAGATTGCCATCTGCAAGCCAGCAAGAGTTCTCACCAGAAACCAAATTGGCTGGTACCTTGATCTTAGACTTCCCAGTCTCCAGAACTATGAGAAATAAATATGTTATTTAAGCCATCCAGTTAATGACATTTTGTTATGGCAGCACAGTTTATGAAGTCCTTTTAATAGCATTTAAACAAGACATAAATATTTCCCAAATTTTGGCCTATACTGAAAGGTCCATCCACGTATCTCTCCCCCTAAACTTCCTTGCACAAATTCTGTAATTTTGCCCAGGGACTTGGAATCTAGCCAAATCCTTAGCCACTTTCAAAGTACTTCTCTTGGGGCAAGTGGGTGGCCCAGTGGGTTAAAGCCTCTGCCTTTGGCTCAGGTCATGATCCCAGCATCCTGGGATCTCTGCTCAGCGGGGAGCCTGCTTCCTCCTCACTATCTCTGCCTGCCTCTCTGCCTACTTGTGATCTCTCTCTGTCAACTAAATAAATAAAATATTTAAAAACAAAAACAAAATACTTCTCTTTCCTTGAGGCACAGTAACCCTGGACATAATGTTAGAAGGTGAGTTACAGTGCCTATTGTAATGTTACAAAGTGTACTTGCTCAAAGATCCCCCGTCTCCTCCCTGTCTCCTCTTCATTCGAAGGGATCTGTGAGTTGATTGCTGGGCAGCCCAGGCTTTGTCAGGCCTATGCTGCGGGAGGGAGAGAAGAGGGGAAGAAGGGAAGGGAAGGGTAAGAAAGGGGAGAAGTGAGGTAGAGAAGGGAGGGAGGGAGGCCTCTACACACCGTGAAGACTATAGTTGTCTACCGCCGTGACTCATACAGGGAAATCTGTCAAGTTTTAGACAATTTGAGCATCCAAGTTAATAATGATGGTGTTATGATCTGAATTGTGCCCCCCCCTCCCCATTCATATGTTGGAAGTTCTAAACCCCTGTAGTTTGTAATGTGGCTGTTTTGGAGACAGGGCCTTTAAAGAGTTAATTAAGGTAAAATGAGGTCATATGGGTGGGCCTTAATCCAATATGACTGGTGTTCTTGTAAGAAGAGGAGATGAGGACAGAGATGCTTACTGTGGGAAGTCCATGTGAAGATATATATGGTGAACACTGCCATCCCAACCCAGGAAAGGCCTTCAAAAGAAACCAACACTACTGACACCTTGTTCTCTCATTTCTAGTCTCAGAACTACGAGAGAGTAAGTTTTTCTTGTTTAAATCGATCACAGCTCTAAAAAACCAACACAAATGGTAACATGACCCATTGAATATGTAAGAATCCATGAGTTTTTATTTCTTATAAATAAGTGAATAATAAATGGAGGAAAAGGGAAAGTGCTCCCTTTTACTGTAGAATGCCAAGTAATAAATGTAGAAGGAAATATGTAATTAGAAAAACCACTATTTGATAACCATCATAGTAATAATCGGTCCCAGCAAGAATATTAATGTATGCTAACAGTGGCAGATAAAAGTTTGATGAGATATAGGATGTTAGTCTTAAAGTAAATTACAAGGAATAAATTACAATAAATTACAATGAGTAAAATAGTAACTTTTTGGTGGCAAACTTGGCAGACACTACCTTAACTAACCTGTCAAAGTTAACATCACCAATAATGGAGGAAACTGACATCATTTGCTCTCGGTGGGAATTCACAGAGGACGTAACATCGTGCATTCCAGCCAAAACTGCACTGCCTGAAAACAATCCTAAGGAAACACCGCACAAAGCCAAACCGAGAAATATTCTACAAAATAAATGGCCCATTCTCTTAAAAGAGGTCAAGGTCATGAAAGACAAAGACTGGGGAACTACTTCAGATTAAGCAAACTAAAGAGAGGCACAACAATTAAATGTGATGTGTGGTCCCAGATTGGGCAATTGACTGAACTTGACTACCAGGTGGATTAAATAGTATATCAACAGCAAACTTCCTCGTGGTAACAGTACTGACGTTATGTAAGAATAAGACTGCCATCCGAAGCTAGTCTACCAATCAATATCCACTGACCACAATCGCCTCCTCCCCTCTCCAGCTATTTAGTGATGATTCAGATGAGCCCTCCCAGCCCTTCGCCCTCGCCGTTAGGGACACCATCCCTATCCCTGCTTCTGAAGCCTTTTCCCTCTCCTCCTCGACTGCACTCCCCACCTTCTGCCCACCTGGCTCCCTGTCCTTGTCCTCTCCAGCTTTTTCGCTCCCGCCTCCCGGACCACCTCCTCCACCCCCTCCACCTCTGCCGCGCACCCTCCCCTCTCCAGGTGCGCACCGCCACCGCGACGCGCCGCCGTGCGCTTGCGCTGCGCACCCGCCGGTGCCGGGCGGGCTGAGTTGCAGGAGCGCTGCGCCACGGGTGCGTTCTGCACGGGATCCGAGCTCCGGGCCGACGCCCGCACGGGGTCGGGACAGGTGGCTGCGCTGGTCCACAGGGCCGCCCTTCTGCCCGCGATGGGCTGCTCCAGCAGCGCCCTCAACACGGCCGGCGACAGCAGCGGGCTCCGCAGAGGTGAGCAGGGGACCCGGCCCCAACGCCGCCCGGTCCTCGGGATTCGAGTTGGCTTGCTCCCCCGGGGGTCCCGACTCCCTCGGGAAAGCCGCTGGACCCGCGGTGTGGAGGTCCCCGTGCGCCCCGCCGCGCACGCTGCCCGACCCGGGAGGCCGAGGGCTGGGCCCGGGGTCGCCCTACCCGCCGGCGACCGGGGAGGTGGCGTTCAATCCCTACCGCGGTTGGCGGCGGCTTCCCTTAAACAGATGAGTGTTTTCCGACCCTTAAAAGAGGTGCTCTTTTATCTCCCCAAAGTACGAACTTTCAGATTATATAAAGCTGCAAACTCACTGGGAACTGGTAACTATTCGTCTGGTCGTGAGGAGAGACGTGGTACCCATTTTTCTTTTGAGACCTTGCCCTCTCGTCAGCCTTTCAGCATCAAAGATGGTACAGGTGGACGGACGTTCACTCCATCAAGTAGGTTCTTGCTCTATTAAAGAGGTCAGATACACCTTCCCCTATCCTTGGCTTCAGTATTTCCTGACGAATATCCATGGGATAAAAAGTGGTCATCACCTAAATTCAACAAGTGTATTTTGGACGTCTATTATGTCATAGCCAGGTGTCTGGCTAGATGCTGGAGATATAAGAGACCTTCTTGGAGGAGGGGTGTTAGGGGTCAAAGAGACAGGCAATAAACAAGTTAAATGATTAAGTTTCTGACAGTGAGAAGTGCTATGAAAAGAGTAAGAGCAGATTAATTAACTAGAGAGTGACTGGGTTTTATGTGCACTTCTAAGATTTTGAATGGCTAACATTTTTAGACAAAGTTTCGAAGGGTAGGCAAATTCCTTCAAGTTATTTTGGAGTCATACTCAAGGCTAACGCTAGGGGAAATTTTATATTCCAGTTAATTCCTTTTCAGAGGTCTTCTTTTAGCACCTTGTGTTATTCCAATAACAGAAACGCCTTCCCCTCTGATTCTGTAAGTAGAGAGCACAGGATTCTCGTGAATGCTGTTTCAAAGTTCAGACGCCGTGTCCTAGTCAGAAGTATGTTTGTTGTGTTGCAGTTGTTTTCATGGTGTATGATAAATGTATTTCTAAAAGCAATAAAAAGTTTGGAAATAGGCAAAGTCATTAAAACCATATATATAAAAGTGATTCCAAACCCTTTGTCATTGACAACGATGTGAAGTGATGGAAAAATCCATTCCTAATGTACAATACTCGCTAACCTTTCTTTTTTTTTTAATTTTTTATTTTTTATAAACATATATTTTTATCCCCAGGGGTACAGGTCTGTGAATCGCCAGGTTTACACACTTCATAGCACTCACCAAAGCACATACCCTCCTCAACGTCCATGCTAACCTTTCTTTTAAAGAAACGAAAGCCTCATACCTCAAACATGCTCTCAAGAGGTCAGTGCAAAATAATAATAATAATAATAATAATAATAAATTTTAAAAAATTTTAAAGAGGCTAGAACAAGGAACAATTTCTTTGATATTTCACTTTATTTTATGAAACCGGGTAGATTTTGCATTCTGTTCCATGACAAATCCTTGTTGTTTTCAATATGAAAAACTGAGGAAAATTGATGCTTCAAGAAGGTAGACCATATTTTGGTTTCTCTTATCCCCTTCTGTGGCCCCAGATATCCCAGGAGTAGCATACTGATTTAAGAAGCAGAACACTAGGGGCACTTGGATGGCTCAGTGGGTTAAGCCTCTGGCTCTTGGTTTTGACTCAGGTCGTGGTCTCATGGGATGTGAGATGGAGTCCCATCCTGAGCCATGCCTCAGGCTCCACACTCAGCAGGAGTGGGCTTGAAGAGGCTCACCCTCTGCTCCTTCCCCTTGCATGTGCACGCTGTCTCATGCCCCCCCCCCATAAATAAATGGGGGTGCCTGAGTGGCGCAGTTGGTTAAGCCACAGACTCTTGATTTCCACTCAGGTCATGATCTCAGGGTCCTGTGATCCCTGGAGTGGGCCTCTGCGCCCAGTGCAGAGTCTGCTTCAGGATTCTCTCTCCCTCTGCCCCTCTTCCTGCTTGATCATGCTTTCTCAATCTCTCTCAAATAAATAAATAAATAAATGTTTAAAAAATATATAAATAAATCTTTTTTTCTTAAAGCTGAGCACTGTATCATCATTGTAGATTTTATTTTTTACTTCTTAAAGTTTTTTTATTTACTGAAGAGAGAAAGTGCATGCACACATGTGAAGGAGCAGGGAAAGAGGGATAAGCAAACTCCATGCTGAGTGTGGAGGCTGGGTTTGATTCCAGGACCCTGAGATCATGACCTGAGCTGAATTCAAGAGGGAGCTCAGCCACCTGAACCACCCAGACACCACCCCCCCATTACAGATATTTTTTAACTGATAAAAACATGACTCTGGGGAATGTTACTCTTAGGGAAGGGCATAAGTATCTAATAAGGGGAATGAGTTTTTAATCCTTTCAAAACATAATGAATAACTTTGTTTAAAAAAAAAACATTTTATCACCAGTATTAATAACCATCAATATAAGTCACACCCTTTCATTTTTTATTCATGCTTTCCTTATTGTTCTAAGTTTTCCTGGATGTTGTTCTGAAAGAAATGTTAAAATGCCCAACAACCAGGTTAAGCGTATAGAAAATTAATCCACTGCATAAATTGCTCAATGCACATATTGAATCAGTCAACAGGTGTATTTTGCTTCTGATCCCCAATCACACAATACTCTCTTGTAATTGGATACTATTGTATGTTCATCAGCATTTCAACTCCATGATCTTGGAGGCTCAATAAATAATTCATTCCTATTTGTGCAGCTTAAAACTTCTTTAAATCCTAAATCCAATCCTAAGTCTGTGTGTATGAGTTTTAGATTAAAATAAAAATCCAAGTTTATTAAATGTTCTGTAAGTACCTTTATTAAGTGTACCCCTGGTGCCTAACAATACTTGGCACATAGTTGTTGAATTAATTACTTCACTTAATCTTTATGACAATACTGTAAGTATGGTTATCTCCATTTCAAAGATAAGGAGCCCTGTGACCTTGGACAATTATTTACTCTTCAGAGTCAGAGCTGGGCTTTGAATTCAAGTCCTCTGCTTCCAGAGCTTGACCTGTTTCTCCTTAAATCATTTTTTGATAACTAGATTTAAATCTGTTTTTGCCTCAGATCACTCTGGATCCCCATTAGACTTGTATGTCATCCACTTTCCAAACAACAAAAGAAATCTAATTAAGTATAATATAATAATTTAATAAGTTTAATAATATAATTATAGTTTTATCAAAATCCCTAGATAAGATCTATAGTAATAAATATGATACAGTTGTGATATATGTAATAAATACATTTGTTCTATATTAATATATAATGAACATATTTTAATAAGTATTTCTTTATCCCAAATGAGTCAGTAAAATATGAACTTTGTATTTACTTCCAAATATAAACTAGGAATATTTGGAAGACATTTATTTAACCCTAGAGCTATTTTGAGCAGAGTACATAGATGTAGAGAAACTTCTGGTCCCTCCCACAGGGATACAGATAATCCTCATATCCTACCAGACATTCTTTAAATTCACAATATCGGGGCGCCTGGGTGGCTCAGTGGGTTAAGCCGCTGCCTTTGGCTCAGGTCATGATCTCAGGGTCCTGGGATCGAGTCCCACATCGGGCTCTCTGCTTCCCTCTCTCTCTCTCTCTGCCTGCCTCTCCATCTACTTGTGATTTCTCTCTGTCAAATAAATAAATAAATAAATCTTTAAAAAAAATAAATAAATTCACAATATCAACCTTAAACCCACATGGGTTGATGTTAAAATATGAGAACTAGCCTGTAGACTGGATTTGCACTGACAAATTCTGAATTTTCTGTTAAGTAGCTTAAGAACTGTCATACATGACATAATATTAGCTTACAAGCAAAATAATCATTAAATAGTGGTTTGGGCTAGATTACCTCTGAGATCAATTATGACTCTACAGGATTTTTCCTGTACCATCAAAATATGAAGGTACTTATTTTCTGGGCTTAAATGTAAGTCAGATAGCAGCTGTTTGGTTAGGTAGCTGTTAGGCTAAAGAGAAAAAGCCCTTCCACTGATCACATGGCTGTGTTTGCTTGGACCCATCAGACATGGAATCCCACCAAGCTTCTTTCCCTCACCTCTGAAGGTGACTGACTATGGAAAGAGACGTGGGGGACCAGGACACAGGTGGGTAGTCAGTGCTTTCAAAGTGTTGAACAGGGCCTGTATATGCTAGTCACACATAGGTTTTTACTGAATGCCCTAAAATCTAGGAGGAAAGAGGCTTTTCTTTCCAAAAGGACGATTATACAGATTGAGTGGACTTTCTTGTATTTGTGGAATCAAGTCTAAATTTGGGAGCCATATTCTGTTCAAAATTTCTTTTCAGCACCCCGAGGGTCCGGTGGAATTGAACACAAAGGTTTTGTTGACTTTACGGACTTTAACGGACTCACAAGTCTCTAGGTTTTCGTACCTGAAGCGTCCCCCTGTGCTGCCAGCCTCCTATGTCCATGTGTGATCCTTGCCTGCTCTTCCCTAATATAAATGCCAACTATTTCTGGCAGACTTCTTCCTGAAATCTTCCAGCTTCAGCACCAGCACGGACGAAGTAAATAGATGGTCATTATTGACAGTTTCACTGCTAGGTTAATAGGTACATTTCCACTGCTAGCTATAATCATTTGTTTATTCTACCCTCAACTCTCCACTAGCTGCTTGGAGTCCGTGTTACCAAGGCAATTGAACGAGGCTTGAATTTCACACTGTTATGTGAATTGTTCTTTGTACTGTGGAGATACCTTCAGCCAATATTTTCACACAGTGATATTTCAGTCCTAAGTAGACAAACGTTTTTTCTTTGTAATTGAAGTCTAAATATCATCAACATTATAACTCATTTTAATCGGCTTGGCTGCAGATATTATATATAAAAATGGGATTTATTCCTTTATAATGCTGGAAGTCAGGGCGCCTGGGTGGCTCAGTTGTTGGGCGTCTGCCTTTGGCTCAGGTCATAATCCCAGGGTCCTGGGATCGAGCCCTGCATCGGACTCCCTGCTTGGTGGGGAGTCTTCTTCTTCCTCTCCTACTCCCCCTGCTTATGTTCCCTCTCTCACTGTGTATCTCTCTGTCAAATAAATAGATAAAATCTTTTTTATTTGGGTGGCTTTAAAAAAGTCTGGTGGCTCAGTGGGCTAAAGCCTCTGCCTTCAGCTCAGGTCATGATCTCAGGGTCCTGGGATCAAGCCCCACATCAGGCTCTCTGCTCAGCAGGGAGCCTGCTTCCCCCTCTCTCTGTCTGCCTCTCTGCCTATTTGTGATCTCTGTCTCTGTCAAGTAAATAAATAAAATCTTTAAGAAAAAAAAATTCTGGAAGTCTAGACCAAGTCTAGTATGTCTTTGTGTCCCTTCTAGAGCCTGGCACAGAGCTTGGCAGGTCTTTGTGGTTGGGTGGTTATTATATACAGCTAATTAAAATGGAATATAAGAACCACATACGTGGCTCAAAAATTGGAAAACATTTGAAAAATGCATGCTTTGAAAAGTATACCTCCTGCCCTATTCCCACCATCTGCTTAGTTCCAATGATGCCCATGGGTAAATACTTTTATTGAGTGGAGGTTTTTTGGATACTCTTCCAAAATTTGTTTATACATTGCAAATATCATTTCCCACTCCCATCTACAATATACAATGTAAATTTAAAAGATTTTATTTATTTATTTGTCAGAGACAGAGCAAATGAGAGAGAGTGCAAGCAGGGCGAGTAGCAGGCAGAGGGAGAAGCAGGTTTCCCACTGAGCAAGGAGCCAGATGTGGAACTTGATCTCAGGACCTTGGGATCATTCATGACCTGAGCCAAAGGCAGACACTTAACCAATTGAGCCATCCAGGTGTCCCTATAAAATGTATCATCCCCACTATTTTTCACCTTGTGTTTTTTTCACCAAACAAAGTGGAGATCTTTCTATATTGATACATAGAGAGTGTCTTTCTCCTTTTTTACCCTTGCTTAACAATCTATTGTGTGATTTGTTTGGCCAGTCCCCTACTGATGGATATTTGGTTTGTTTCCAATCTTTTCCTGTTGCAAACAAGGCTGTAGTGAATTCCTTTATATATACATCATTTTGAATGCGTGCAAGAGTAGCTGTGGAGCCATTTCCCAAAGTGGCATTACTAAGTCAAAGGGTATGTGCCGTTATGATTTTCATGGATAACTGCGTAAATGCCTTCCTTAAGACTTGTACCAGTTTACTCTCTCATCAACGATACAGTAAGTTTTTGTTTTTTTTTAATAAAATTGAAGGATTTTCGAGATTAGTGCAGCCACATCAAAACATGGGCTTGGGGACGCCTGGGTGGCTCAGTTGGTTAAGCAGCTGCCTTCGGCTCAGGTCATGATCCCAGCGTCCTGGGATCGAGTCCCACATCGGGCTCCTTGCTCAGCGGGGAGCCTGCTTCTCCCTCTGCCTCTGCCTGCCATTCTGTCTGTCTGTGCTTGCTCTCTCCCCCCCCCCTCTGATAAATAAATAAAATCTTTAAAAAAAAAAAAAACCAAAAAACAAAAACAAAAAAAACATGGGCTTGGAGGGGAAGGCAGGAGACAGGTAGGAGTTCCCACTTGGTTCCGGGTATTTAAGACTCTGATCCCCACAAGAATCTTCTAAAGCAAACATCAGTATCAGCAAAAACAGCTAGGAAACTGCAGTTTAGCGAGGAGAGATCACTTGCCCGAGATCTCAGAGCTAGCAAGGGATGGGGCTGCAGCCCAGTTCGTGTGACTCGGGAGCCCCTGCTCTTCTCACAGTCCAGTTCCCTCTGGGGTCCAGCCCCTCTTCTGCCAAACTTGTTGTATGGCCCGACCTGTAGGCAGAACACAATCCCTGTCTGTCCAGTGGGTGCATGGGTGGATGGCTGGATGACAGAGATGGGGATTCAAGGGCATGAAGGTACCACATAGAAAAGCCGAGGGAGAGTAGGAATCGGGACCCAGGGAATAACAGAAACTTGGAAGGCAACGTTGGCTGCGGTGGGCTTGGGATGAGAGTGGGTTGTGGAGAGGGTCTCCTCATCAGGCAGGCAAGAGTCAACACAGCCAAACAAAGCTTCACTGTGTTCTTTTAAATCATGCACCTGTAAGGTTGCCCCACGTCCCAGCTAATGTGCACAGTTTCACTTCTGTGTTAATGTTTTACAACATCGGGTTTAAAACAAAAACCTACCACTTGTGGGGGGTTCCTGCAGGGCTCACCAAAACTGATAAAGAGCACCAAACTTGGCCAGGCTTCAGCACCTGGTGTGTTTAAGGGTATGCAGTTCCAGGTAACTTTTTTTTAAAGCAAAATACCAGACTATAGCTCTCCAAGTGAGTGTTAATGTCTGGAAAGCATCAAAATAACCTCAGAAACCTCTTTACTTTCCCAGAGACGTTGCTGTTGTTGATGTTGCTTGATCCCCTCCCTGGGAGTTGCTGTGTAGCTCTAGCGTTCATTCTTTTGTGCATATTCAAGGATATCAGAGATTTGCCCTTTAAGGGTGAGGACTGAAGGAAAAAACCCACCCACATTTATTTTTTAATTTTTTTTTTTAAGATTTTATTTATTCATTTGACAGACAGAGATCACAAGTAGGCAGAGAGGCAGGCTCCCCACTATGCAGAGAGCCTGACTCGGGGCTCAATCCCAGGACCCTGGGATCATGACCCGAGCCGAAGGCAGAGGCTTTAACCCATTGAGCCACCCAGGTGCCCCCAACCCACATTTAAAAAAAAGATTTATTATGTATTTGAGAGAGAGAGAAAGTGAAAGCATGAGCCAGGGGGAGGGGCAGAGGGAGAGAAATCCTCAAGCCGACTCCCTGCTGAGCGAGGAGCCCCACACAGGGCTCCATCCCAGGACCGGCAGATCATGACCAGAGCTGAAATCAAGGGCCGGGCCGACTGAGCCACCCAGGTGCCCCACATTGTTTTTAATAGCTAAATATCTATGGGAATTGCTTTATGAAGGTGGACAAAATAGGCCAGGTGATGATTGTATGCTCAGAAACAAGGAATGGTCGTTGGAAATAGGCAAGGAAAAGAAAGGTCAGCCTGTGTCAGAGGGGCAAGTTCAACTGACATCACTTTCTTCCCCATGGAAGGGCCCAAGGGGCTGTGGGTCCCCAGGATAACTGGGCTGGGCTGCAGTCACTGGGTGGGCTAGAGTCCTACATCTTAGGGAAGATGACCCTCTTTTCTCAGACTACATACTCAGCAGTCCCTTTGGCTGCTCCTCTAGGCTGGCTTCTCCAATAAGACAAAGACCTCAAGACTCGATAACATGTTCTTTATTCATGCTGAACACTCCTCAACATTCGAGTATGTATGGTTCTGAACACTTGCTTTGAGATGAGCACATGATATAAGGCTGGTTACGAAAGTGAAGTGTCCAAATGTGCCTTAAATAGGAAAGTCAAGATAGAAGATCAAAAAGCATCCATAGACAGCAAAATGGTATTCCTGCCCTCTCTATCTACTTTAGGGTCACCAAAAGTCACATTTCATTTACAAACAGCACACTCTGTAGCCCTGACAGTGTAGTTCAAAGTGGGCATCAAAATAGCACCAATTAACATCAGTTAGAATAAAATGAACTTGACCTCATGAGCCAAAGATTGAAACTTCTCTATGTTTCAACAAGCCTTCCCTATGACCTGAGCTCTAGCCTGCCCATCAACTCATCACTCCCCCCACCAACCCCCCCACCCCCACCTCCAGCTTCCCAGAGTGAACCTCTCTCTCAGTGATTGACCTGCCTCTTCTCCATTAAAAGGAAGGTCTTCAGGATCTACTTCTTTGGATGCACCATCAAACCAAGTTATTGTGTTTTTAGTTTTGTTTTGTTTTTGTCTATGAGCTAATTGCCTATTCCTCTTACCAGCATTTTCCCATTTGGGGACAATACTTCCTCAAGCCTAAAATATATTTGTCCTTACATTCAGTGAAAAGGACATTTCTGCTTTATTCAGAGGCTTGTTTTTAAAACGTTTTTATAAAGGGTCCCTGCAGGATGAAAACATGACACACTATGCAGACTGCCCTGTTTGATCTGTCCTTATCTTCTCAGTCTCCCCCAGCTAATGCTCCTCTAGTCTATTTTTTCTTTTTAGTAAAAGGAATGCTTTCTGACTTTTTTTCTTTTTAGTAAATTTGCAAAAGAAAAGGGACTGTTAAAAATATTAAGTAATATTTTTATATTACTTAATATATATATATTAAGTAATAACACAAGTGGTACAAAAATTAAAAATCATAAAAGTGGTATATGGGGACAGTTTTGAGTACTGGTCAGGTATTTTCTAGACTATCCCTCAGTTGGGTTTTGTCTGCTGGTTTTTTTATTTTTTGTTTGTTTGTTTGTTTTTTTTTTTTTTTACAATGCTCCTGGGGTTGTGGGCTCTGGGAGAAAGATGACAGAAGTAAAGTGCCCTTCACACCACATCATCACATCATCTCAAGGGTACACATTCTCAGTGTGACTTATTACTGCCTCCCTAAGCTTCTCTAATCCTCTGTTTGAAGACTCTGAAGCTTGGGAAAGGGTAAGTGTAGGAATTTATTTTATACTCTCGTCTTACTGAAATCTTCTAGCTTAATCATTGCCGTGATTCTTGGTCAAAACTGCCTCTTCCGGGGCGCCTGGGTGGCTCAGTGGGTTAAAGCCTCTGCCTTCAGCTCAGGTCATGGTCCCAGGGTTCTGGGATCGAGTCCCGCATCAGGCTCTCTGCTCAGCGGGGAGCCTGCTTCCTCCTCTCTCTCTGCCTGCCTCTCTGCCTACTTGTGATCTCTCTGTCAAATAAATAAATAAAATCTTAAAAAAAAAAAAAACTGCCTCTTCCTATATCAAAGCTTTTTCTTATGCCCTGCTTTATGAAGAAGCTCATTCAATTCAATTTTCAAATGTCTGTTCTAGAGCCCCATGTTGGCCTCCCAGGTGCTTAGGACTGTAAGGGGAAGACAAGTAGCTTTTCATTCTGGAAAATAAAATCCCTCACTTCCCACAGTGCGATCTGTACTGTTCCCTCACTGTGGAGGCAAAATCATCTGAACAGAGCGTGGGTCTGCAACCTGAGAGAGTCACAGCAGTGGTCACCTGAAAGTCCTGGGGTCCTACTCCGTCTGCCACTGCTCTTCTAGTCCTAGGGCCTCAGGGGGGCACTGACTACCCGCCCGTCCATTGTGAATACGACTGCTCTGCTGTAAAATTTAATATTTGATCCCAGCCCCCAATTTGCTAACTGCTCATGGGAATACTCGGCTTCTCAGGCACGGGCACCTGTTCCTGCCCACAGGCCTTCATACCCTGCACCCCCCCTGAGTCAAGCACAGGCACCGTGGCTGAGCTAGGGGAACAGCCAGCTCACACCGGTGTGGCCACTTGCTCGCTGCCCTTGGAGCGCAGGGTGGAATAGAACATGCCATTAACCTTAAGTTCAGAGGAGAAATGAGAAGGCTCCTTTTCCTGGACCTCCCTGAGGAGGGGGCTTAGCAAACCCAGCCAGTTCTGTGACATGAAGGAAGCTTGAGAAAAATCTCCCTCTCCGGTGTGGAGCTTACTTAGACCAGCCCGGGCCCTTGACATCACTAAATCAGCATACTCACCTGATCCCCAGTGCTGACTATATGACAGGCAAGCATGAGGATGGAGCCCGGACCCTCTGTCTAAGGATGAGCAGCAATGCCCATGGGGAGTGAGGGACATGACCCCAGCAGTTCTGCCTACTTTTGATCTGTGTCTGTCAAATAAATAAAATCTTTTTTTTAAAGATTTTATTTTGTTTATTTAACAGAGATTACAAGTAGGCAGAGAGGCAGGCAGAGAGAGAGGGGGAAACAGGCTTCCCGGGAGCAGAGAGCCCGATACGGGACTCGATCCCAGGACCCTGGGATCATGACCTGAGCCGAAGGCAGCGGCTTAACCCACTGAGCCACCCAGGTGTCCCAAATCAAAAAAAATCTTTAAAAAAAAAAAAAAAAAGCTGAAGGCAAAGTGCCTCAATGAACAGGAGCCGCTGTAGTACCTCCTGGAGAAGCAGGGTGGGCGAGGTCTGTTGAGGTTGGTCAAGTGTCACAGTGTGGGCTTGTCAGAGACATGATCTTCACTTTCTCTCTCCTCTGCCTCATTCATTGAAATGCCTTTGATTTTAAGACTAGATTTCTGCCCAAATGCTGGATCCCCAGGTGCCAGTAGTGAGCATCAGTCGATGAAAAAAATGTCTTTCTCAGTGGTGAATTCTGTTGCTCATTTCAAAAGTGATGTTTTGTGCAACAGCTTCTTTGAAATAAGAGTGTCTCTTCTAGGAGTCGAAAAATAACCAAAGGAAATGAAGTTGGAACACGATTTCTGCAGGAGGTGACAATTTGTCATTACTTGGCCCTGTAGCTCTTAAATATCAGCCTTTCCCCTCCCCGGCCCAGCATCTCTGCCTTGAGTGTTCCAGAAGTGTCTCCCCAACGACATGGTCTTGTTCCTCTACAGTTAAACCTCAACATCAGGTTTACCTTCAAACTTGATCGAATTTACTCTGGGATGGTGAAAACTCATCTTAGAGAGTTCTGTTAGAAGGATGGCTTCTCTAGTCTTTATTTACCCTCTTATAGGATTTTTTGGTCATGGTTTTATACTTCAGTTATGTGGGGGTTTGCATAAGTTCCTCTCTCTTCAAAATGAGCGCCCTGTTCACATCTACCCATGACAGAATGCACTGTTGGGGATGAGCCCACAGGGACAGTGTTTGTAGACACTTTGGTGAGAGAAATGGGCAGAAACACCTAGAGCAGCACCACTGGTGGGCCCACAGATGTTTGTTGGATAAATGATGGGATGAAATTGAGGACAAAGCAGAGTAAGAAAAGGAGAAGATGAGTAGACTCTTGCCTGGGGGCTGATGCCTGCTGCGTCTTGGTTCCCAAAGGTCCAAAGTAAAGAAACTAGAAATGGTGGCAGCAAGGGAAAATACCAGGGTGCCCCTTTCTCACCAATTCTTTAGAAAACCTGGAGGTCTTTGGGATGTCTAATATGTCACAGCCATGGGATAGGAAATATTGACCTCAAGTTTTCCTCCTTGCTGGGTAGAAACTTTTCATGTCTGATCAGGGTAATGAACTGAGTTGAAAAGCTTCCATCATAATGTGAATTTCAGGTATGTTAGCTCTCGTTCTAATCCCTTCTGTAATGTTGCCTAGTATTTCATTTCTTTGTGTGCCTATCACAACGGTGCTTACAATAAGGGTTCTGTTAGTTCAGCTGTCACAATAAATTTGTTCACGGATCAGCTTACAACAGAACCAAGAGAAATAATGAGCACCAAAGGATTAGGCCCAGAGCAGTGTATGATTTGATAAAATGTAGGGTTCAGAAAACACACACATCTTTTTTTATTTTATTTTATTTTATTTATTTATTTGACAGACAGAGATCACAAGCAGGCAGAGAGGCAGGCAGAGAGAGAGGAAGGGAAGCAGGCTCCCTGCCGAGCAGAGAGCCCAATGCGGGGCTCGATCCCAGGACCCTGGGATCATGACCTGAGCTGAAGGCAGAGGCTTTAACCCACTGAGCCACCCAGGCACCCCAACACATACATCTTTAAACAACTTTGGATGTGGAAACAATGCGTCCCTCCACAGTATTTATTACATAATAATACAGATTAGGCCGAGAATGTCTCCTATGGGTGGACCAAAGATCTCACTGCTTTCCAAGTTTGCGTGCTAGAAGAAAGGATGTCGTACCTTCTTCACTTTCCAGTGTTTAGGGGCATGTTTATCCCAGCTCCTTAAGTTGCAGTTCATTCTTTCTGTTGCTAAGTTAGCTGTAATTTATTGGCAAGGCCACCAGGAGGCCATAAAGGACCTTTGTGAAATTGGAAAAAGATGCCCTCCCCACTCCTGACACCCCTTTGCAGATGCACAAAGGCTGGAGTTCAGCTCTCCCTTGCCCCTCGGCAGGACACCCTCTGTGTTATCCCCCAGCAGTGCCAGTCACGAGCTAGTGCTTTCCACATGCAAGGCGACACACAGAATCCTCACAGCAACTCTGCTAATACTGTTCCCGCTTTACAGCTGGTGAAACTGAGGCACAAAGAGCCATCATCAGGCTAGTGAGGACAGGAATCAGGACTCAGACCCCCTACCTTATGGGTGTTGTTTTTAAGGTCATATGATCTCTGTCCTCTCCTTGAGAACAGATTACCTTCTTCTGTCACATAAGAGAAAGAACTTTTGGGCTGTTCATTAAGAACCATGACTTCCAAAATACATTCATTTCAAAATTCAAGCAGAATGCAATTAATCGATATAAATATAAAATGAATGTGTCACTATACTTAGAACATTCTCTCTCTCTCTCTTTTTTGGTGTTCATTTTATTTCTTTTTTCCTCTAAGTTTTTATTTAAATTCCAGCTAGTTAATATACACTGCAATATTAGTTTAAGTTGTGGAATTCAGTGATTCTTACAAACAGTAACTGTGATACTTACAAACAGCACTCAGTGCTCATCCCTACTGGTGCCCTCCTCAGTACCCATTACCTGTTTAACACCCCCCACCCGCCGCATCCCCTCCAGTAATCATCCATTTATTCTCTATAGTTAATACTTCATGGTCATTTTATTTATTATTTATTTTTTAAAAATTTTATTTATTTATTTGACAGACAGAGATCACAAGTAGGCAGAGATTGAGGAAGGGAAGCAGGCTCCCCGCTGAGCAGAGAGCTCGACATGGGGCTTGATCCCAGGACCCCGGGATCATGACCTGAGCTGAAGGCAGAGGCTTTAACCCACTGAGCCACCCAGGCACCCCATTGGTGGTCATTTTAAAGATGTTTTATCTCCTTTGGGTTACTGTAGGAAAATACAGTGGCATTCTTCTGTAACATTTCCCAGTTTGGTTGGCTGTTTTCAGACTATATTATAAAAATGTTCTGTGTTGAGGACATTTGCCTACTTCAAGCTTATCTGTAAGATTAGGAAAATACCTAAGAATGAAAACTGATACGGTGATCACGTGCATAGATGTTCTAGTTATGTGGCACAAATTGATAGATCGCTTGGACTTGTGACATTCTCTGTGGATAGAGAACTTTTCACAAAGCTTTTGATTTTGGAGAAAAACTTGGCTCGGTCTGATGGCATAATATGTCTTTCAAAATATACAACTGAGTGACTTCGTTTGGGGTGTGTTGTGACATCCCCCACGGCTTTCTGCTCTAGAAGATTGATGCCTCTGGAATGCACCCACAGCAGGCCCAGCTGCATGGAAATCGTCTGTCTCCTATAACTGACAGTACTAATCACTGTAATAACTATTTTACCGGCAAATATAATTTGGCAGACATCTGTGATTAGTATATTAACACATTTCCCTGTTAATTCCCTAAGGCAGCCATCTCCAGAACATCCCTTGTGAGATCTTAATGAATCGTCTTGTCATAATGAAATTTCTTTATAAGCCTGAGAAATCCCTTTTGTTAAGTGGTCTAAAGGGCTATTCATTTGAAAGCTTCATTCATGCTGAGACCTGAGGGAGAGCCAAAGGATAGCCCTTCTCTCTGTTCTGACATCTGACTCCCAGGGGCACCCACTGCCAGGGCCCAGAATCGCCCCCAGTCCTTCCCAAACTCTGTTGCTCCAAGCCTCGGTTTACATTACTTTCCACCTGGGGCTTCAAGCCCAGTCCCAGAGGCAAGATGGGAAATGATTGGATGTGAACAAATGTATTAAAAGGAGAAACAGGAGCACCTGGGAAGCTCAGTCAGTTACGTGTCTGCCTTGAACTCAAGTGTCTGCCTTGAACTCAAGTCAAGATCTCAGGGTCCTGGGATCGAGCCCCACGTTGGGCTCCCTGCTCAGCAGGGCGTCTGTTTCTCCCTCTGACCCAACCCTCTTGTGCACTTTCTCTCTCACTCACTCTCTCTCAAATAAATAAATAAAATCTTTAAAATAAATAAAAAGAGAAACGATTGGCAATGAGTTGAATTAATGATAATACACAAATGAAGGAAGGGAAGAACTATGACATTATTAACTCAGGGAGAAATGAAAACTAATTTATGCAAAGTAATAGCTTACTGTTTGGCTCAGTTCCTCCTAGCAGACATACTTGTTCTATGGACATGTACCTGGATATTACCCAAATAACAAATAATTCTCATTTTCAATGATTGCTTATATACAATGGCTGAATTGAAAGGAAATGTGAATGTGTAAAGGGAGAGGGTAGGGGTGACAGAAGTGGGAGAAGAAGGAGCCCAAATCTTTATTTTCTATGGTGGGACTGAACAGAAATGCCCAAACTGAGAGATTATGAAGTAACAATTTGCTTAGAGATATAGAAGAAAAACATCCCCCCAAAACAGCTAAATGAATTAAGATACTTGCCCCTAGGGAAGTGAGAAGAGATCCGAGGTTTTTTTTTCTTTTTTTTAAGATTTTATTCATTTATTTGACAGAGAGAGACACAGCTAGAGAGGGAACACAAGCAGGGGGAGTGGGAGAGGAAGAAGTAGGCTTCCCTCCGAGCAGGGAGCCCAAAGTGGGGCTCGATCCCACCACCCTGGGATCATGACCTGAGCCAAAGGCATACACTTAATGACTGGGCCGGCCACCCAGATGCCCCAGGAGATCCAAATATTAGCCATGCATCTTACATTAGGTAATGAGATGTATGTACACATATATAACTGGGGTGGGGAGTAACTTAGGGAAAAAAGATTAAAAATAATGAAAAGAAAAACAATTTTCAGGGGAAAAAAATAGAAATATATTACCTAGAGGCCCATTTTAACATGTTTGTTTATTTCCTCCCAGTTATTTTCACCCTCTGTTTGTGATTGTCTTTCTCTTACCCCCTCTTTCCCTTCCAGTGATTAACAATGCTGTAATCATACTGTGATAAAATTGATAGCTAACTTACTGAGCACTTAGGGGCACAGCAGACCGTGTGCTAATACACACTTTATATGCGCCATTTCATTTGATTAACCCCACTGTGCGTGCTGATATTTTAACTTCTATCATAATTATGTTCTTACATTAGCATATGGTCTTCATAATCCTATTTTTTTCATGGAATAAGAATATTCCATCCAGGGCGCCTGGGTGGCTCAGTGGGTTAGGCCACTGCCTTCGGCTCAAGTCATGATCTCAGGGTCCTGGGATCGAGTCCCGCATCGGGCTCTTTGCTCAGCGGGAAGCCTGCTTCCTCCTCTCTCTCTCTCTCTCTCTGCCTGCCTTTCTGCCTACTTGTGATCTCTCTCTGTCAAATAAATAAATAAAATCTTTAAAAAAAAAAAAAGAATATTCCATCCAGCAGAATATGTATCTTTCCCCCAAATTATTTGACTTTTGTTTGCCACCTCTTGCTCTTATAAGGAATACTGAGATGATATATTTAAAGCTTTTTCCTGACATGTATTTTTTTTTCTGACATTTTTGTTTTTAGGATAAATTTCCAGAAAGAGGATTCCTGGGTCATAGAGTAGAATTATGTTGCCAAGTTGCTTGTCTTAAACTGTTTAGGGCATGTTCACGTTCAGTGCTTAATGTGATGCCTCATGCAGCTTGGAGACAAGTAGTGAGAGAGAGTCACTGTCATTTTATGGATGAGATACTTAGGAGCTAAGTCTTCAAGGTCACACAACTGGTGGAAGGGCCAGAATTAAAATGCATGGTTCCCAACTCTTTCATGATTTCTGCTCCTCCTCCAAAATGAAATGAAACCCAGGCTGAGCTATCCCTGTACTTTCCCTTCCCAGATGTCTTGGTCTTCACCTAGTGGAGCGTCTCAGTCATGGGACCCTTTCCTTTCACTGAGGGCCATTCTTCTTCAGGAAAAAGGAAGACCTCTCTAGCAGCCCAAAACCACACTCGAAATCTTCTATCAGGGCTAAGGAGGAGAAAGAGCAAGAAGCAGAAAGGACAGGAGAAAAAAAAGTGAAATATGCTTACTTAGAAAATGGGACAGAAACTATGAGAAGATGTCTGAGGAGCAAACATGAAAACACCGTGGTTTTGGAGGACCTTAACGCTTCAGATAAGGTGTTTGAGCTGAAGACAGTAAAGAAGTTTGACTTAGGGAGTGTTAGGGTCATGGTATGGCCTTTCTTTGTTCAGTTGTACACAGGACTTTCTTGAATGTTAAATCTACTCTTTTTAAAATTTTATTGATTGGGACGCCTGGGTTAAGCCTCTGCCTTTGGCTCAGGTCATGATCTCAGGGTCCTGGGATCGAGCCCTGCATCGGGCTCTCTGCTCAGCAGGGAGCCTGCTTCCCTTTCTCTCTCTGCCTGCCTCTCTGCCTACTTGTGATCTCTCTCTCTGTCAAATAAAAAAAAAAGATTTTATTGATTTGAAAGAGGGGCGTGGGGCAGAGGAAGAGGCAGAGAATCTCAAGCAGACTCTGTGCTAAGCCTGGAGCCCGATGCAGGGCTTGATTCCACAACCCTGAGACTCTGACCCAAGCTGAACCCAAGTCAGACGCTTAACCGACTGAACCACCTAGGCACCCCTACATCTATTTTTTTTTAATTTTTACATTAACATATAATATATTATTAGCCCCAGAGGTACAGGTCTGTGAATTGCCAGGTTTACACACCTCACAGCACTCACTATAGCACATACCTTCCCCAATGATGTCCATTCTTTCTTTCTTTTTTTTTTTTTTTTAAAGATTTTATTTATTTATTTAACAGAGAGAGATCACAAGCAGTCAGAGGCAGGCAGAGAGAGAGAGGAGAAAGCAGGCTCCCTGCTGAGCAGAGAGCCCGATGCAGGACTTGATCCCAGGACCCTGAGATCATGACCTGAGCCAAAGGCAGAGGCTTAATCCACTGAGCCACCCAGGTGCCCCCGATGTCCATTATTTCTTGATGGTGATATTCTTTCTCAGGATAGAAACAAATCAACAATTTGATTTTTTCTTTTTCTCTTTCAAATGAATGATCAAAAAACAACTTTAAATGTGTATTTTTTTCAATCACAGAAGAAAGTGAGTCCTGCTTTGCCCAACCAAAACCACGGACACTGGGAAAAGAATCCACTCTTTTTGGCAAGGTGGAAAAGGAAAGTCCAGCCCCCTTCGAGAAGCTCAAGATTTCAGCAGTGTCTACAGCTAACGGAGTTAAACCTGTCCATGAATGGCCCCTGGCAAACAGTGCTGTGGATCCACCAGCATCCACAGAAGAGGCTCAGCCTCTAGACAGACCCGAGGAGTCGGGGCCACCCCAGCCAGGTGGCAAAGATGATACTCTGGGTATGGGAGGAAAGAAGAAAGACATGGGAGCAGTGGCAGAGGCTCAGCCTTTACAAGGAAATGCTGAGACCGAATCTGGAGGAACAGACCTCAAGTACACCAAGCCTTTGAGGGCCACAGGAGAGAGGAGCTCTCCAGGAGCAGTGGAGGGTACTGAGAATCCACAAACTGCCAGACAGATGAAACTTCTAGGAACATCTGATAAAATCCCTCCTCTGGAAGCAGCCAGAGAGCCACAACCTCAAGAAGCAATGGGCAAAGGTGAACAGACCCAACTCCCAGAAACAGTTCCCAAGGAGAAGGAATCTCCAGAAGTACTGGAAGGAAGTCAGTTTTTGGAAACAGCTGGAGAGCAGCAACTTCAAGAAACGTTGGGGAAAGATGAGCAGTCCCAACCTCTAGAAACCATTCCCAGAGAGAATGGAACACCAGAAATATCGGAAGGAAGTCAGTTTGTGGGAACAGCTGGAGAGCAGCAACTTCAAGAAATGTTGGGAAAAGATGAACAGTCCCAACCTCTAGAAACCAATCCCAGAGAGAATGAAACACCGGAAGTGTTGGAAGGAAGTCAGTTTGTGGGAAAAGCTGTAAACAGTGAGTTGCTCCATAAAACTCCTGAAGGTCCCAGAAACATGGAGCAGAGTCAACTTGAAGGAATGATAGTTGGAAGCATGGAGCATCCAGTGGGAATTCTAGAAATAGGAGCAAATGTGGAAATGGTCAAGCAAATGCACACTAATGAAGAGGACCAACACATTGAAGGTAAATTTATGATGGTTGTTTAGATGTGTTGCATGAGAGATCATCACTGGGGATTGCTGTTTTGGGTGGTTGGACTTCATTTGACCCAGACCAAAAAGGCTTCCATACCTGGAAAATAGGCTTTTGGCTCTCCAGCAGAAATTTTCTACACTTGGTCTTAGCCAAATGGCTGGGAAGCAATCCAGCAAAAATTTTCTAAAGCGGGGCACCTGGGTGGCTCAGTTGGTTAAGCCACTGCCTTCAGCTCAGTCCCGCATTGGGCTCCTACCTCCGAAGGAGTCTGCTTCTCCCTCTGACCCTCTCCCCTCTCATGCTCTCTCTCTTACTCTGAATTTTTCCAAGTTTACTTTTCACTGGGCCCATGTATGGGATGAAGATCCGAAGTAGAGATGAATAGGTGGTTAGTGGGGAACTCACCTAATGAAAGAATGCCAACGAATGGATAGAACAGGGCAGTTTTCATCTTTGCCAATTTATCCTTAGGAAAAAGTAAATCACTGTCAGTCTGCTGCTGTTCTCCCGCTGGCTTCTTGTCCCTATGAGAAGACTAGGGACAATGCATCATCTCTTGGCATATGTGTTTTTAAAATGTACTTGACCTTTATTACAGTCATAATTTTTTAAAAAATGTCTTCTAGGCCATGATCTACATTTTAGTGAGTTTTAGCTGCATACTGCTGGGTAACTGAGGAAAGAAAGCATTCATTCATCTGCTTCTTAACTCATTTACGACCACAGCAGCAGTTTTGGAGTCCCAGTCATATGCCAAGTGCGGGGGCTGCAGGGGTGAGGGATAGGCCCTGTTCTCCAGGGGCTCACAGTCTGGTGGGAAGAAGGCAGAATTTAAATAAATTACCACAGTCTATTGAGGTAAGCGCTTTAATGAAGGTGTATAAAAGTACTCCAGGTATAACAAGAGAGGAGCAAGTAAAAACATGTATTTGTCTGACTAGAGTTAGCAAACTTGGGTCATTCAGGCCTAGGAGAACGACAGTGAGTCAAGTGAGGGCCATGTGTTGTATCTTGGGGAGCTGTGGGCATGATAGTGAACAGGTGCACCAACATGTTAAAAGAGCAGCTGCCTCTTGGCTCTGTCCATGAGCATGGGGGCCAATGTTGCCCATGCTGACTTCTTAGGGAGACAAATTTGTATCTACAATGTCCAGACTTTTATTTATTTATTTTTCAGACTTTCAACTGTTTGCAATTAATGATTATTTTCTTTAAACACCATCATGGCCCAACAAAATAGGTTTATGGGCATGCCTAGACCACCTTTTCATTTAAATATAAATGGAACTTTTTATTTATATTATGTTCTGCTCTCACTTCTTGGGTAATTCTGCAGTCTCATTTTATATAGGGGGATGCCAAGGTAGGAGATGTCAAGTGACATTGGCCATTCAGAGGATCTGAGAGAATCAAGGCAATTGCCTCTCTTGACCCCACCAGAGAAACTTACTAATTAGACCTAGAGAACAGAAGCTGCCCCATTGGAAACCAGCTGTCAGGAACTTTATTGTTAATGACAAATGAGCATCTCTTACTATCTCCTTTGGTTACTTTTCCAGGTGAGACAGGAGAAAAGGTTGAAACAGAGGCCGAGAACGAGAAAGGAAGTGAAGGGCCTGGAACAAAAGAAGAAGAAACAGGGGAAGCCGTGGGTCTTGCCGCAGCCACATAGATTGGCGTGATCGTAGAAGGATGAACGGACACAGTTGTGTTATAACAGAGAAAAAAAATGGACTGAAGTGTGTGGGTATAGATCTTATCTTTTATCTTATCTTTTCATGTGTACGTATTTTATACAAAGAGTGTGGTTATCGTGTTCTTGATTAGGTTTTTCCATAAAACTTCTAAGCCGTACACAGTTGTCTTAGGCACTTAGAACAGTAATACATTCAAGACTGCAGCAGCCATTGCCTGTGACAAGTAGGGTGTACAATTACTGGAGGGTGAGGGTGTTTTCTTCATTATGGTAATAGGTTTATTCTGTTTAGAAAATGAGACTCTAAAAAGAAGGTATAAGCCTTAGTTGTAGGGGGTTGGAGAAAGGGGTTAGCACAAATTAGGGAGCTCCTGATGATAAGGTTACACGGTTATAATTACAATGGGATGAGAAAGAACACAGTGTCAGGGCAAACTCTACCTAGTGTTGCTTTCCTGTGGCAGAATTTAAAGCTGGGAGGAACCTTGGAAAGTGTGTCCCTCTAGTTACGTCTCACTTGAAGTCTGTCTACTGCAGCCGGCTCTCATTTATCATGGTGTGTTCAATGTGTTAACAAAATCCTCATCAAAGGAAGGCATCTCTGGTGCTATTGTAAGATCAGGTATTTCGACACCGAAAGGCTACACATTTTCCATGTGCCATTTTGAATTTTGCACTTACGTGAAGGATTTTAATTGGTGTTCTCCTTTCGACTGACATTAAAGGTATTTTAAATAAATGGACTTTTAATTGTATTTCAGAAGCAACAAACAATAAGAATTCAAGCCTAGATTAGAGGGGCACCGGGATGGGTCCAGTCGGTTAAGCATCCTTCTCTTGATTTTGGCTCAGGTCATGATCTCAGGATTGTGAAATCCAGCCCTGCACGGGGCTCTGTGCTGAGCTTAGAGTCTGCTTAAGATTCTCTCTCTCCCTCTCTGCCCCTCCCCCCCACTCCTGCACAGCCTGTGTGTGCACTTTCTAAAAACAAGCAAAACACCTAGTTTAGTTGCCTATGTGAAGTTTATTCCTTGGGTACTATTATTTTTGTTTGGTTTTAGATTACTGTGATTTAATGTTAGGCATTAGAGGTAGAAAGGAGCTAAGCAATTAGAATTTAAAAACCATTTATAGTGGGGCGCCTGGGTGGCTCAGTCAGTTGAGCATCTCAACCTTTGGCTCCATCCCAGGATCAAGGCCCGCCTCTAGCTCCCTGCTCAGCAGGGAGCCTACTTCTCAGTCTCCCTCTCTCCCCTGACTTGTGCTCTCTCTATCCCAAATAAGCAAATAAAGTCTTTGAAAAAATAAATAAAAAACCATCTATAATATTTCATTAATGTTAAAATATTTCATTAATGTTAAAATCGAAAGTTACTTTTTAAGAATTCTTCCAAAATTTCCAAGGGATTTTGGTAAAAGATTATAGGTGAATGGTAACGATGATAGCAATCTTGTCTACCCTTGAGTGCCTTGTGTTCATTAATATCAGGATAGAATTATATTTTAGAAACACTTGGTGTCTTTTCTTATTTGCAAATATCTATTTTTTACGATAACTGTTCAAATGAATTAACTAGACTCTTTTACTTTAGCTTTGATATTAAAATGACTACTAAGATGATCTGTAAGTAATTTCAAGAATATAGGCTACAGGGAAGAATTATCATCTTTATTCTGATTTTAATATTAGTTTATGTTTGTGACTTTAAAGAGTAGAAGTAGACAGCAAGAGAAAGTACTTGAGTAGGTGACATCCTCTTTTCTGCTGAGTTGCTGGGTTGTGATTTGGAACTGCTGCTGCAGTCTTGGAACTTTTTATCTATCTTTAATGCAGGCATTTAGCCCCTTCAGTGGAACACGAAAGGTGCTTAATAAATATTTGTCAAATCAGTAAATGAATAATGAATACCAAGGGCTCCCATTTACATTGAATTCATTAAAAAAGAGTAGATTTTACAGATCAGTTTGTGTAACACTGACATTTTCATGGGGGCTGCTAAGCTCAGTAACAAGCTGTGTATTCAGTGTAGTTCTGAAAATGGCACTATGTCGTGGCCAGGAAATGAAATAAATCAGAACAGATATAACATCTTTCAAGCTGCCTTTTGTAATCCAAGGGGGTTTTCCCTGACCAAAAGGTATTTTTAAACAGATATCTAGTAAGGAGAAATGATAGCACTTAGTGTAACTATGAATGATCTCCTTAAAAGGTGGAATTCTTCTTTGTGTGAAGCACTTAAATAGTAGGCTTCGTTTACTTAATAGACATGAAGGTCCATTCTCTGTTGTGTAGGTTTTTTTTTTATTGGTAGCATGTGTTAAAGAGACCTGCTCAGAACTAGTTCTTGAACGAATTTTGTCTCAAAGGCATTATTATAGAGTTATAAGTTTTCTAATTGTTTATTAATCTTACTAGTTCCCATTAATTCCCACTTATTAATTTCCATTAATAATAAATTAAAATTAATAATTCTATTATCAATTTCCATTAATTACTAAAATAATTTATTCTTAGCTTTTGTATCTAAATTTATATACATTTCTGGCACTTTTTATACTTTGGCCTTTAATGTGGCTACTAGACATTTTTAGAAACTGTTCTTTTAGATGATATTAGTATTTTTTATTCAAATTAAAATGTTCCATAATATGTGAATATTCTAGAATTGAAACATGTCATCTAAATATTTAGTTTTTTAAATAAAGTAATAAGTGCCTGTAGTAGAACTCAATACAGAAAGGTATAAAATGGGCAGTGAAGTTCTCCCTCCCTTATCTTTAGTCCTTCCATGAAAAGATAAGTTTTCTTGCATATACTTCCACAAGAAGGTGATATATATGCCATGCTTTATGCCTATGCTAAAACACAAGTGTGTATTTATAACCACATTTTAAAAGACAAATAAGAATTTACATAGCCCTTGTGTTGTGAAAAGTACACGTAAAACGACTAATCTATCCTTTCCCGTGTTAGAATTTTTCTCTTTTGCCAAGACCGACCGACAGCATAGCCCAGGGCATTCTTCACTCTGAGAAGAGGTCATCAGTTTTGCCCCAAATTTAAAACATAGAAGTTGGACCAAAGGCTTGAGCTGTTTTGTCATGAACTAATAGAGGAACTATCATTGGGGGTGGATTCTTTCATCCTGGGGTGCTATATAGCCCCAGGATTGTAGCCCCATTTGTGTTCTACTAAGCTAGTCGCAGTATTTTCTACAAATAAGTGGGAGGGAAATGGTGAAGAAATGATTTGCCGGCCGGCAGTCCCAGGAAGGAAGGAATGTTTGATTTACCAACAGAGGGCACCAGTCGCAAGGCTAAGAAATACCCAGTCTCCTCCAGAACTCGAGCCCAGAAGCTGTGCCCTGGGGTGGGGGGAACCAGGAGAGGAATATGTCGCCAACCTGTGACCTTTACTGCCTTTTCCATTTGGGCTTTGGAGTAGGAGCTCTTAACCTAGCTTGGAGCAGTCAAAACACCCAAATCCCTCTTAACAAAGGCTTTTTTTGTTCCACACTTGCCCTTGAATTAAGAATAAGAATGGCTTTCAAAGGAAATGGTGTCGTGTCCCCTTCCGGTCCTGTCCCTACTCCCTAACCAACCCCCCCCCCCCATTTAATGAATCCAAGAGCAAAGGATAGTCATGGCCAAATAACCCTGATAGGGTTTGTATCAGTGCTCTTCAGGAAACTACAAAAACTTGTTTGAGCACCTAACATTACAAACATCTCACTTTTGTAAAGACGATTTGCTGACCACTTGTGAACATCATAAAGCCATTCATTAGCTCACCCCCATGTATAAGGCAAAGGGAGAACGATCCTCTCCTTTTTCTCTCCCCACACCAAATAGCAGGGCACGGCTGTGCCTGAAAGGTTCAAAGCGTTTGCCCACAAGGTGTCATTTAATCTAAAACTCTTGTCAGCTCCTCGCTTCCTCAGAGAGGAGCTAAGTTAATGAGCATTTGGTTATACTTGCAAGGTTTTATTTTTTTTTATTTCTTATTTTTTTAAAGATTTTATTTATTTATTTGGCAGAGAGAGAGAGATCACAAGTAGGCAGAGAGGCAGGCAGGGTGGGGGGGGGGGAAGCAGGCTCCCTGCTGAGCAGAGAGCCCAAGGTGGGGCTCCATCCCAGGACTCTGGGATCATGACCCAAGCCGAAGGCAGAGGCTTTAACCCACTGAGCCACCCAGGCACCCCACTCACAAGGTTTTAATTACAGAAACAGAATCAGTATAATCCTAGACAGCAGCTCACAAGGATGGAATTTCTCTTTCCAGTTGTTACTATCAACAAAAGTTAGGGAACTCCCTGGCATGACTAATCCCGTGAAGATTCACACTGGAGGCTGTTAGCTTCATTTCAGTGATACCACTCAGCAGACTTATTGGACAGTATAGGGAATACTGTAAGCTCACACCCATATCATTATTTCTGTGACTAATGAAAGAAGTCTCCAGACATCAAAGCCAGGTTTTAATAACTTTTGAAGGTGGAAGAAGGTTTAATAATGTGCTAAATTGAGATGAATAAACATGATTTTCCTACCTACTATTGGGAACAGAGATCAGCAAGTCTCACCAGTTTCCAGAAAAAAACAGTTCTGAGAAACCAGTTAGGGATGCTATTTTTTTTTTTTTAAAGAATTGAAGTATAATTGACAAAGGGATACTCACTTTGGTTTGAAATCTGCCTCATTTTTTTTTCCTGTAGAACATAGGTGGTTCTCTGATTTTTTAAAATAAAAGTAACCAGCAAAATATCATCGTGCTATTATATACATTTATGAAAAAAGTAATGCATATTATATTGAGTTGATTTATGCAACCCTGATTCCAAACATTTAAAAAGAATTATTCATGGTAGGGAGAGGGTGGTGGGGTTATGGACATTGGGGAAGTATGTGCGATGGTGAGTGCTGTGAAGTGTGTAAACCTGGAGATTCACAGACCTGTACCCCTGGGGCTAATAATACATTGTATGTTGATAAAAAGTAAAATTTTTTAAAAAAAGAATTATTCAAGGACAAGAACAGATGCTTTTCTATGGCAGCTGAGCTGCTTGAGGGGGGCTTTGGGTTGGGAGGGGTTTCTTTTTTTTTTTTTTTTTTAACATTTTATTTATTTGACAGAGAGACACAGCTAGGGAGGGAACACAAGCAAGGAAATGGGAGAGGGAGAAGCAGGCTCCCTGCAGAGCAAGGAGCCTGACACGGGGCTTGATCCCATGATCCTGACCCGAACCAAAAGCAGACACCCAATGACCGAGCCACCCAGGCGCCCCACAAGGTGACTTTTCTGACCATCACCACCCTCCCAGGAATTCAGTGAGGGCATGGACTAACTAATTCAACCATAGATAGTAGTTATTCAGTCAGTCAGTCCAGATTTGCTTCATGTTTTCTGGATATTAGAGTTTTGTTTAAAAAGTGTCTCTGGTAAAAATAACACTGGTATTGTCTAAGTACTTGAATGTGACATAATGATTATTTAGGTGATAATTCCAAGGAGGGATTTATTATTAAAATAATCACGTTTTTCTTAGTATGAAATGAATACATGTTCATGGTAGAAACTTCAAAAAATATAAATTTTAAAAGATGAAATCTAAATGTTTCACATGATTGGGTCAGTCAAAAATCATGTTGATGTATTTTGGAGGGCTTCTTTTTCCTGTTAGCATCACAAAATACAAAGTTAGCCAAAGCTCAACTATTAATAGAACTTTAAGTCTATTGAACGGCTGTGTGCAGCATTTCTGGATTTTCCTCATTGGATTCTATGAGGGATAATAGGTTTTAGAGAATGTTCCAGTAATACTTGCTATGTTAGTAAATATTGATTAGTGCTATAGGGAGAGAAGCTGTGCCCAAGTATATTAGCACTTGGCTGACCACAATTTATGATAATTTTTTGATATCTTAGGGAAAAACACTGCAACTTAATATTTTATTTGGAATTACTTTTAATGCTAACTGCTAACCCAATGTTATAGAAAAGACTGTAAGCTCTTTAGCAGGCAGAGAAAGTGCCCTACTGAGCCTAGTATAAATTTGGCACTCGGTAAATATTTATTGATGACCAATGGTTTTTATTCTTATATAATCTTGATGATTTCCTCAGAATTGAATATAACTGGCTGTAGAGGAAAATATGGCCAAAATTTTTATAGAATTATTTTGTACTGCTGGTTCAATATTTACAATTTTGATTGAATTTTTATTAGAAATAAAATGTTTGAAAGTTTTTTGTGGCGTATTTTCTATCTGAGTTTTTATTACAGAAACACACAAAATTACCTTTGACTCATTGTATCCTTCCATAAGAAAAGTATTTTTTAAATCACACCCTCTGTGAAAGGTAAGGAATCTGCCAATAGCCGAGAAAGATGGGTGACTCCTTTTAGACTTCTCATGATCCATTAGTGATAACACATTTTGAAGAGATTGCTATTCTGTATGTTTGAAAGACTAACAGGAAATAAATTGTTCTTTTTCACGTTTAGCAAAATCTAGTGATTCTCCTTTGGTGTAGAAAGAAGACTCAAAATCCCAACCCAGCCGGGGCACCTGGATGGCTCAGTGGGTTAAAGCCTCTGCCTTCGGCTCAGGTCGTGATCTCGGGGTCCTGAGATTGAGCCCCACATCGGGCTCTCCTGCTTCCCCCCGCCCCTCTGCCTGCCTCTCTGCCTGCTTGTAATCTCTGTCCAAAAAAAAAAAAAAAAAAAAAAAACCACAACCTAGCCACTAACAAGTTGATTAACTTGGGTACCAGTATTTTATTTCTAGCTTTTATTTTCTAGGGTTTGATTTGAAGCCAAGACCTATATAACTGTGCCCCTTACGCCCAGCCTGGCCTGGTCTAATTTCCTGGCCAGTCAGGGAGATTGGTTTAAGAATGGGCCCCTAACCTGAGCTGGACCAGTCAGACCTTTCTCTGGGAAGCTCCTGCCAGAGATAACGGAAAATGATGTCTTAGTGCAGGTGTTAGGACCTTATGAGTCTGTATGCCTGGGCCTGCAGCTAGTTCCCCTAAGAGACAGCTGGAGCCAGGACATTTCTGGAGTATGCATGTACTCTGGGCTTCTCTGCTACACAAGCCTATGAATTCCTTTCCACTTACACTAGTATGAGTTGGGTTTCTGTCACTTACACATAAGAGTCTTGATATTAAAAGTAGAAAGAGGAGGCGCCTGGGTGGCTCAGTGGTTAAATCCTCTGCCTTCGGTCCAGGTCATGATCTCAGTGTCCTGAGATGGAGCCCCACATTGGGCTCTCTGCTTAGTGGGGAACCTGCTTCCTCCTCTCTCTCTGCCTGCCTCTCTGCCTACTTGTGATCTCTGTCTGTCAAATAAATAAATAAAATCTTCTTAAAAAAAAAAAAAGTAGAAAGAGGTGTTTTACAAATGAGCTGGAGAAAATATTAGCTATCACAGCAGAAATGAATTATGATGAAAAGATATACTAGAAAGGATCAACAGAGCCTCAAAACAATTTTGTACAAAGATTAGTAAAATTGATAAGCTTCTGGACAAGACTGATTAAAAACAAAAACAAAACAGAAGCCTAAGTAAGCCATATTAGGATTCAAGAGATTGGAAAAATGCCTACAAGTGTGAAAATTTAGATGAAGTGTGCAAATTCCACAACAATGTAAATCATCAAAACTGACTGAAGGAAAAGCTAGAAAAGCTGAATGTTCCTGCTACCATGAAAGAAATCGAATCAGGGTTTCACAAATTCTCCCCAAAGAAAACTATCAAGCCCAAACTTTTTTTTTTTAAAGGATTTTATTTATTTATCTGACAGAGATCACAAGTAGGCAGAGAGAGAGGGGGAAGCAGGCTCCCCGCCGAGCAGAGAGCCCAATGTGGGGCTCCATCCCAGGACCCTGGGATCATGACCCATGCTGAAGGCAAAGGCTTTAATCCACTGAGCCACACAGGAGCCCCAAGCCCAAACTTTTTAATAGGTAAATTCTATCAAATGTTCAAGGATAGATGGTTCACAACCAGGAGGGAGAAGCCAATCTCACGGATGAACATAGATGTAAAGATCCTAAACAAAATGTATCACTCTAAATTTGAGGGTACAAAACATATAAATACACACACACACATGAACATATATAAACACATATATTGACCAAGTTGAATTTATTTTACAGGAGGTTGGTTCTATATTATAAAAAATTTATCAGTTGTATTTAACATATTACCAAAGTGAATGAGAACAATCATGATGATGTTACAGATACAGAAAAAATTCAGTAAATTTCAACAGCCACTTTGAACTCCAGTATCATCTCAGTGACACCTTCTCTTTCCACTGACCTTTTTATTTTTTATTTTTTATTTTTTTTAAAGATTTTATTTATTTATTTGACAGAGATCACACGTAGGCAGAGAGGCAGGCAGAGAGAGAGGAAGGGAAGCAGACTCCCCGCTGGACAGAGAGCCCGATGTGGGACTCCATCCCAGGACCCTGGGATCATGACCTGAGCCGAAGGCAGAGGCTTTAACCCACTGAGCCACCCAGGCACCCCCACTGATCTTTTTAAAACTTGTAATCCCCGGGGCTCCTGGGTGGCTCAGTGGGTTAAAGCCTCTGCCTTCGGCTCTGGTAGCTGCTCAGCGGGGGCCCTGCTCCCC